>NC_090654.1:96710646-97010646 GCF_040937935.1 Hyperolius riggenbachi
GAGAGTTTGGGGAGCGTGAGAGTTTGGGGAGCGTGAGAGTGAGGTGAGAGTGGGGGAGCGTGAGAGTTAGGGGAGCGTGAGAGTGAGGTGAGAGTTTGGGGAACGTGAGAGTGAGATGAGAGTGGGGGAGCGTGAGAGTGAGGGGAGCGTGAGAGTGAGGGGAGCGTGAGAGTGAGGGAGCGTGAGAGTGAGGGGAGCGTGAGAGTTTGGGGAACGTGAGAGTGAGGTGAGAGTTTTGGGAGCGTGAGAGTTTTGGAGCGTGAGAGTTTTGGGAGCGTGAGTTTTGGGAGCGTGAGAGTTTTGGGAGCGTGAGAGTTTGGGGAGCGTGAGTTTGGGGAGCGTGAGAGTTTGGGGAGCGTGAGAGTGAGGTGAGAGTTTGGGGAGCGTGAGAGTGAGGTGAGAGTTTGGGAGCGTGAGAGTGAGGGAGCGTGAGAGTGAGGGGAGCGTGAGTGAGAGGGGAGCGTGAGAGTGAGGGAGCGTGAGAGTGAGGGGAGCGTGAGAGTGAGGGGAGCGTGAGAGTGAGGGGAAGGAGCGTGAGAGTGAGGGGTGCGTGAGAGTGAGGGGTGCGTGAGAGTGAGGGGTGCGTGAGAGTGAGGGGTGCGTGAGAGTGAGGAGTGCGTGAGAGTGAGAGGGTGCGTGAGAGTGAGAGGGTGCGTGAGAGTGAGAGGGAGCGTGAGAGTGAGAGGGAGCGTTTGGGGAGCGTGAGAGTTTGGGAGCGTGAGAGTTTGGGGAGCGTGAGAGTGAGGTGAGAGTTTGGGGAGCGTGAGAGTGAGGTGAGAGTTTGGGGAGGGTGAGAGTTTGGGGAGGGTGAGAGTTTGGGGAGGGTGAGAGTTTGGGGAGCGTTTGAGGAGCGTGAGAGTGAGGTGAGAGTTTGGGGAGCGTGAGAGTGAGGGGAGCGTGAGAGTGAGGGGAGCGTGAGAGTGAGGGGAGCGTGAGAGTGGGGGGAGCGTGAGAGTGGGGGGAGCGTGAGAGTGGGGGAGCGTGAGAGTGGGGGGAGCGTGAGAGTGGGGGGAGCGTGAGAGTGGGGGGAGCGTGAGAGTGGGGGAGCGTGAGAGTGGGGGAGCGTGAGAGTGGGGGGAGCGTGAGAGTGGGGGGAGCGTGAGAGTTTGGGGAGCGTGAGTTAGGGGAGCGTGAGGTGAGAGTTTGGGGAATGTGAGAGTGAGGTGAGAGTGGGGGAGCGTGAGAGTGAGGTGAGAGTTTGGGGAGCGTGAGAGTTTGGGGAGCGTGAGAGTTTGGGGAGCGTGAGAGTTTGGGGAGCGTGAGAGTTTGGGGAACGTGAGAGTGAGGTGAGAGTTTGGGGAGCGTGAGAGTGAGGTGAGCGTTTTGGGAGCGTGAGAGTTTTGGGAGCGTGAGAGTGTGGGGAGTGAGGGGGAGCGTGAGAGTGAGGGGGAGCGTGAGAGTGAGGGGGAGCGTGAGAGTGAGGGGGAGCGTGAGAGTGAGGGGGAGCGTGAGAGTGTGGGGGAGAGTGAGGGGAAGCGTGAGAGTGAGGGGGAGCGTGAGAGTGAGGGGGAGCGTGAGAGTGTGGGGAGCGTGAGAGTGTGGGGGAGCGTGAGAGTGTGGGGGAGCGTGAGAGTGTGGGGGAGCGTGAGAGTGTGGGGAGCATGAGTGAGGGGGGGCGTGAGAGTGAGGGGGAGCGTGAGAATGAGGGGGAGCGTGAGAGTGAGGGAGTGTGAGGGGAGCGTGAGTGCGGTGAGAGTGATGGGGAGCGTGAGAGTGATGGGAGCGTGAGAGTGAGGGGAGCGTGAGAGTGAGGAGAGCGTGAGAGTGAGGGGAGCGTAAGGGGGGAGCGTGAGAGCGAGGGGGAGCGTGAAAGCGAGGAGGAGCGTGAGAGCGAGGGGAGTGTGAGGGGAGCGTGAGAGCATGAGGGGGGGAGCGTGAGAGCGAGGGGGAAGAGTGAGAGCGAGGATGAGTGAGGGGGAGTATGAAAGCGAGGGAGTGTGAGAGCGAGGGGGCGTGAGAGTTTGGGGAGCGTGAGAGTTTGGGGAGCGTGAGAGTTTGGGGAGCGTGAGAGTTTGGGGAGCGTGAGAGTTTGGGGAGCGTGAGAGTTTGGGGAGAGTGAGGGGAGCGTGAGAGTTTTGGGGAGCGTGAGAGTTTTGGGGAGCGTGAGAGTTTTGGGGAGCGTGAGAGTTTTGGGGAGCGTGAGAGTTTTGGGGAGCGTGAGTTTGGGGAGAGTTTGGGGAGCGTGAGAGTTTGGGGAGCGTGAGAGTGAGGTGAGAGTTTGGGGAGCGTGAGAGTTTGGGGAGCGTGAGTGAGGTGAGAGTTTGGGGAGCGTGAGAGTGAGGTGAGAGTTTTGGGGAGCGTGAGAGTTTTGGGAGCGTGAGAGTTTTGGGAGCGTGAGAGTTTTGGGAGCGTGAGAGTTTTGGGAGCGTGAGAGTTTTGGGAGCGTGAGAGTTTTGGGAGCGTGAGAGTTTTGGGAGCGTGAGAGTTTTGGGAGCGTGAGAGTTTTGGGAGCGTGAGAGTTTTGGGAGCGTGAGAGTTTTGGGAGCGTGAGAGTTTTGGGAGCGTGAGAGTTTTGGGAGCGTGAGAGTTTTGGGAGCGTGAGAGTTTTGGGAGCGTGGGGGAGCGTGAGAGTTAGGGGAGCGTGAGAGTGAGGTGAGAGTTTGGGGAGAGTGGGGGAGCGTGAGAGTGAGGGGAGCGTGAGAGTGAGGGGAGCGTGAGAGTGAGGGGAGCGTGAGAGTGAGGGGAGCGTGAGAGTGAGGGGAGCGTGAGAGTGAGGTGAGAGTTGGGGGAGCGTGAGAGTGAGGTGAGAGTTGGGGGAGCGTGAGAGTGAGGGGAGCGTCAGAGTTTGGGGAGCGTGAGTTTGGGGAGTGTGAGCGTGAGAGTGGGGGGGAGCGTGAGAGTGGGGGGAGCGTGAGAGTGGGGGGAGCGTAATAGTGAGGTGAGAGTTTGGGGAGCGTGAGAGTGAGGTGAGAGTTTGGGGAACGTGAGAGTGAGGTGAGAGTGAGTGAGAGTTTGGGGAGCGTGAGAGTTTGGGGAGCGTGAGAGTGAGGTGAGAGTGGGGAGCGTGAGAGTGAGGTGAGAGTTGGGGGAGCGTGAGAGTTTGGGGAGCGTGAGTTGGGGAGTGTGAGCGTGAGAGTGAGGGGGAGCGTGGAGAGTGAGGGGAGCGTGAGAGTGAGGGGAGCGTGAGAGTGAGGGAGCGTGAGAGTGAGGGGAGCGTGAGAGTGAGGGGAGCGTGAGAGTGAGGGGAGCGTGAGAGTGGGGGGAGCGTGAGAGTGGGGGAGCGTGAGAGTGGGGGGAGCGTGAGAGTGGGGGGAGCGTGAGAGTGGGGGGAGCGTGAGAGTGGGGGGAGCGTGAGAGTGAGGTGAGAGTTTGGGGAGCGTGAGAGTTTGGGGAGCGTGTGTTAGGGGAGCATGAGAGTGAGGTGAGAGTTTGGGGGAACGTGAGAGTGAGGTGAGAGTTTGGGGAGCGTGAGAGTTTGGGGAGCGTGAGAGTGAGGTGAGAGTGGGGGAGCGTGAGAGTTAGGGGAGCGTGAGAGTGAGGTGAGAGTTTGGGGAACGTGAGAGTGAGATGAGAGTGGGGGAGCGTGAGAGTGAGGTGAGAGTGAGGGGAGCGTGAGAGTGAGGGGAGCGTGAGAGTGAGGGAGGGAGCGTGAGAGTGAGGGGAGCGTGAGAGTGAGGGGAGCGTGAGAGTGAGGGGAGCGTGAGAGTGAGGGGAGCGTGAGGAGTTTGGGGAACGTGAGAGTGAGGTGAGAGTTTTGGGAGCGTGAGAGTTTTGGGAGCGTGAGAGTTTTGGGAGCGTGAGTTTTGGGAGCGTGAGAGTTTTGGGAGCGTGAGAGTTTGGGGAGCGTGAGTTTGGGGAGCGTGAGAGTTTGGGGAGCGTGAGAGTGAGGTGAGAGTTGGGGAGCGTGAGAGTGAGGTGAGAGTTTGGGGAGCGTGAGAGTGAGGGGAGCGTGAGAGTGAGGGGAGCGTGAGAGTGAGGGGAGCGTGAGAGTGAGGGGAGCGTGAGAGTGAGGGGAGAGTGAGGGGAGCGTGAGAGTGAGGGGAGCGTGAGAGTGAGGGGAGCGTGAGAGTGAGGGGAGCGTGAGAGTGAGGGGAGCGTGAGAGTTTGTGGAGCGTGAGAGTGAGGTGAGAGTTTGGGGAGCGTGAGAGTTTGGGGAGCGTGGAGAGTTTGGGGGAGCGTGAGAGTTTGGGGAGCGTGAGTTTTGGGAGCGTGAGAGTTTTGGGAGCGTGAGAGTTTTGGGAGCGTGAGAGTGAGGTGAGAGTTTGGGGAGCGTGAGAGTGAGGTGAGAGTTTTGGGAGCGTGAGAGTTTTGGGAGCGTGAGAGTTTTGGGAGCGTGAGAGTGAGGTGAGAGTTTGGGGAGCGTGAGAGTGAGGTGAGAGTTTGGGGAGCGTGAGGTGAGAGTGGCGGAGCGTGAGAGTGAGGTGAGAGGTTGGGGAGAGTGAGGTGAGAGTGGGGGAGCGTGAGAGTGAGGTGAGAGGTTGGGGAGAGTGAGGTGAGAGTGGGGGAGCGTGAGAGTGAGGGGAGCGTGAGAGTGAGGTGAGAGTGGGGGAGCGTGAGAGTTAGGGGAGCGTGAGTTAGGGGAGAGTGAGGTGAGAGTTTGGGGAGCGTGAGAGTGGGGGAGCGTGAGAGTGAGGTGAGAGGTTTGGGAGCGTGAGAGTTTGGGAGCGTGAGAATTTGGGGAGCGTGAGAGTTTGGGGAGCGTGAGAGTGAGGTGAGAGTTTGGGGAGCGTGAGAGTTTGGGGAGCGTGAGAGTGAGGTGAGAGAGTTTGGGGAGCGTGAGTGAGGTGAGAGTGAGGGGAGCGTGAGGTGAGTGAGGGGAGCGTGAGGTGAGTGAGGGGAGCGTGAGAGTGAGGGGGAGCGTGAGAGTGAGGGGAGCGTGAGAGTGAGGTGAGAGTTTGGGGAGAGTGAGGTGAGAGTGGCGGAGCGTGAGAGTGAGGTGAGAGTTTGGGGAGAGTGAGGTGAGAGTGGGGGAGCGTGAGAGTGATGGGAGCGTGAGAGTGAGGTGAGAGTTTGGGGAGAGTGAGGTGAGAGTGGGGGAGCATGAGAGTGAGGGGAGCGTGAGAGTGAGGGGAGCGTGAGAGTGAGGATAGCGTGAGAGTGAGGATAGCGTGAGAGTGAGGATAGCGTGAGAGTGAGGGGAGCGTGAGAGTGAGGGGAGCGTGAGAGTGAGGGGAGCGTGAGAGTGAGGGGAGCGTGAGAGTGAGGGGAGCGTGAGAGTGAGGGGAGCGTGAGAGTGAGGGGAGCGTGAGAGTGAGGGGAGCGTGAGAGTGAGGGAGAGTTTGGGGAGCGTGAGAGTGAGGGGAGCGTGAGAGTGAGGTGAGAGTTTGGGGAGAGTGAGAGTGAGGGGAGCGTGAGAGTGAGGGGAGCGTGTGTTAGGGGAGCATGAGAGTGAGGTGAGAGTTTGGGGAACGTGAGAGTGAGGTGAGAGTGAGGTGAGAGTTTGGGGAGCGTGAGAGTTTGGGGGAGCGTGAGAGTGAGGTGAGAGTGGGGGAGCGTGAGAGTGAGGTGAGAGTTGGGGGAGCGTGAGAGTTTGGGGAGCGTGAGTTTGGGGGAGTGTGAGCGTGAGAGTGAGGGGAGCGTGAGAGTGAGGGGAGCGTGAGAGTGAGGGGGAGCGTGAGAGTGAGGGGAGCGTGAGAGTGAGGGGAGCGTGAGAGTGAGGGGAGCGTGAGAGTGAGGGGAGCGTGAGAGTGAGGGGAGCGTGAGAGTGGGGGAGCGTGAGAGTGGGGGGAGCGTGAGAGTGGGGGGAGCGTGAGAGTGGGGGGAGCGTGAGAGTGGGGGGAGCGTGAGAGTGGGGGGAGCGTGAGAGTGAGGTGAGAGTTTGGGGAGCGTGAGAGTTTGGGGAGCGTGTGTTAGGGGAGCATGAGAGTGAGGTGAGAGGTTTGGGGAACGTGAGAGTGAGGTGAGAGTTTGGGGAGCGTGAGAGTTTGGGGAGCGTGAGAGTGAGGTGAGAGTGGGGGGAGCGTGTGAGAGTTAGGGGAGCGTGAGAGTGAGGTGAGAGTTTGGGGAACGTGAGAGTGAGATGAGAGTGGGGGAGCGTGAGAGTGAGGTGAGAGTGAGGGGAGCGTGAGAGTGAGGGGAGCGTGAGAGTGAGGGGAGCGTGAGAGTGAGGGGAGCGTGAGAGTGAGGGGAGCGTGAGAGTGAGGGGAGCGTGAGAGTTTGGGGAACGTGAGAGTGAGGTGAGAGTTTTGGGAGCGTGAGAGTTTTGGGAGCGTGAGAGTTTGGGGAGCGTGAGTTTTGGGAGCGTGAGAGTTTTGGGAGCGTGAGAGTTTGGGGAGCGTGAGTTTGGGGAGCGTGAGAGTTTGGGGAGCGTGAGAGTGAGGTGAGAGTTTGGGGGAGCGTGAGAGTGAGGTGAGAGTTTGGGGAGCGTGAGAGTGAGGGGAGCGTGAGAGTGAGGGGAGCGTGAGAGTGAGGGGAGCGTGAGAGTGAGGGGAGCGTGAGAGTGAGGGGAGAGTGAGGGGAGCGTGAGAGTGAGGGGAGCGTGAGAGTGAGGGGAGCGTGAGAGTGAGGGGAGCGTGAGAGTGAGGGAGCGTGAGAGTGAGGGGAGCGTGAGAGTGAGGGGAGCGTGAGAGTGAGGGGAGCGTGAGAGTTTGTGGAGCGTGAGAGTGAGGTGAGAGTTTGGGGAGCGTGAGAGTTTGGGGAGCGTGAGAGTTTGGGGAGCGTGAGAGTTTGGGGAGCGTGAGTTTTGGGAGCGTGAGAGTTTTGGGAGCGTGAGAGTTTTGGGAGCGTGAGAGTGAGGTGAGAGTTTGGGGAGCGTGAGAGTGAGGTGAGAGTTTTGGGGAGCGTGAGAGTTTTGGGAGCGTGAGAGTTGTTGGGAGCGTTGAGAGTGAGGTGAGAGTTTGGGGAGCGTGAGAGTGAGGTGAGAGTTTGGGGAGCGTGAGGTGAGAGTGGCGGAGCGTGAGAGTGAGGTGAGAGGTTGGGGAGAGTGAGGTGAGAGTGTGGGAGCGTGAGAGTGAGGTGAGAGGTTGGGGTGAGGAGAGTGAGGTGAGAGTGGGGGAGCGTGAGAGTGAGGGGAGCGTGAGAGTGAGGTGAGAGTGGGGGAGCGTGAGAGTTAGGGGAGCGTGAGTTAGGGGAGAGTGAGGTGAGAGTTTGGGGAGCGTGAGAGTGGGGGAGCGTGAGAGTGAGGTGAGAGTTTGGGGAGCGTGAGAGTTTGGGGAGCGTGAGAATTTGGGAGCGTGAGAGTTTGGGGAGCGTGAGAGTGAGGTGAGAGTTTGGGGAGCGTGAGAGTTTGGGGAGCGTGAGAGTGAGGTGAGAGTTTGGGGAGCGTGAGGTGAGGGAGCGTGAGGTGAGTGAGGGGAGCGTGAGGTGAGTGAGGGGAGCGGGTGAGGTGAGGGGAGCGTGAGAGTGAGGGGAGCGTGAGAGTGAGGGAGCGTTGAGAGTGAGGTGAGAGTTTGGGGAGAGTGAGGTGAGAGTGGCGGAGCGTGAGAGTGAGGTGAGAGTTTGGGGAGAGTGAGGTGAGAGTGGGGGAGCGTGAGAGTGATGGGAGCGTGAGAGTGAGGTGAGAGTTTGGGGAGAGTGAGGTGAGAGTGGGGGAGCATGAGACGTGAGGGGAGCGTGAGAGTGAGGGGAGCGTGAGAGTGAGGATAGCGTGAGAGTGAGGATAGCGTGAGAGTGAGGATAGCGTGAGAGTGAGGGGAGCGTGAGAGTGAGGGGAGCGTGAGAGTGAGGGGAGCGTGAGAGTGAGGGGAGCGTGAGAGTGAGGGGAGCGTGAGAGTGAGGGGAGCGTGAGAGTGAGGGGAGCGTGAGAGTGAGGGGAGCGTGAGAGTGAGGGGAGCGTGAGAGTGAGGGGAGCGTGAGAGTGAGGGGAGAGTTTGGGGAGCGTGAGAGTGAGGGGAGCGTGAGAGTGAGGTGAGAGTTTGGGGAGAGTGAGAGTGAGGGGAGCGTGAGAGTGAGGGAGCGTGAGAGTGAGGGGAGCGTGAGAGTGAGGGGAGCGTGAGAGTGAGAGGGTGCGTGAGAGTGAGAGGGTGCGTGAGAGTGAGTGGGAGCGTGAGAGTTTGGGGAGCGTGAGAGTTTGGGGAGCGTGAGTGAGGTGAGAGTTAGGGGAGCGTGAGAGTTTGGGGAGAGTGAGGTGAGAGTGGGGGAGCGTGAGAGTTAGGGGAGCGTGAGAGTGAGGTGAGAGTTGGGGGGGGGAGCGTGAGAGTGGGGGGAGCGTGAGAGTGGGGGGAGCGTGAGAGTGGGGGGAGCGTGAGAGTGGGGGGGAGCGTGAGAGTGGGGGGAGCGTGAGAGTGGGGGGAGCGTGAGAGTGGGGGAGCGTGAGAGTGAGGGGAGCGTGAGAGTGAGGGGAGCGTGAGAGTGAGGGGAGAGTTTGGGGAGCGTGAGAGTGAGGTGAGAGTGGGGGAGCGTGAGAGTGAGGGGAGAGTTTGGGGAGCGGGAGAGTTTGGGGAGCGTGAGAGTGAGGGGGATGGTGAGAGTGAGGTGTGAGTTAGGGGAGCGTGAGAGTGAGGGGAGAGTTTGGGGAGCGGGAGAGTTTGGGGAGCGGGGAGAGTGAGGTGAGAGTGGGGGGAGCGTGAGAGTTAGGGGAGCGTGAGAGTGAGGGGAGAGTTAGGGGAGCGTGAGAGTGAGGTGAGAGTTTGGGGAGCGTTGAGAGTGAGGTGAGAGTTTGGGGAGCGTGAGAGTGAGGTGAGAGTTTGGGGAGCGTGAGAGTGAGGTGAGAGTTTGGGGAGCGTGAGAGTGAGGTGAGAGTGGGGGAGCGTGAGAGTTAGGGGAGCGTGAGTTAGGGGAGCGTGAGAGTGAGGTGAGAGTTTGGGGAGCGGGAGAGTTTGGGGAGCGTGAGAGTGAGAGGGATGGTGAGAGTGAGGTGTGAGTTAGGGGAGCGTGAGAGTGAGGGGAGAGTTTGGGGAGCGGGAGAGTTTGGGGGAGCGGGAGAGTGAGGTGAGAGTGGGGGAGCGTGAGAGTTAGGGGAGCGTGAGAGTGAGGGGAGAGTTAGGGGAGCGTGAGAGTGAGGTGAGAGTTTTGGGAGCGTGAGAGTGAGGTGAGAGTTTGGGGAGCGTGAGAGTGAGGTGAGAGTTTGGGGAGCGTGAGAGTGAGGTGAGAGTTTGGGGAGCGTGAGAGTGAGGTGAGAGTGGGGGAGCGTGAGAGTTAGGGGAGCGTGAGTTAGGGGAGCGTGAGAGTGAGGTGAGAGTTTGGGGAGCGTGAGTGAGGTGAGAGTTTGGGGAGAGTGAGGTGAGAGTTTGGGGAGCGTGAGAGTGAGGGGAGAGTTTGGGGAGCGTGAGAGTGAGGGGAGAGTTTGGGGAGCGTGAGAGTGAGGGGAGAGTTTGGGGAGCGTGAGAGTGAGGGAAGAGTTTGGGGAGCGTGAGAGTGAGGGGAGAGTTTGGGGAGCGTGAGAGTGAGGGGAGCGTGAGAGTGAGGTGAGAGTTTGGGGAGAGTGGGGGAGCGTGAGAGTGAGGTGAGAGTGGGGGAGCGTGAGAGTGAGGGGAGCGTGAGAGTGAGTGAGAGTTTAGGGAGAGTGAGGTGAGAGTGGGGGAGCGTGAGAGTGAGGGGGAGCGTGAGAGTGAGGGGAGCGTGAGAGTGAGGGGAGCGTGAGAGTGAGGGGAGCGTGAGAGTGAGGGGAGCGTGAGAGTGAGAGGGTGCGTGAGAGTGAGAGGGTGCGTGAGAGTGAGAGGGTGCGTGAGAGTGAGAGGGTGCGTGAGAGTGAGAGGGAGCGTTTGGGGAGCGTGAGAGTTTGGGGAGCGTGAGAGTTTGGGGAGCGTGAGTGAGGTGAGAGTTAGGGGAGCGTGAGAGTTAGGGGAGCGTGAGAGTTTGGGGAGAGTGAGGTGAGAGTGGGGGAGCGTGAGAGTGAGGGGAGCGTGAGAGTGAGGTGAGAGTTGGGGGAGCGTGAGAGTTGGGGGAGCGTGAGAGTTGGGGGAGCGTGAGAGTTGGGGGAGCGTGAGAGTGGAGGGAGCGGTGAGAGTGGGGGGGAGCGTGAGAGTGGGGGAAGCGTGAGAGTGAGGGGAGCGTGAGAGTGAGGGGAGAGTGAGGGGAGCGTGAGGGGAGAGTTTGGGGAGCGTGAGAGAGTGAGGTGAGAGTGGGGGAGCGTGAGAGTGAGGGGAGAGTTTGGGGAGCGGGAGAGTGAGGGGAGCGTGAGAGTGAGGTGTGAGTTAGGGGAGCGTGAGAGTGAGGGGAGAGTTTGGGGAGCGGGAGAGTTTGGGGAGCGGGAGAGTTTGGGGAGCGGGAGAGTGAGGTGAGAGTGGGGGAGCGTGAGAGTTAGGGGAGCGTGAGTTAGGGGAGCGTGAGAGTGAGGGGAGAGTTTGGGGAGCGTGAGAGTGAGGTGAGAGTTTGGGGAGCGTGAGAGTGAGGTGAGAGTTTGGGGAGCGTGAGAGTGAGGTGAGAGTTTGGGGAGCGTGAGAGTGAGGTGAGAGTGGGGGAGCGTGAGAGTTAGGGGAGCGTGAGTTAGGGGAGCGTGAGAGTGAGGTGAGAGTTTGGGGAGCGTGAGTGAGGTGAGAGTTTGGGGAGAGTGAGGTGAGAGTTTGGGGAGCGTGAGAGTGAGGTGAGAGTTTGGGGAGCGTGGGGGAGTGTGAGAGTTAGGGGAGCGTGAGAGTGAGGTGAGAGTTTGGGGAGCGTGAGAGTGAGGTGAGAGTTTGGGGAGAGTGAGGTGAGAGTTTGGGGAGCGTGAGATCGAGGTGAGTTTGGGGAGCGTGAGAGTGAGGTGAGAGTTTGGGGAGCGTGAGAGTGAGGTGAGAGTGGGGGAGCGTGAGAGTTTGGGGAGCGTGAGAGTGAGGTGAGAGTTTGGGGAGCGTGAGAGTGAGGTGAGTTTGGGGAGCGTGAGAGTGAGGGGAGCGTGAGAGTGAGGTGAGTGTTTGGGGAGCGTGAGAGTGAGGTGAGAGTTTGGGGAGAGTGAGGTGAGTGTTTGGGGAGCGTGAGAGTGAGGTGAGTGTTTGGGGAGCGTGAGAGTGAGGTGAGTGTTTGGGGAGCGTGAGAGTGAGGTGAGTGTTTGGGGAGCGTGAGAGTGAGGTGAGAGTTTGGGGAGCGTGAGAGTGAGGTGAGAGTTTGGGGAGCGTGAGAGTGAGGTGAGAGTTTGGGGAGCTTGAGAGTTTGGGGAGCGTGAGTGAGGTGAGAGTTAGGGGAGCGTGAGAGTTTGGGGAGAGTGAGGTGAGAGTGGGGGGAGCGTGAGAGTGGGGGGAGCGTGAGAGTGGGGGGAGCGTGAGAGTGGGGGGAGCGTGAGAGTGAGGGGAGAGTGGGGGAGCGTGAGAGTGAGGGGAGAGTTTGGGGAGCGGGAGAGTTTGGGGAGCGGGAGAGTTTGGGGAGCGTGAGAGTGAGGGGAGCGTGAGAGTGAGGTGTGAGTTAGGGGAGCGGGAGAGTGAGGGGAGAGTTTGGGGAGCGTGAGAGTGAGGTGAGAGTTTGGGGAGCGTGAGAGTGAGGTGAGAGTTTGGGGAGCGTGAGAGTGAGGTGAGAGTTTGGGGAGCGTGAGTGAGGTGAGAGTTTGGGGAGAGTGAGGTGAGAGTTTGGGGAGCGTGAGAGTGAGGGGAGAGTTTGGGGAGCGTGAGAGTGAGGGGAGAGTTTGGGGAGCGTGAGAGTGAGGGGAGAGTTTGGGGAGCGTGAGAGTGAGGGGAGAGTTAGGGGAGCGTGAGAGTGAGGGGAGAGTTTGGGGAGCGTGAGAGTGAGGGGAGAGTTTGGGGAGCGTGAGAGTGAGGGGAGAGTTAGGGGAGCGTGAGAGTTAGGGGAGCGTGAGAGTGAGGGGAGCGTGAGAGTGAAGGGAGCGTGAGAGTGAAGGGAGCGTGAGAGTGAAGGGAGCGTGAGAGTGAAGGGAGCGTGAGAGTGAAGGGAGCGTGAGAGTGAAGGGAGCGTGAGAGTGAAGGGAGCGTGAGAGTGAAGGGAGCGTGAGAGTTAGGGGAGCGTGAGAGTGAGGGGAGCGTGAGAGTGAGGGGAGCGTGAGAGTGAGGGGAGCGTGAGAGTGAGGGGAGCGTGAGAGTGAGGTGTGAGTTAGGGGAGCGGGAGAGTGAGGTGAGAGTTTGGGGAGCGTGAGAGTGAGGTGAGAGTTTGGGGAGCGTGAGAGTGAGGTGAGAGTTTGGGGAGCGTGAGAGTGAGGTGAGAGTTTGGGGAGCGTGAGAGTGAGGTGAGAGTTTGGGGAGAGTGAGGTGAGAGTGGGGGAGCATGAGAGTGAGGTGAGAGTGGGGGAGCATGAGAGTGAGGTGAGAGTGGGGGAGCATGAGAGTGAGGTGAGAGTTTGGGGAGCGTGAGAGTTTGGGGAGCGGGAGAGTGAGGTGAGAGTGAGGGAGCGTGAGAGTTAGGGGAGCGTGAGAGTGAGGTGAGAGTGGGGGAGCGTGAGAGTGAGGTAAGAGTTAGGGGAGCGTGAGAGTGAGGTGAGAGTGGGGGAGCGTGAGAGTGAGGTGAGAGTTGGGGGAGCGTGAGAGTTGGGGGAGCGTGAGAGTTGGGGGAGCGTGAGAGTTGGGGGAGCGTGAGAGTTGGGGGAGCGTGAGAGTGAGGGGAGCGTGAGAGTGAGGGGAGCGTGAGAGTGAGGGGAGCGTGAGAGTGAGGGGAGCGTGAGAGTGAGGGGAGCGTGAGAGTGAGGGGAGCGTGAGAGTGAGGGGAGCGTGAGAGTGAGGGGAGCGTGAGAGTGAGGGGAGCGTGAGAGTGAGGGGAGCGTGAGAGTGAGGTGTGAGTTAGGGGAGCGGGAGAGTGAGGTGAGAGTTTGGGGAGCGTGAGAGTGAGGTGAGAGTGGGGGAGCGTGAGTGAGGGGAGAGTTTGGGGAGCGGGAGAGTTTGGGGAGCGTGAGAGTGAGGTGAGAGTTTGGGAGCGTGAGAGTTTGGGGAGCGTGAGAGTGAGGTGAGAGTTTGGGGAGAGTGAGGTGAGAGTGGGGGAGCGTGAGAGTGAGGGGAGCGTGAGAGTGAGGTGAGAGTGGGGGGAGCGTGAGAGTGGGGGGAGCGTGAGAGTGGGGGGAGCGTGAGTGTGGGGGAGCGTGAGAGTGAGGGGAGAGTTTGGGGAGAGTGAGGTGAGAGTGGGGGAGCGTGAGAGTGATGGGAGCGTGAGAGTGAGGGGAGAGTGGGGGAGCGTGAGAGTGAGGGGAGAGTTTGGGGAGCGGGAGAGTTTGGGGAGCGTGAGAGTGAGGGGAGCGTGAGAGTGAGGTGTGAGTTAGGGGAGCGGGAGAGTGAGGTGAGAGTTTGGGGAGCGTGAGAGTGAGGTGAGAGTTTGGGGAGCGTGAGAGTGAGGTGAGAGTTTGGGGAGCGTGAGAGTGAGGTGAGAGTTTGGGGAGCGTGAGAGTGAGGTGAGAGTTTGGGGAGCGTGAGAGTGAGGTGAGAGTTTGGGGAGCGTGAGAGTGAGGTGAGAGTGGGGGAGCGTGAGAGTTAGGGGAGCGTGAGTTAGGGGAGCGTGAGAGTGAGGTGAGAGTTTGGGGAGCGTGAGTGAGGTGAGAGTTTGGGGAGAGTGAGGTGAGAGTTTGGGGAGCGTGAGAGTGAGGGGAGAGTTTGGGGAGCGTGAGAGTGAGGGGAGAGTTTGGGGAGCGTGAGAGTGAGGGGAGAGTTTGGGGAGCGTGAGAGTGAGGGGAGAGTTTGGGGAGCGTGAGAGTGAGGGGAGAGTTTGGGGAGCGTGAGAGTGAGGGGAGAGTTAGGGGAGCGTGAGAGTGAGGGGAGAGTTTGGGGAGCGTGAGAGTGAGGGGAGAGTTTGGGGAGCGTGAGAGTGAGGGGAGAGTTAGGGGAGCGTGAGAGTTAGGGGAGCGTGAGAGTTAGGGGAGCGTGAGAGTGAGGGGAGCGTGAGAGTGAGGGGAGCGTGAGAGTGAGGGGAGCGTGAGAGTGAGGGGAGCGTGAGAGTGAGGGGAGCGTGAGAGTGAGGGGAGCGTGAGAGTGAGGGGAGCGTGAGAGTGAGGGGAGCGTGAGAGTGAGGGGAGCGTGCAAGTTTGGGGAGCGTGAGAGTGAGGTGAGAGTTGGGGAGCATGAGAGTTAGGGGAGCGTGAGAGTTAGGGGAGCGTGAGAGTGAGGTGAGAGTTTGGGGAGAGTGAGGTGAGAGTGGGGGAGCGTGAAAGTGAGGTGAGAGTTAGGGGAGCGTGAGTGAGGGGAGCGTGAGGGGAGCGTGAGAGTGAGGGGAGCGTGAGAGTGAGGGGAGCGTGAGAGTGAGGGGAGCGTGAGAGTGAGGGGAGCGTGAGAGTGAGGGGAGCGTGAGAGTGAGGGGAGCGTGAGAGTGAGGGGAGCGTGAGAGTGAGGGGAGCGTGAGAGTGAGGGGAGCGTGAGAGTGAGGGGAGCGTGAGAGTGAGGGGAGCGTGAGAGTGAGGGGAGCGTGAGAGTGAGGGGAGCGTGAGAGTGAAGGGAGCGTGAGAGTGAAGGGAGCGTGAGAGTGAAGGGAGCGTGAGAGTGAAGGGAGCGTGAGAGTGAAGGGAGCGTGAGAGTGAAGGGAGCGTGAGAGTGAAGGGAGCGTGAGAGTGAAGGGAGCGTGAGAGTGAAGGGAGCGTGAGAGTGAAGGGAGCGTGAGAGTGAAGGGAGCGTGAGAGTGAAGGGAGCGTGAGAGTGAAGGGAGCGTGAGAGTGAAGGGAGCGTGAGAGTGAAGGGAGCGTGAGAGTGAAGGGAGCGTGAGAGTGAAGGGAGCGTGAGAGTGAAGGGAGCGTGAGAGTGAAGGGAGCGTGAGAGTGAAGGGAGCGTGAGAGTTTGGGGAGCGTGAGAGTGAGGTGAGAGTGGGGGAGCGTGAGAGTTTGGGGAGCGTGAGAGTGAGGTGAGAGTTTGGGGAGCGTGAGAGTGAGGTGAGAGTTTGGGGAGCGTGAGAGTGAGGTGAGAGTTTGGGGAGCGTGAGAGTGAGGTGAGAGTTTGGGGAGAGTGAGGTGAGAGTGGGGGAGCATGAGAGTGAGGTGAGAGTGGGGGAGCATGAGAGTGAGGTGAGAGTGGGGGAGCATGAGAGTGAGGTGAGAGTTTGGGGAGCGTGAGAGTTTGGGGAGCGTGAGAGTTTGGGGAGCGTGAGAGTGAGGTGAGAGTGAGGGAGCGTGAGAGTTAGGGGAGCGTGAGAGTGAGGTGAGAGTGGGGGAGCGTGAGAGTGAGGTGAGAGTTAGGGGAGCGTGAGAGTGAGGTGAGAGTGGGGGAGCGTGAGAGTGAGGTGAGAGTTGGGGGAGCGTGAGAGTTGGGGGAGCGTGAGAGTTGGGGGAGCGTGAGAGTTGGGGGAGCGTGAGAGTTGGGGGAGCGTGAGAGTGAGGGGAGCGTGAGAGTGAGGGGAGCGTGAGAGTGAGGGGAGCGTGAGAGTGAGGGGAGCGTGAGAGTGAGGGGAGCGTGAGAGTGAGAGGGTGCGTGAGAGTGAGAGGGAGCGTGAGAGTTTGGGGAGCGTGAGAGTTTGGGGAGCGTGAGTGAGGTGAGAGTTAGGGGAGCGTGAGAGTTTGGGGAGAGTGAGGTAAGAGTGGGGGAGCGTGAGAGTGAGGGGAGCGTGAGAGTGAGGTGAGAGTTGGGGGAGCGTGAGAGTTGGGGGAGCGTGAGAGTGGGGGGAGCGTGAGAGTGGGGGGAGCGTGAGAGTGAGGGGAGAGTTTGGGGAGCGTGAGAGTGAGGTGAGAGTGGGAGAGCGTGAGTGAGGGGAGAGTTTGGGGAGCGGGAGAGTTTGGGGAGCGGGAGAGTGAGGTGAGAGTTTGGGAGCGTGAGAGTTTGGGGAGCGTGAGAGTGAGGTGAGAGTTTGGGGAGAGTGAGGTGAGAGTGGGGGAGCGTGAGAGTGAGGGGAGCGTGAGAGTGAGGTGAGAGTGGGGGGAGCGTGAGAGTGGGGGGAGCGTGAGTGTGGGGGAGCGTGAGAGTGAGGGGAGAGTTTGGGGAGAGTGAGGTGAGAGTGGGGGAGCGTGAGAGTGATGGGAGCGTGAGAGTGAGGTGAGAGTTTGGGGAGAGTGGGGGAGCGTGAGAGTGAGGTGAGAGTTAGGGGAGCGTGAGAGTGAGGGGAGCGTGAGAGTGAGGGGAGAGTGAGGGGAGCGTGAGAGTGAGGGGAGCGTGAGAGTGAGGGGAGCGTGAGAGTGAGGGGAGCGTGAGAGTGAGGGGAGCGTGAGAGTGAGGTTAGAGTTTGGGGAGAGTGAGGTGAGAGTGAGGGGAGCATGAGAGTGATGGGAGCGTGAGTTTGGGGAGAGTGAGGTGAGAGTGAGGGGAGCGTGAGAGTGAGGGGAGCGTGAGAGGGTGCGTGAGAGGTAGAGTGAGAGGGAGCGTTTGGGGAGCGTGAGAGTTTGGGGAGCGTGAGAGTTTGGGGAGCGTGAGTGAGGTGAGAGTTAGGGGAGTGTGAGAGTTAGGGGAGCGTGAGTTAGGGGAGCGTGAGAGTGAGGTGAGAGTTTGGGGAGAGTGAGGTGAGAGTGGGGGAGCGTGAGAGTGAGGTGAGAGTTGGGGGAGCGTGAGAGTTGGGGGAGCGTGAGAGTGAGGGGAGCGTGAGAGTGAGGGGAGAGTTTGGGGAGCGTGAGAGTGAGGGGAGAGTGAGGTGAGAGTGGGGGAGCGTGAGAGTTAGGGGAGCGTGAGTTAGGGGAGCGTGAGAGTGAGGGGAGAGTTTGGGGAGCGCGGGGAGTTTGGGGAGCGGGAGAGTTTGGGGAGCGAGAGAGTTTGGGGAGCGGGAGAGTGAGGGGAGCGTGAGAGTGAGGTGAGAGTGAGGGGAGCGTGAGAGTGAGGGGAGCGTGAGAGTGAGGGGAGCGTGAGAGTGAGGGGAGCGTGAGAGTGAGGGGAGCGTGAGAGTGAGGGGAGCGTGAGAGTGAGGGGAGCGTGAGTGAGAGTGAGGTGAGAGTGAGAGGGAGCGTGAGAGTGAGGGGAGCGTTTGGGGAGCGTGAGAGTTTGGGGAGCGTGAGAGTTAGGGGAGCGTGAGTTAGGGGAGCGTGAGAGTGAGGTGAGAGTTTGGGGAGAGTGAGGTGAGAGTGGGGGAGCGTGAGAGTGAGGGGAGCGTGAGTGAGGTGAGAGTTTGGGGAGCGTGAGTTTTGGGAGCGTGAGAGTTTTGGGAGCGTGAGAGTTTTGGGAGCGTGAGAGTGAGGTGAGTGTGAGGGGAGCGTGAGAGTTTGGGGAGCGTGAGAGTTTGGGGAGCGTGAGAGTTTGGGGAGCGTGAGAGTGAGGTGAGAGTTTGGGGAGCGTGAGAGTTTGGGGAGCGTGAGTTTTGGGAGCGTGAGAGTTTTGGGAGCGTGAGAGTGAGGTGAGAGTTTGGGGAGCGTGAGAGTGAGGTGAGAGTTTGGGGAGCGTGAGGTGAGAGTGGCGGAGCGTGAGAGTGAGGTGAGAGGTTGGGGAGAGTGAGGTGAGAGTGGGGGAGCGTGAGAGTGAGGTGAGAGGTTGGGGAGAGTGAGGTGAGAGTGGGGGAGCGTGAGAGTGAGGGGAGCGTGAGAGTGAGGGGAGCGTGAGAGTGAGGGGAGCGTGAGAGTGAGGGGAGCGTGAGAGTGAGGTGAGAGTTTGGGGAGAGTGAGGTGAGAGTGGCGGAGCGTGAGAGTGAGGTGAGAGGTTGGGGAGAGTGAGGTGAGAGTGGGGGAGCGTGAGAGTGATGGGAGCGTGAGAGTGAGGTGAGAGTTTGGGGAGAGTGAGGTGAGAGTGGGGGAGCGTGAGAGTGAGGGGAGCGTGAGAGTGAGGGGAGCGTGAGAGTGAGGGGAGCGTGAGAGTGAGGGGAGCGTGAGAGTGAGGGGAGCGTGAGAGTGAGGGGAGCGTGAGAGTGAGGGGAGAGTGAGGGGAGCGTGAGAGTGAGGGGAGCGTGAGAGTGAGGGGAGAGTTTGGGGAGAGTGGGGGAGCGTGAGAGTGAGGGGAGCGTGAGAGTGAGGTGAGAGTGGGGGAGCGTGAGAGTTAGGGGAGCGTGAGAGTTAGGGGTGCGTGAGAGTGAGGGGTGCGTGAGAGTGAGGGGAGCGTGAGAGTGAGGGGTGCGTGAGAGTGAGAGGGAGCGTGAGAGTTTGGGGAGCGTGAGAGTTTGGGGAGCGTGAGAGTTTGGGGAGCGTGAGTGAGGTGAGAGTTAGGGGAGCGTGAGAGTTAGGGGAGCGTGAGTTAGGGGAGCGTGAGAGTTTGGGGAGAGTGAGGTGAGAGTGGGGGAGCGTGAGAGTGGGGGAGCGTGAGAGTGAGGGGAGCGTGAGAGTGAGGTGAGAGTGGGGGGAGCGTGAGAGTGGGGGGAGCGTGAGAGTGGGGGGAGCGTGAGGGGAGCGTGAGAGTGAGGGGAGCGTGAGAGTGAGGGGAGCGTGAGAGTGAGGGGAGCGTGAGAGTGAGGGGAGCGTGAGTGAGGGGAGCGTGAGAGTGAGGGGAGCGTGAGAGTGAGGGGAGCGTGAGAGTGAGGGGAGCGTGAGAGTGAGGGGAGCGTGAGAGTGAGGGGAGCGTGAGAGTGAAGGGAGCGTGAGAGTGAAGGGAGCGTGAGAGTGAAGGGAGCGTGAGAGTGAAGGGAGCGTGAGAGTGAAGGGAGCGTGAGAGTGAAGGGAGCGTGAGAGTGCGTGAGAGTTTGGGGAGCGTGAGAGTGAGGTGAGAGTTTGGGGAGCGTGAGAGTGAGGTGAGAGTTTGGGGAGAGTGAGGTGAGAGTGGGGGAGCATGAGAGTGGGGGAGCATGAGAGTGAGGTGAGAGTGGGGGAGCGTGAGAGTTAGGGGAGCGTGAGAGTGAGGGGAGAGTGAGGTGAGAGTGGGGGAGCGTGAGAGTGAGGTGAGAGTTGGGGGAGCGTGAGAGTTGGGGGAGCGTGAGAGTTGGGGGAGCGTGAGAGTTGGGGGAGCGTGAGAGTGAGAGGGTGCGTGAGAGTTTGGGGAGCGTGAGAGTTTGGGGAGCGTGAGTGAGGTGAGAGTTAGGGGAGCGTGAGAGTTAGGGGAGCGTGAGAGTTTGGGGAGAGTGAGGTAAGAGTGAGGGGAGCGTGAGAGTGAGGTGAGAGTGGGGGAGCGTGAGAGTGAGGGGGGAGTTTGGGGAGCGGGAGAGTTTGGGGAGCGGGAGAGTGAGGTGAGAGTGGGGGAGCGTGAGAGTTAGGGGAGCGTGAGTTAGGGGAGCGTGAGAGTGAGGGGAGAGTGAGGTGAGAGATTGGGGAGCGTGAGAGTGAGGTGAGAGTTTGGGGAGTGTGAGAGTGAGGTGAGAGTTTGGGGAGCGTGAGGTGAGAGTTTGGGGAGCGTGAGAGTGAGGTGAGAGTTTGGTGAGAGTGGGGGAGCGTGAGAGTTAGGGGAGCGTGAGTTAGGGGAGCGTGAGAGTTAGGGGAGCGTGAGTTTTGGGAGCGTGAGAGTTTTGGGAGCGTGAGAGTGAGGTGAGAGTTTGGGGAGCGTGAGAGTGAGGTGAGAGTTTGGGGAGCGTGAGGTGAGAGTGGCGGAGCGTGAGAGTGAGGTGAGAGGTTGGGGAGAGTGAGGTGAGAGTGGGGGAGCGTGAGAGTGAGGTGAGAGGTTGGGGAGAGTGAGGTGAGAGTGGGGGAGCGTGAGAGTGAGGGGAGCGTGAGAGTGAGGGGAGCGTGAGAGTGAGGGGAGCGTGAGAGTGAGGGGAGCGTGAGAGTGAGGTGAGAGTTTGGTGAGAGTGAGGTGAGAGTTTGAGGAGAGTGAGGTGAGAGTTTGGGGAGCGTGAGAGTGAGGTGAGAGTTTGGGGAGCGTGAGAGTGAGGGGAGCGTGAGAGTGAGGTGAGAGTTTGGGGAGCGTGAGAGTGAGGTGAGAGTTTGGGGAGCGTGAGAGTGAGGTGAGAGTTTGGGGAGCGTGAGAGTGAGGTGAGAGTTTGGGGAGCGTGAGAGTGAGGTGAGAGTGGGGGAGTGTGAGAGTTAGGGGAGCGTGAGTTAGGGGAGCGTGAGTTAGGGGAGCGTGAGAGTTAGGGGAGCGTGAGAGTGAGGTGAGAGTTTGGGGAGCGTGAGAGTGAGGTGAGAGTTTGGGGAGAGTGAGGTGAGAGTTTGGGGAGCGTGAGAGTGAGGTGAGAGGGGAGCGTGAGAGTTTGGGGAGCGTGAGAGTTTGGGGAGCGTGAGAGTTTGGGGAGCGTGAGAGTTTGGGGAGCGTGAGAGTGAGGGGAGCGTGAAAGTGAGGGGAGCGTGAGAGTGAGGGGAGCGTGAGAGTGAGGGGAGCGTGAGAGTTTGGGGAGCGTGAGAGTTTGGGGAGCGTGAGAGTTTGGGGAGCGTGAGAGTTTGGGGAGCGTGAGAGTGAGGGGAGCGTGAGAGTGAGGGGAGCGTGAGAGTGAGGTGAGAGTGGGGGAGCGTGAGAGTTAGGGGAGCGTGAGTTAGGGGAGCGTGAGAGTGAGGGGAGAGTGGGGGAGCGTGAGAGTGAGGTGAGAGTTTGGGGAGCGTGAGAGTGGGGGAGCGTGAGAGTGAGGTGAGAGTTTGGGGAGAGTGAGGTGAGAGTTTGGGGAGCGTGAGAGTGAGGTGAGAGTTTGGGGAGAGTGAGGTGAGAGTGGGGGAGCGTGAGTGAGGTGAGAGTTTCGGGAGCGTGAGAGTGAGGTGAGAGTGGGGGAGAGTGAGGTGAGAGTGGGGGAGCGTGAGAGTTAGGGGAGCGTGAGTTAGGGGAGCGTGAGAGTGAGGGGAGAGTGAGGTGAGAGATTGGGGAGCGTGAGAGTGAGGTGAGAGTTTGGGGAGTGTGAGAGTGAGGTGAGAGTTTGGGGAGCGTGAGGTGAGAGTTTGGGGAGCGTGAGAGTGAGGTGAGAGTTTGGTGAGAGTGGGGGAGCGTGAGAGTTAGGGGAGCGTGAGTTAGGGGAGCGTGAGAGTTAGGGGAGCGTGAGAGTGAGGTGAGAGTTTGGTGAGAGTGAGGTGAGAGTTTGAGGAGAGTGAGGTGAGAGTTTGGGGAGCGTGAGAGTGAGGTGAGAGTTTGGGGAGCGTGAGAGTGAGGGGAGCGTGAGAGTGAGGTGAGAGTTTGGGGAGCGTGAGAGTGAGGTGAGAGTTTGGGGAGCGTGAGAGTGAGGTGAGAGTTTGGGGAGCGTGAGAGTGAGGTGAGAGTTTGGGGAGCGTGAGAGTGAGGTGAGAGTGGGGGAGTGTGAGAGTTAGGGGAGCGTGAGTTAGGGGAGCGTGAGTTAGGGGAGCGTGAGAGTTAGGGGAGCGTGAGAGTGAGGTGAGAGTTTGGGGAGCGTGAGAGTGAGGTGAGAGTTTGGGGAGAGTGAGGTGAGAGTTTGGGGAGCGTGAGAGTGAGGTGAGAGGGGAGCGTGAGAGTTTGGGGAGCGTGAGAGTTTGGGGAGCGTGAGAGTTTGGGGAGCGTGAGAGTTTGGGGAGCGTGAGAGTGAGGGGAGCGTGAAAGTGAGGGGAGCGTGAGAGTGAGGGGAGCGTGAGAGTGAGGGGAGCGTGAGAGTTTGGGGAGCGTGAGAGTTTGGGGAGCGTGAGAGTTTGGGGAGCGTGAGAGTTTGGGGAGCGTGAGAGTGAGGGGAGCGTGAGAGTGAGGGGAGCGTGAGAGTGAGGTGAGAGTGGGGGAGCGTGAGAGTTAGGGGAGCGTGAGTTAGGGGAGCGTGAGAGTGAGGGGAGAGTGGGGGAGCGTGAGAGTGAGGTGAGAGTTTGGGGAGCGTGAGAGTGGGGGAGCGTGAGAGTGAGGTGAGAGTTTGGGGAGAGTGAGGTGAGAGTTTGGGGAGCGTGAGAGTGAGGTGAGAGTTTGGGGAGAGTGAGGTGAGAGTGGGGGAGCGTGAGTGAGGTGAGAGTTTCGGGAGCGTGAGAGTGAGGTGAGAGTGGGGGAGAGTGAGGTGAGAGTGGGGGAGCGTGAGAGTGAGGTGAGAGTGGGGGAGCGTGAGAGTGAGGTGAGTGGGGGAGCGTGAGAGTGAGGTGAGAGTTTGGGGAGTGAGGTGAGAGTGGGGGAGCGTGAGAGTGAGGGGAGCGTGAGAGTGAGGTGAGAGTTGGGGGAGCGTGAGAGTTGGGGGAGCGTGAGAGTTGGGGGAGCGTGAGAGTTGGGGGAGCGTGAGAGTTGGGGGAGCGTGAGAGTGGGGGGAGCGTGAGAGTGAGGGGAGCGTGAGAGTGACGTGAGAGTTGGGGGAGCGTGAGAGTGGGGGGAGCGTGAGAGTGGGGGGAGCGTGAGAGTGGGGGGAGCGTGAGAGTGGGGGGAGCGTGAGAGTGGGGGGAGCGTGAGAGTGAGGGGAGCGTGAGAGTGAGGGGAGAGTTTGGGGAGCGTGAGAGTGAGGTGAGAGTGGGGGAGCGTGAGAGTGAGGGGAGAGTTTGGGGAGCGTGAGAGTGAGGGGAGCGTGAGAGTGAGGTGTGAGTTAGGGGAGCGTGAGAGTGAGGGGGGAGTTTGGGGAGCGGGAGAGTTTGGGGAGCGGGAGAGTGAGGTGAGAGTGGGGGAGCGTGAGAGTTAGGGGAGCGTGAGTTAGGGGAGCGTGAGAGTGAGGGGAGAGTTAGGGGAGCGTGAGAGTGAGGTGAGAGATTGGGGAGCGTGAGAGTGAGGTGAGAGTTTGGGGAGCGTGAGAGTGAGGTGAGAGTTTGGGGAGCGTGAGGTGAGAGTTTGGGGAGCGTGAGAGTGAGGTGAGAGTTTGGTGAGAGTGGGGGAGCGTGAGAGTTAGGGGAGCGTGAGTTAGGGGAGCGTGAGAGTTAGGGGAGCGTGAGAGTGAGGTGAGAGTTTGGGGAGAGTGAGGTGAGAGTTTGGGGAGAGTGAGGTGAGAGTTTGGGGAGCGTGAGAGTGAGGTGAGAGTTTGGGGAGCGTGAGAGTGAGGGGAGCGTGAGAGTGAGGTGAGAGTTTGGGGAGCGTGAGAGTGAGGTGAGAGTTTGGGGAGCGTGAGAGTGAGGTGAGAGTTTGGGGAGCGTGAGAGTGAGGTGAGAGTTTGGGGAGCGTGAGAGTGAGGTGAGAGTTTGGGGAGCGTGAGAGTGAGGTGAGAGTAGGGGAGCGTGAGTTAGGGGAGCGTGAGTTAGGGGAGCGTGAGAGTTAGGGGAGCGTGAGAGTGAGGTGAGAGTTTGGGGAGCGTGAGTGAGGTGAGAGTTTGGGGAGCGTGAGAGTGAGGTGAGAGTTTGGGGAGCGTGAGAGTTTGGGGAGAGTGAGGTGAGAGTTTGGGGAGCGTGAGTGAGGTGAGAGTTTGGGGAGCGTGAGAGTGAGGTGAGAGTTTGGGGAGCGTGAGAGTGAGGTGAGAGTTTGGGGAGCGTGGGAGTGAGGTGAGAGTTTGGGGAGCGTGAGAGTGAGGTGATAGTTTGGGGAGAGTGAGGTGAGTGTTTGAGGAGCGTGAGAGTGAGGTGAGTGTTTGGGGAGCGTGAGAGTGAGGTGAGAGTTTGGGGAGCGTGAGAGTGAGGTGAGAGTTTGGGGAGCTGAGCGTGAGAGTGAGGGGAGCGTGAGAGTGAGGGGAGCGTGAGAGTGAGGGGAGCGTGAGAGTGAGGGGAGCGTGAGAGTGAAGGGAGCGTGAGAGTGAAGGGAGCGTGAGAGTGAAGGGAGCGTGAGAGTGAAGGGAGCGTGAGAGTGAAGGGAGCGTGAGAGTGAAGGGAGCGTGAGAGTGAAGGGAGCGTGAGAGTGAAGGGAGCGTGAGAGTGAAGGGAGCGTGAGAGTGAAGGGAGCGTGAGAGTGAAGGGAGCGTGAGAGTGAAGGGAGCGTGAGAGTGAAGGGAGCGTGAGAGTGAAGGGAGCGTGAGAGTGAAGGGAGCGTGAGAGTGAAGGGAGCGTGAGAGTGAAGGGAGCGTGAGAGTGAAGGGAGCGTGAGAGTGAAGGGAGCGTGAGAGTTTGGGGAGCGCGAGAGTTTGGGGAGCGTGAGAGTGAGGTGAGAGTGGGGGAGCGTGAGAGTTAGGGGAGCGTGAGTTAGGGGAGCGTGAGAGTGAGGTGAGAGTTTGGGGAGAGTGAGGTGAGAGTGGGGGAGCATGAGAGTGAGGTGAGAGTTTGGGGAGCATGAGAGTTTGGGGAGCGTGAGAGTGGGGGAGCGTGAGAGTTAGGGGAGCGTGAGAGTGAGGGGAGCGTGAGAGTGGGGGAGCGTGAGAGTGGGGGAGCGTGAGAGTTAGGGGAGCGTGAGAGTGAGGGGAGCGTGAGAGTGAAGGGAGCGTGAGAGTGAAGGGAGCGTGAGAGTGAAGGGAGCGTGAGAGTGAAGGGAGCGTGAGAGTGAAGGGAGCGTGAGAGTGAAGGGAGCGTGAGAGTGAAGGGAGCGTGAGAGTGAAGGGAGCGTGAGAGTGAAGGGAGTGTGAGAGTGAAGGGAGTGTGAGAGTGAAGGGAGTGTGAGAGTGAAGGGAGTGTGAGAGTGAAGGGAGTGTGAGAGTGAAGGGAGTGTGAGAGTGAAGGGAGTGTGAGAGTGAAGGGAGTGTGAGAGTGAAGGGAGTGTGAGAGTGAAGGGAGTGTGAGAGTGAAGGGAGTGTGAGAGTGAAGGGAGTGTGAGAGTGAAGGGAGTGTGAGAGTGAAGGGAGTGTGAGAGTGAAGGGAGTGTGAGAGTGAAGGGAGTGTGAGAGTGAAGGGAGTGTGAGAGTGAAGGGAGTGTGAGAGTGAAGGGAGTGTGAGAGTGAAGGGAGTGTGAGAGTGAAGGGAGTGTGAGAGTGAAGGGAGTGTGAGAGTGAAGGGAGTGTGAGAGTGAAGGGAGTGTGAGAGTGAAGGGAGTGTGAGAGTGAAGGGAGTGTGAGAGTGAAGGGAGTGTGAGAGTGAAGGGAGTGTGAGAGTGAAGGGAGTGTGAGAGTGAAGGGAGTGTGAGAGTGAAGGGAGTGTGAGAGTGAAGGGAGTGTGAGAGTGAAGGGAGTGTGAGAGTGAAGGGAGTGTGAGAGTGAAGGGAGTGTGAGAGTGAAGGGAGTGTGAGAGTGAAGGGAGTGTGAGAGTGAAGGGAGTGTGAGAGTGAAGGGAGTGTGAGAGTGAAGGGAGTGTGAGAGTGAAGGGAGTGTGAGAGTGAAGGGAGTGTGAGAGTGAAGGGAGTGTGAGAGTGAAGGGAGTGTGAGAGTGAAGGGAGTGTGAGAGTGAAGGGAGTGTGAGAGTGAAGGGAGTGTGAGAGTGAAGGGAGTGTGAGAGTGAAGGGAGTGTGAGAGTGAAGGGAGTGTGAGAGTGAAGGGAGTGTGAGAGTGAAGGGAGTGTGAGAGTGAAGGGAGTGTGAGAGTGAAGGGAGTGTGAGAGTGAAGGGAGTGTGAGAGTGAAGGGAGTGTGAGAGTGAAGGGAGTGTGAGAGTGAAGGGAGTGTGAGAGTGAAGGGAGTGTGAGAGTGAAGGGAGTGTGAGAGTGAAGGGAGTGTGAGAGTGAAGGGAGTGTGAGAGTGAAGGGAGTGTGAGAGTGAAGGGAGTGTGAGAGTGAAGGGAGTGTGAGAGTGAAGGGAGTGTGAGAGTGAAGGGAGTGTGAGAGTGAAGGGAGTGTGAGAGTGAAGGGAGTGTGAGAGTGAAGGGAGTGTGAGAGTGAAGGGAGTGTGAGAGTGAAGGGAGTGTGAGAGTGAAGGGAGTGTGAGAGTGAAGGGAGTGTGAGAGTGAAGGGAGTGTGAGAGTGAAGGGAGTGTGAGAGTGAAGGGAGTGTGAGAGTGAAGGGAGTGTGAGAGTGAAGGGAGTGTGAGAGTGAAGGGAGTGTGAGAGTGAAGGGAGTGTGAGAGTGAAGGGAGTGTGAGAGTGAAGGGAGCGTGAGAGTGAAGGGAGCGCGAGAGTTTGGGGAGCGCGAGAGTTTGGGGAGCGTGAGAGTGAGGTGAGAGTGGGGGAGCGTGAGAGTTAGGGGAGCGTGAGAGTGAGGTGAGAGTTTGGGGAGAGTGAGGTGAGAGTGGGGGAGCGTGAGAGTGAGGTGAGAGTTTGGGGAGCGTGAGAGTTTGGGGAGCGTGAGAGTGGGGGAGCGTGAGAGTTAGGGGAGCGTGAGTTAGGGGAGCGTGAGAGTGAGGTGAGAGTGGGGGAGCGTGAGAGTGAGGTGAGAGTTAGGGGAGCGTGAGAGTTAGGGGAGCGTGAGAGTGAGGGGAGAGTGAGGTGAGAGTGGGGGAGCGTGAGAGTGAGGGGAGCGTGAGAGTGAGGTGAGAGTTGGGGGAGCGTGAGAGTTGGGGGAGCGTGAGAGTTGGGGGAGCGTGAGAGTTGGGGGAGCGTGAGAGTGAGGGGAGCGTGAGAGTGAGGGGAGCGTGAGAGTGAGGGGAGAGTTTGGGGAGCGTGAGAGTTTGGGGAGTGTGAGAGTTTGGGGAGCGTGAGAGTTTGGGGAGCGTGAGAGTGGGGGAGCGTGAGTTAGGGGAGCGTGAGTGAGGGGAGAGTTTGGGGAGCGTGAGAGTTTGGGGAGCGTGAGAGTTTGGGGAGCGTGAGAGTGAGGTGAGAGTGGGGGAGCGTGAGAGTGAGGTGAGAGTTAGGGGAGCGTGAGAGTGAGGGGAGAGTGAGGTGAGAGTGGGGGAGCGTGAGAGTGAGGGGAGCGTGAGAGTGAGGTGAGAGTTGGGGGAGCGTGAGAGTTGGGGGAGCGTGAGAGTTGGGGGAGCGTGAGAGTTGGGGGAGCGTGACAGTGAGGGGAGCGTGAGAGTGAGGGGAGCGTGAGAGTGAGGGGAGAGTTTGGGGAGCGTGAGTGTTTGGGGAGTGTGAGTGTTTGGGGAGCGTTAGAGTTTGGGGAGCGTGAGAGTTTGGGGAGCGTGAGTTAGGGGAACGTGAGAGTGAGGGGAGCGTGAGAGTGAGGGGAGCGTGAGAGTGAGGGGAGCGTGAGAGTGAAGGGAGCGTGAGAGTGAAGGGAGCGTGAGAGTGAAGGGAGCGTGAGAGTGAAGGGAGCGTGAGAGTGAAGGGAGCGTGAGAGTGAAGGGAGCGTGAGAGTGAAGGGAGCGTGAGAGTGAAGGGAGCGTGAGAGTGAAGGGAGCGTGAGAGTGAAGGGAGCGTGAGAGTGAAGGGAGCGTGAGAGTGAAGGGAGCGTGAGAGTGAAGGGAGCGTGAGAGTGAAGGGAGTGTGAGAGTGAAGGGAGTGTGAGAGTGAAGGGAGTGTGAGAGTGAAGGGAGTGTGAGAGTGAAGGGAGTGTGAGAGTGAAGGGAGTGTGAGAGTGAAGGGAGTGTGAGAGTGAAGGGAGTGTGAGAGTGAAGGGAGTGTGAGAGTGAAGGGAGTGTGAGAGTGAAGGGAGTGTGAGAGTGAAGGGAGTGTGAGAGTGAAGGGAGTGTGAGAGTGAAGGGAGCGTGAGAGTGAAGGGAGCGTGAGAGTGAAGGGAGCGTGAGAGTGAAGGGAGCGTGAGAGTGAAGGGAGCGTGAGAGTGAAGGGAGCGTGAGAGTGAAGGGAGCGTGAGAGTGAAGGGAGCGTGAGAGTGAAGGGAGCGTGAGAGTGAAGGGAGCGTGAGAGTGAAGGGAGCGTGAGAGTGAAGGGAGCGTGAGAGTGAAGGGAGCGCGAGAGTTTGGGGAGCGTGAGAGTGAGGTGAGAGTGGGGGAGCGTGAGAGTTAGGGGAGCGTGAGTTAGGGGAGCGTGAGAGTGAGGTGAGAGTTTGGGGAGAGTGAGGTGAGAGTGGGGGAGCATGAGAGTGAGGTGAGAGTTTGGGGAGCATGAGT
This sequence comes from Hyperolius riggenbachi, assembly GCF_040937935.1. NCBI lineage: Eukaryota > Metazoa > Chordata > Amphibia > Anura > Hyperoliidae > Hyperolius > Hyperolius riggenbachi. The sequence continues at coordinate 96,737,663 of NC_090654.1, forward strand.
TTGGGGAGCGTGAGAGTGGGGGAGCGTGAGAGTTAGGAGAGCGTGAGTTAGGGGAGCGTGAGAGTGAGGTGAGAGTGGGGGAGCGTGAGAGTGAGGTGAGAGTTTGGGGAGCATGAGAGTTTGGGGAGCGTGAGAGTGGGGGAGCGTGAGAGTTAGGGGAGCGTGAGTTAGGGGAGCGTGAGAGTGAGGTGAGAGTGGGGGAGCGTGAGAGTGAGGTGAGAGTTAGGGGAGCGTGAGAGTTAGGGGAGCGTGAGAGTGAGGGGAGAGTGAGGTGAGAGTGGGGGAGCGTGAGAGTGAGGGGAGCGTGAGAGTGAGGTGAGAGTTGGGGGAGCGTGAGAGTTGGGGGAGCGTGAGAGTTGGGGGAGCGTGAGAGTGAGGGGAGCGTGAGAGTGAGGGGAGAGTTTGGGGAGCGTGAGAGTTTGGGGAGTGTGAGAGTTTGGGGAGCGTGAGAGTTTGGGGAGCGTGAGAGTGGGGGAGCGTGAGTTAGGGGAGCGTGAGTGAGGGGAGAGTTTGGGGAGCGTGAGAGCTTGGGGAGCGTGAGAGTTTGGGGAGCGTGAGAGTTTGGGGAGCGTGAGAGTTTGGGGAGCGTGAGAGTTTGGGGAGCGTGAGAGTTTGGGGAGCGTGAGAGTGAGGGGAGCGTGAGAGTGAGGGGAGCGTGAGAGTGAGGGGAGCGTGAGAGTGAAGGGAGCGTGAGAGTGAGGTGAGAGTGAGGTGAGAGTGGGGGAGCGTGAGAGTTAGGGGAGCGTGAGTTAGGGGAGCGTGAGAGTGAGGTGAGAGTTTGGGGAGCGTGAGAGTGAGGTGAGAGTTTGGGGAGTGTGAGAGTGAGGTGAGAGTTTGGGGAGCGTGAGTGAGGTGAGAGTTTGGGGAGCGTGAGAGTGAGGTGAGAGTTTGGGGAGCGTTAGAGTGAGGTGAGAGTTTGGGGAGCATTACAGTTTGGGGAGCGTTAGAGTTTGGGGAGCGTTAGAGTTTGGGGAGCGTTAGAGTTTGGGGAGCGTTAGAGTTTGGGGAGCGTGAGAGTGAGGTGAGAGTGGGGGAGCGTGAGAGTTAGGGGAGCGTGAGTTAGGGGAGCGTGAGTGAGGGGAGCGTGAGAGTTTGGGGAGCGTGAGAGTTTGGGGAGCGTGAGTTTGGGGAGCGTGAGAGTGAGGTGAGAGTGGGGGAGCGTGAGTTAGAGGAGCGTGAGTTAGGGGAGCGTGAGAGTGAGGGGAGAGTTTGGGGAGCGTGAGAGTTTGGGGAGCGTGAGAGTTTGGGGAGCGTGAGAGAGTGAGGGGAGCGTAAGAGTGAGGGGAGCGTGGGGGAGCGTGAGAGTGAGGGGAGAGTTAGGGGAGCGTGAGAGTGAGGTGAGAGTTTGGGGAGCGTGAGAGTTTGGGGAGCGTGAGAGTGAGGTGAGAGTGGGGGAGCGTGAGTTAGAGGAGCGTGAGAGTGAGGGGAGAGTTTGGGGAGCGTGAGAGTTTGGGGAGCGTGAGAGTTTGGGGAGCGTCAGAGTTTGGGGAGCGTGAGAGTTTGGGGAGCGTGAGAGAGTAAGGGGAGCGTGAGAGTGAGGGGAGCGTGGGGGAGCGTGAGAGTTAGGGGAGCGTGAGAGTGAGGGGAGAGTTAGGGGAGCATGAGAGTGAGGTGAGAGTTTGGGGAGCGTGAGAGTGAGGTGAGAGTTTGGGGAGCGTGAGAGTTTGGGGAGCGTGAGAGTGAGGTGAGAGTTTGGGGAGCGTGAGAGTGAGGTGAGAGTTTGGGGAGCGTGAGAGTGAGGTGAGAGTTTGGGGAGCGTGAGAGTGAGGTGAGAGTTTGGGGAGAGTGAGGTGAGAGTGGGGGAGCGTGAGTGAGGTGAGAGTTTCGGGAGCGTGAGAGTTTGGGGAGCGTGAGAGTGAGGTGAGAGTGGGGGAGCGTGAGAGTGTTGTGAGAGTTTGGGGAGCGTGAGAGTGTTGTGAGAGTTTGGGGAGCGTGAGAGTGAGGTGAGAGTTTGGGGAGCGTGAGAGTGAGGTGAGAGTTTGGGGAGCGTGAGAGTGAGGTGAGAGTTTGGGGAGCGTGAGAGTGAGGTGAGAGTTTGGGGAGCGTGAGAGTGAGGTGAGAGTTTGGGGAGAGTGAGGTGAGAGTGGGGGAGCGTGAGTGAGGTGAGAGTTTCGGGAGCGTGAGAGTTTGGGGAGCGTGAGAGTGAGGTGAGAGTGGGGGAGCGTGAGAGTGAGGTGAGAGTGGGGGAGCGTGAGAGTGAGGTGAGAGTTTGGGGAGCGTGAGAGTGAGGTGAGAGTTTGGGGAGCGTGAGAGTGAGGTGAGAGTTTGGGGAGCATGAGAGTGAGGTGAGAGTTTGGGGAGCGTGAGAGTGAGGTGAGAGTTAGGGGAGCGTGAGAGTGAGGTGAGAGTTTGGGGAGCGTGAGAGTGAGGTGAGAGTTTGGGGAGAGTGAGGTGAGAGTTTGGGGAGCGTGAGTGAGGTGAGAGTTTGGGGAGCGTGAGAGTGAGGTGAGAGTTTGGGGAGCGTGAGAGTGAGGTGAGAGTTTGGGGAGAGTGAGGTGAGAGTGGGGGAGCGTGAGTGAGGTGAGAGTTTCGGGAGCGTGAGAGTTTGGGGAGAGTGAGGTGAGAGTGGGGGAGCGTGAGAGTGAGGTGAGAGTTTGGGGAGCGTGAGAGTGAGGTGAGAGTTTGGGGAGCGTGAGAGTGAGGTGAGAGTTTGGGGAGCGTGAGAGTGAGGTGAGAGTTTGGGGAGCGTGAGAGTGAGGTGAGAGTTTGGGGAGCGTGAGTGAGGTGAGAGTTTGGGGAGCGTGAGAGTGAGGTGAGAGTTTGGGGAGAGTGAGGTGAGAGTGGGGGAGCGTGAGTGAGGTGAGAGTTTCGGGAGCGTGAGAGTTTGGGGAGCGTGAGAGTGAGGTGAGAGTGGGGGAGCGTGAGAGTGAGGTGAGAGTTTGGGGAGCGTGAGAGTGAGGTGAGAGTTTGGGGAGCGTGAGAGTGAGGTGAGAGTTTGGGGAGCGTGAGAGTGAGGTGAGAGTTTGGGGGAGCGTGAGAGTGAGGTGAGATTTTGGGGAGAGTGAGGTGAGAGTGGGGGAGCGTGAGTGAGGTGAGAGTTTCGGGAGCGTGAGAGTTTGGGGAGCGTGAGAGTGAGGTGAGAGTGGGGGAGCGTGAGAGTGAGGTGAGAGTTTGGGGAGCGTGAGAGTGAGGTGAGAGTTTGGGGAGAGTGAGGTGAGAGTTTGGGGAGCGTGAGAGTGAGGTGAGAGTTTGGGGAGCGTGAGAGTTTGGGGAGCGTGAGAGTTTGGGGAGCGTGAGAGTTTGGGGAGCGTGAGAGTGAGGGGAGCGTGAGAGTGAGGGGAGCGTGAGAGTGAGGTGAGAGTGGGGGAGCGTGAGAGTTAGGGGAGCGTGAGTTAGGGGAGCGTGAGAGTGAGGGGAGAGTGGGGGAGCGTGAGAGTGAGGTGAGAGTTTGGGGAGCGTGAGAGTGGGGGAGCGTGAGAGTGAGGTGAGAGTTTGGGGAGAGTGAGGTGAGAGTTTGGGGAGCGTGAGAGTGAGGTGAGAGTTTGGGGAGCGTGAGAGTGAGGTGAGAGTTTGGGGAGAGTGAGGTGAGAGTGGGGGAGCGTGAGTGAGGTGAGAGTTTCGGGAGCGTGAGAGTTTGGGGAGCGTGAGAGTGAGGTGAGAGTGGGGGAGAGTGAGGTGAGAGTGGGGGAGCGTGAGAGTGAGGTGAGAGTGGGGGAGCGTGAGAGTGAGGTGAGAGTGAGGTGAGAGTTTGGGGAGCGTGAGAGTGAGGTGAGAGTTTGGGGAGCGTGAGAGTGAGGTGAGAGTTAGGGGAGCGTGAGAGTGAGGTGAGAGTTAGGGGAGCGTGAGAGTGAGGTGAGAGTTTGGGGAGAGTGAGGTGAGAGTGGGGGAGCGTGAGTGAGGTGAGAGTTTCGGGAGCGTGAGAGTTTGGGGAGCGTGAGAGTGAGGTGAGAGTGGGGGAGCGTGAGAGTGAGGTGAGAGTTTGGGGAGCGTGAGAGTGAGGTGAGAGTTTGGGGAGCGTGAGAGTGAGGTGAGAGTTTGGGGAGCGTGAGAGTGAGGTGAGAGTTTGGGGAGCGTGAGAGTGAGGTGAGAGTTTGGGGAGAGTGAGGTGAGAGTGGGGGAGCGTGAGTGAGGTGAGAGTTTGGGGAGCGTGAGAGTTTGGGGAGCGTGAGAGTGAGGTGAGAGTGGGGGAGCGTGAGAGTGAGGTGAGAGTTAGGGGAGCGTGAGAGTTTGGGGAGCGTGAGAGTTTGGGGAGCGTGAGAGTTTGGGGAGCGTGAGAGTTTGGGGAGCGTGAGAGTGAGGGGAGCGTGAGAGTGAGGGGAGCGTGAGAGTGAGGTGAGAGTGGGGGTGCGTGAGTGAGGTGAGAGTTTCGGGAGCGTGAGAGTGAGGTGAGAGTGGGGGAGTGTGAGAGTGAGGTGAGAGTTTGGGGAGCGTGAGAGTGAGGTGAGAGTGGGGGAGCGTGAGAGTTAGGGGAGCGTGAGTTAGGGGAGCGTGAGAGTGAGGGGAGAGTTTGGGGAGCGTGAGAGTTTGGGGAGCGTGAGAGTTTGGGGAGCGTGAGAGTTTGGGGAGCGTGAGAGTTTGGGGAGCGTGTGAGTTTGGGGAGCGTGTGAGTTTGGGGAGCGTGTGAGTTTGGGGAGCGTGAGTGTGAGGGGAGCGTGAGAGTGAGGGGAGCGTGAGAGTGAGGTGAGAGTGGGGGAGCGTGAGTTAGGGGAGCGTGACAGTGAGGGGAGAGTTAGGGGAGAGTGAGGTGAGAGTTTGGGGAGCGTGAGAGTGAGGTGAGAGTTTGGGGAGCGTGAGAGTGAGGTGAGAGTTTGGGGAGCGTGAGAGTGAGGTGAGAGTTTTGGGGAGCGTGAGAGTGAGGTGAGAGTGGGGGAGCGTGAGAATTAGGGGAGCGTGAGTTAGGGGAGCGTGAGAGTGAGGGGAGAGTTTGGGGAGCGTGAGTTTGGGGAGCGTGAGTTTGGGGAGCGTGAGTTTGGGGAGCGTGAGAGTTTGGGGAGCGTGAGAGTTTGGGGAGCGTGAGAGTTTGGGGAGCGTGAGAGTTTGGGGAGCGTGAGAGTGAGGGGAGCGTGAGAGTGAGGGGAGCGTGAGAGTGAGGGGAGCGTGAGAGTGAGGTGAGAGTGGGGGAGCGTGAGTTAGGGGAGCGTGACAGTGAGGGGAGAGTTAGGGGAGCGTGAGAGTGAGGTGAGAGTTTGGGGAGCGTGAGAGTGAGGTGAGATTTTGTGGAGCGTGAGAGTGAGAGTTTGGGGAGCGTGAGTGAGGTGAGTGTTTGGGGAGCGTGAGAGTGAGGTGAGAGTTTGGGGAGCGTGAGAGTGAGGTGAGTGTTTGGGGAGCGTGAGAGTGAGGTGAGAGTTTGGGGAGCGTGAGAGTGAGGTGAGAGTTTGGGGAGCGTGAGAGTGAGGTGAGTGTTTGGGGAGCGTGAGAGTGAGGTGAGTGTTTGGGGAGCGTGAGAGTGAGGTGAGTGTTTGGGGAGCGTGAGAGTGAGGTGAGTGTTTGGGGAGCGTGAGAGTGAGGTGAGCGTTTGGGGAGCGTGAGAGTGAGGTGAGTGTTTAGGGAGCGTGAGAGTGAGGTGAGAGTTGGGAGCATGAGAGTGAGGTGAGAGTTAGGGGAGCGTGAGAGTGAGGTGAGAGTGGGGGAGCGTGAGAATGAGGTGAGAGTGAGGTGAGAGTTAGGGGAGCGTGAGAGTTAGGGGAGCGTGAGAGTTAGGGGAGCGTGAGAGTGAAGGGAGCGTGAGAGTGAGGTGAGAGTTTGGGGAGCGTGAGAGTTTGGGGAGCGTGAGTTTGGGGAGCGTGAGAGTGAGGTGAGAGTGGGGGAGCGTGAGAGTTAGGGGAGCGTGAGTTAGGGGAGCGTGAGAGTGAGGTGAGAGTTTGGGGAGAGTGAGGTGAGTGTTTGGGGAGCGTGAGAGTTTGGGGAGCGTGAGAGTGAGGTGAGTGTTTGGGGAGCGTGAGAGTGAGGTGAGTGTTTGGGGAGCGTGAGAGTGAGGTGAGAGTTTGGGGAGCGTGAGAGTGAGGTGAGAGTTTGGGGAGCTTGAGAGTTTGGGGAGCTTGAGAGTTTGGGGAGCGTGAGTTTGGCGAGCGTGAGAGTTTGGCGAGCGTGAGAGTTTGGCGAGCGTGAGAGTTTGGGGAGCGTGAGAGTGAGGTGAGAGTTGGGGAGCATGAGAGTTAGGGGAGCGTGAGAGTTTGGGGAGCGTGAGAGTGAGGTGAGAGTGGGGGAGCGTGAGAGTGAGGGGAGCGTGAGAGTGAGGGGAGCGTGAGAGTGGGGGAGCGTGAGAGTTAGGGGAGCGTGAGAGTGAGGTGAGAGTGGGGGAGCGTGAGAGTGAGGTGAGAGTTAGGGGAGCGTGAGAGTGAGGGGAGAGTGAGGTGAGAGTGGGGGAGCGTGAGAGTGAGGGGAGCGTGAGAGTGAGGTGAGAGTTGGGGGAGCGTGAGAGTTGGGGGAGCGTGAGAGTGAGGGGAGCGTGAGAGTGAGGGGAGCGTGAGAGTGAGGGGAGAGTTTGGGGAGCGTGAGAGTTTGGGGAGTGTGAGAGTTTGGGGAGCGTGAGAGTTTGGGGAGCGTGAGAGTGGGGGAGCGTGAGTGAGGGGAGCGTGAGAGTGAGGGGAGCGTGAGAGTGAGGGGAGCGTGAGAGTGAGGGGAGCGTGAGAGTGAAGGGAGTGTGAGAGTGAAGGAAGCGTGAGAGTGAAGGGAGCGTGAGAGTGAAGGGAGCGTGAGAGTGAAGGGAGCGTGAGAGTGAAGGGAGCGTGAGAGTGAAGGGAGCGTGAGAGTGAAGGGAGCGTGAGAGTGAAGGGAGCGTGAGAGTGAAGGGAGCGTGAGAGTGAAGGGAGCGTGAGAGTGAAGGGAGCGTGAGAGTGAAGGGAGCGTGAGAGTGAAGGGAGCGTGAGAGTTTGGGGAGCGCGAGAGTTTGGGGAGCGTGAGAGTGAGGTGAGAGTGGGGGAGCGTGAGAGTTAGGGGAGCGTGAGTTAGGGGAGCGTGAGAGTGAGGTGAGAGTTTGGGGAGAGTGAGGTGAGAGTGGGGGAGCATGAGAGTGAGGTGAGAGTTTGGGGAGCATGAGTTTGGGGAGCGTGAGAGTGGGGGAGCGTGAGAGTTAGGAGAGCGTGAGTTAGGGGAGCGTGAGAGTGAGGTGAGAGTGGGGGAGCGTGAGAGTGAGGTGAGAGTTTGGGGAGCATGAGAGTTTGGGGAGCGTGAGAGTGGGGGAGCGTGAGAGTTAGGGGAGCGTGAGTTAGGGGAGCGTGAGAGTGAGGTGAGAGTGGGGGAGCGTGAGTGAGGTGAGAGTTAGGGGAGCGTGAGAGTTAGGGGAGCGTGAGAGTGAGGGGAGAGTGAGGTGAGAGTGGGGGAGCGTGAGAGTGAGGGGAGCGTGAGAGTGAGGTGAGAGTTGGGGGAGCGTGAGAGTTGGGGGAGCGTGAGAGTTGGGGGAGCGTGAGAGTGAGGGGAGCGTGAGAGTGAGGGGAGCGTGAGAGTGAGGGGAGCGTGAGAGTGAGGGGAGAGTTTGGGGAGCGTGAGAGTTTGGGGAGCGTGAGAGTGAGGGGAGCGTGAGGGGAGCGTGAGAGTGAGGGGAGCGTGAGAGTGAAGGGAGCGTGAGAGTGAGGTGAGAGTGAGGTGAGAGTGGGGGAGCGTGAGAGTTAGGGGAGCGTGAGTTAGGGGAGCGTGAGAGTGAGGTGAGAGTTTGGGGAGCGTGAGAGTGAGGTGAGAGTTTGGGGAGCGTGAGAGTGAGGTGAGAGTTTGGGGAGCGTGAGTGAGGTGAGAGTTTGGGGAGCGTGAGAGTGAGGTGAGAGTTTGGGGAGCGTTAGAGTTTGGGGAGCGTTAGAGTTTGGGGAGCGTTAGAGTTTGGGGAGCGTGAGAGTGAGGTGAGAGTGGGGGAGCGTGAGAGTTAGGGGAGCGTGAGAGTTAGGGGAGCGTGAGAGTTTGGGGAGCGTGAGAGTTTGGGGAGCGTGAGAGTTTGGGGAGCGTGAGAGTTTGGGGAGCGTGAGAGTTTGGGGAGCGTGAGAGTGAGGTGAGAGTGGGGGAGCGTGAGTTAGAGGAGCGTGAGTTAGGGGAGAGTGAGAGTGAGGGGAGAGTTTGGGGAGCGTGAGAGTTTGGGGAGCGTGAGAGTTTGGGGAGCGTGAGAGAGTGAGGGGAGCGTGGGGGACCGTGAGAGTTAGGGGAGCGTGAGTTAGGGGAGCGTGAGAGTGAGGGGAGAGTTAGGGGAGCGTGAGAGTGAGGTGAGAGTTTGGGGAGCGTGAGAGTTTGGGGAGCGTGAGTTTGGGGAGCGTGAGAGTGAGGTGAGAGTGGGGGAGCGTGAGTTAGAGGAGCGTGAGAGTGAGGGGAGAGTTTGGGGAGCGTCAGAGTTTGGGGAGCGTCAGAGTTTGGGGAGCGTCAGAGTTTGGGGAGCGTCAGAGTTTGGGGAGCGTGAGAGTTTGGGGAGCGTGAGAGAGTAAGGGGAGCGTGAGAGTGAGGGGAGCGTGAGAGTGAGGGGAGCGTGGGGGAGCGTGAGAGTTAGGGGAGCGTGAGAGTGAGGGGAGAGTTTGGGGAGCGTGAGAGTGAGGGGAGAGTTTGGGGAGCGTGAGAGTGAGGTGAGAGTTTGGGGAGCGTGAGAGTGAGGTGAGAGTTTGGGGAGCGTGAGAGTGAGGTGAGAGTTTGGGGAGAGTGAGGTGAGAGTGGGGGAGCGTGAGTGAGGTGAGAGTTTCGGGAGCGTGAGAGTTTGGGGAGCGTGAGAGTGAGGTGAGAGTGGGGGAGCGTGAGAGTGAGGTGAGAGTGGGGGAGCGTGAGAGTGAGGTGAGAGTTTGGGGAGCGTGAGAGTGAGGTGAGAGTTTGGGGAGCGTGAGAGTGAGGTGAGAGTTTGGGGAGCGTGAGAGTGAGGTGAGAGTTTGGGGAGCGTGAGAGTGAGGTGAGAGTTAGGGGAGCGTGAGAGTGAGGTGAGAGTTTGGGGAGCGTGAGAGTGAGGTGAGAGTTTGGGGAGAGTGAGGTGAGAGTTTGGGGAGCGTGAGTGAGGTGAGAGTTTGGGGAGCGTGAGAGTGAGGTGAGAGTTTGGGGAGCGTGAGAGTGAGGTGAGAGTTTGGGGAGAGTGAGGTGAGAGTGGGGGAGCGTGAGTGAGGTGAGAGTTTCGGGAGCGTGAGAGTTTGGGGAGAGTGAGGTGAGAGTGGGGGGAGCGTGAGAGTGAGGTGAGAGTTTGGGGAGCGTGAGAGTGAGGTGAGAGTTTGGGGAGCGTGAGAGTGAGGTGAGAGTTTGGGGAGCGTGAGAGTGAGGTGAGAGTTTGGGGAGCGTGAGTGAGGTGAGAGTTTGGGGAGCGTGAGAGTGAGGTGAGAGTTTGGGGAGTGTGAGAGTGAGGTGAGAGTTTGGGGAGAGTGAGGTGAGAGTGGGGGAGCGTGAGTGAGGTGAGAGTTTCGGGAGCGTGAGAGTTTGGGGAGCGTGAGAGTGAGGTGAGAGTGGGGGAGCGTGAGAGTGAGGTGAGAGTTTGGGGAGCGTGAGAGTGAGGTGAGAGTTTGGGGAGCGTGAGAGTGAGGTGAGAGTTTGGGGAGCGTGAGAGTGAGGTGAGAGTTTGGGGAGCGTGAGAGTGAGGTGAGATTTTGGGGAGAGTGAGGTGAGAGTGGGGGAGCGTGAGTGAGGTGAGAGTTTCGGGAGCGTGAGAGTTTGGGGAGCGTGAGAGTGAGGTGAGAGTGGGGGAGCGTGAGAGTGAGGTGAGAGTTTGGGGAGCGTGAGAGTGAGGTGAGAGTTTGGGGAGAGTGAGGTGAGAGTTTGGGGAGCGTGAGAGTGAGGTGAGAGTTAGGGGAGCGTGAGAGTTTGGGGAGCGTGAGAGTTTGGGGAGCGTGAGAGTTTGGGGAGCGTGAGAGTTTGTGGAGCGTGAGAGTTTGGGGAGCGTGAGAGTTTGGGGAGCGTGAGAGTTTGGGGAGCGTGAGAGTTTGGGGAGCGTGAGAGTTTGGGGAGCGTGAGAGTTTGGGGAGCGTGAGAGTGAGGGGAGCGTGAGAGTGAGGGGAGCGTGAGAGTGAGGGGAGCGTGAGAGTGAGGGGAGCGTGAGAGTGAGGTGAGAGTGGGGGAGCGTGAGAGTTAGGGGAGCGTGAGTTAGGGGAGCGTGAGAGTGAGGGGAGAGTGGGGGAGCGTGAGAGTGAGGTGAGAGTTTGGGGAGCGTGAGAGTGGGGGAGCGTGAGAGTGAGGTGAGAGTTTGGGGAGAGTGAGGTGAGAGTTTGGGGAGCGTGAGAGTGAGGTGAGAGTTAGGGGAGCGTGAGAGTGAGGTGAGAGTTTGGGGAGAGTGAGGTGAGAGTGGGGGAGCGTGAGTGAGGTGAGTGTTTGGGGAGCGTGAGAGTGAGGTGAGAGTGGGGGAGCGTGAGAGTGAGGTGAGAGTTTGGGGAGCGTGAGAGTGAGGTGAGAGTTTGGGGAGCGTGAGAGTGAGGTGAGAGTTTGGGGAGCGTGAGAGTGAGGTGAGAGTTTGGGGAGCGTGAGAGTGAGGTGAGAGTTTGGGGAGAGTGAGGTGAGAGTGGGGGAGCGTGAGTGAGGTGAGAGTTTGGGGAGCGTGAGAGTGAGGTGAGAGTGGGGGAGCGTGAGAGTGAGGTGAGAGTTTGGGGAGCGTGAGAGTGAGGTGAGAGTTTGGGGAGCGTGAGAGTGAGGTGAGAGTTAGGGGAGCGTGAGAGTTAGGGGAGCGTGAGAGTTAGGGGAGCGTGAGAGTTTGGGGAGCGTGAGAGTGAGGGGAGCGTGAGAGTGAGGGGAGCGTGAGAGTGAGGGGAGCGTGAGAGTGAGGGGAGCGTGAGAGTGAGGGGAGCGTGAGAGTGAGGGGAGCGTGAGAGTGAGGTGAGTGAGGTGAGAGTTTCGGGAGCGTGAGAGTGAGGTGAGAGTGGGGGAGTGTGAGAGTGAGGTGAGAGTTTGGGGAGCGTGAGAGTGAGGTGAGAGTGGGGGAGCGTGAGAGTTAGGGGAGCGTGAGTTAGGGGAGCGTGAGAGTGAGGGGAGAGTTTGGGGAGCGTGAGAGTTTGGGGAGTGTGTGAGTTTGGGGAGCGTGAGTGTGAGGGGAGCGTGAGAGTGAGGGGAGCGTGAGAGTGAGGTGAGAGTGGGGGAGCGTGAGTTAGGGGAGCGTGACAGTGAGGGGAGAGTTAGGGGAGAGTGAGGTGAGAGTTTGGGGAGCGTGAGAGTGAGGTGAGAGTTTGGGGAGCGTGAGAGTGAGGTGAGAGTTTGGGGAGCGTGAGTGAGGTGAGAGTTTGGGGAGCGTGAGAGTGAGGTGAGAGTGGGGGAGCGTGAGAATTAGGGGAGCGTGAGTTAGGGGAGCGTGAGAGTGAGGGGAGAGTTTGGGGAGCGTGAGTTTGGGGAGCGTGAGAGTTTGGGGAGCGTGAGAGTTTGGGGAGCGTGAGAGTTTGGGGAGCGTGAGAGTTTGGGGAGCGTGAGTTTGGGGAGCGTGAGAGTGAGGGGAGCGTGAGAGTGAGGGGAGCGTGAGAGTGAGGGGAGCGTGAGAGTGAGGGGAGCGTGAGAGTGAGGTGAGAGTGGGGGAGCGTGAGTTAGGGGAGCGTGACAGTGAGGGGAGAGTTAGGGGAGCGTGAGAGTGAGGTGAGAGTTTGGGGAGCGTGAGAGTGAGGTGAGATTTTGGGGAGCGTGAGAGTGAGAGTTTGGGGAGCGTGAGTGAGGTGAGTGTTTGGGGAGCGTGAGAGTGAGGTGAGAGTTTGGGGAGCGTGAGAGTGAGGTGAGTGTTTGGGGAGCGTGAGAGTGAGGTGAGAGTTTGGGGAGCGTGAGAGTGAGGTGAGAGTTTGGGGAGCGTGAGAGTGAGGTGAGTGTTTGGGGAGCGTGAGAGTGAGGTGAGTGTTTGGGGAGCGTGAGAGTGAGGTGAGCGTTTGGGGAGCGTGAGAGTGAGGTGAGTGTTTAGGGAGCGTGAGAGTGAGGTGAGAGTTGGGAGCATGAGAGTGAGGTGAGAGTTAGGGGAGCGTGAGAGTGAGGTGAGAGTGGGGGAGCGTGAGAATGAGGTGAGAGTGAGGTGAGAGTTAGGGGAGCGTGAGAGTTAGGGGAGCGTGAGAGTTAGGGGAGCGTGAGAGTGAAGGGAGCGTGAGAGTGAGGTGAGAGTTTGGGGAGCGTGAGAGTTTGGGGAGCGTGAGTTTGGGGAGCGTGAGAGTGAGGTGAGAGTGGGGGAGCGTGAGAGTTAGGGGAGCGTGAGTTTGGGGAGCGTGAGAGTGAGGTGAGAGTTTGGGGAGAGTGAGAGTGAGGTGAGTGTTTGGGGAGCGTGAGAGTGAGGTGAGTGTTTGGGGAGCGTGAGAGTGAGGTGAGTGTTTGGGGAGCGTGAGAGTGAGGTGAGAGTTTGGGGAGCGTGAGAGTGAGGTGAGAGTTTGGGGAGCGTGAGAGTTTGGGGAGCGTGAGAGTTTGGGGAGCGTGAGAGTTTGGGGAGCGTGAGAGTTTGGCGAGCGTGAGAGTTTGGCGAGCGTGAGAGTTTGGGGAGCGTGAGAGTGAGGTGAGAGTTGGGGAGCATGAGAGTTAGGGGAGCGTGAGAGTTTGGGGAGCGTGAGAGTGAGGTGAGAGTGGGGGAGCGTGAGATTGAGGGGAGCGTGAGAGTGAGGGGAGCGTGAGAGTGAGGGGAGCGTGAGAGTGAGGGGAGCGTGAGAGTGAGGGGAGCGTGAGAGTGAGGGGAGCGTGAGAGTGAGGGGAGCGTGAGAGTGAGGGGAGCGTGAGAGTGAAGGGAGCGTGAGAGTGAGGGGAGCGTGAGAGTGAGGGGAGCGTGAGAGTGAGGGGAGCGTGAGAGTGAGGGGAGCGTGAGGGGAGCGTGAGAGTGAGGGGAGCGTGAGAGTTTGGGGAGCGTGAGAGTTTGGGGAGCGTGAGAGTTTGGGGAGCGTGAGAGTTTGGGGAGCGTGAGTGAGGGGAGCGTGAGGTGAGAGTGGGGGAGTGTGAGAGTTAGGGGAGAGTTTGGGGAGCGTGAGAGTTTGGGGAGCGTGAGAGTTTGGGGAGCGTGAGAGTTTGGGGAGCGTGAGAGTGAGGGGAGCGTGAGAGTGAGGGGAGCGTGAGAGTGAGGTGAGAGTTAGGGGAGCGTGAGAGTGAGGTGAGAGTTAGGGGAGCGTGAGAGTGAGGTGAGAGTGAGGGGAGCGTGAGAGTGAGGTGAGAGTGAGGGGAGCGTGAGAGTGAAGGGAGCGTGAGAGTGAAGGGAGCGTGAGAGTGAGGGGAGCGTGAGAGTGAGGGGAGCGTGAGAGTGAGGGGAGCGTGAGAGTGAGGGGAGCGTGAGAGTGAGGGGAGCGTGAGAGTTTGGGGAGCGTGAGAGTTTGGGGAGCGTGAGAGTTTGGGGAGCGTGAGGTGAGAGTGGGGGAGCGTGAGGTGAGAGTGGGGGAGAGTTTGGGGGGCGTGAGAGTGAGGGGAGCGTGAGAGTGAGGGGAGCGTGAGAGTGAGGGGAGCGTGAGAGTGAGGGGAGCGTGAGAGTGAGGTGAGAGTGGGGGAGCGTGAGAGTTAGGGGAGCGTGAGAGTGAGGTGAGAGTTTGGGGAGCGTGAGAGTGGGGTGAGAGTTTGGGGAGCGTGAGAGTTTGGGGAGAGTGAGGTGAGAGTTTGGGGAGAGTGAGGTGAGAGTTTAGAGTTTGGGGAGCGTTAGAGTTTGGGGAGCGTTAGAGTTTGGGGAGCGTTAGAGTTTGGGGAGCGTTAGAGTTTGGGGAGCGTTAGAGTTTGGGGAGCGTTAGAGTTTGGGGAGAGTGAGGTGAGTGTTTGGGGAGCGTGAGAGTGAGGTGAGTGTTTGGGGAGAGTGAGGTGAGTGTTTGGGGAGCGTGAGAGTGAGGTGAGTGTTTGGGGAGCGTGAGAGTGAGGTGAGTAGTTGGGGAGCATGAGAGTGAGGTGAGAGTTAGGGGAGCGTGAGAGTTAGGAGAGCGTGAGAGTGAGGGGAGAGTTTGGGGAGCGTGAGTGAGGTGAGAGTGGGGGAGCGTGAGAATGAGGGGAGCGAGAATGAGGGGAGCGTGAGAGTTAGGGGAGCGTGAGAGTTAGGGGAGCGTGAGAGTTAGGGGAGCGTGAGAGTGAGGGGAGCGTGAGAGTGAGGGGAGCGTGAGAGTGAGGGGAGCGTGAGAGTGAGGGGAGCGTGAGAGTGAGGGGAGCGTGAGAGTGAGGGGAGCGTGAGAGTGAGGGGAGCGTGAGAGTGAGGGGAGCGTGAGAGTGAGGGGAGCGTGAGAGTGAGGGGAGCGTGAGAGTGAGGGGAGCGTGAGAGTGAGGGGAGCGTGAGAGTGAGGGGAGCGTGAGAGTGAGGGGAGCGTGAGAGTGAGGGGAGCGTGAGAGTGAGGGGAGCGTGAGAGTGAGGGGAGCGTGAGAGTGAAGGGAGCGTGAGAGTGAAGGGAGCGTGAGAGTGAAGGGAGCGTGAGAGTGAAGGGAGCGTGAGAGTGATAGTGAAGGGAGCGTGAGAGTGAGGTGAGAGTTTGGGGAGCGTGAGAGTTTGGGGAGCGTGAGAGTGGGGGAGCGTGAGAGTTAGGGGAGCGTGAGTTAGGGGAGAGTGAGGTGAGAGTTTGGGGAGCGTGAGAGTGAGGTGAGAGTGGGGGAGCGTGAGAGTGAGGGGAGCGTGAGAGTGAGGTGAGAGTTTGGGGAGCGTGAGTTTGGGGAGCGTGAGAGTGAGGGGAGAGTGAGGGGAGCGTGAGAGTTTGGGGAGCGTGAGAGTTTGGGGAGCGTGAGAGTTTGGGGAGTGTGAGTGAGGTGAGAGTTTGGGGAGCGTGAGAGTTTGGGGAGCGTGAGAGTTTGGGGAGCGTGAGGGAGCGTGAGAGTTTGGGGAGCGTGAGAGTTTGGGGAGCGTGAGAGTGAGGGGAGCGTGAGAGTGAGGGGAGCGTGAGAGTTAGTAGCTGATGCCCCCTTTCTCATGAGAAATATTTTCCTTTTCACAAACTGATCATCAGGGGGCTCTGTATGGCTGATATTGTGGTGAAACCCCTCCCACTGTGTGATGTCAGGACCATGGTCCTGACAGTTTCCTGTCTGTGAACCTCATTGCATTGTGAGCAATAACAGCTGTTTACAGCTGGGTCCAACTGCCAAAAAAGCAACTCCTTCCACTGTCATCACCTGCCAGCAGTAAAAATGTCACCATGGGGTAAATGTCAGAATGTAAATCAGGGAGAGGAAAGATTGCGCAATGGGAAAACACTGACTAAATCATTTATACATAATTATTGTAAAAATAAAGTACTTTTTTTATTACATTATTTTCACTAGAGTTCCTCTTTAATACATTTTATTTATACTACTGCAGTGTTCTCCCCAGAATTTTTTTCCAGCTGGGTGGCATGAAAAAGTAGCCGGGTGGGGTGAGATGAGAGAATGCAGGGCCGAAGCTTTTCTGCACAACTCTGCTTACAGCAGGGGAGGAGGTGAACCGATGACAGCCGGGTGCTCACCAAAACTAGCCGGGTGGGGCACCCAGCTAAAAGAGCCTGTGGAGAACACTGCTAATGATCCATTGAGATCTATACTGAGCTAGTAAACCTTACCCTTCTAGTTTTTTTTTCTCTGCTTATTCTAATCTAGCCAGCAGGGAACCATATTAACCACTTAAGCCCAACTGGACGTCTTCAGACGCTGCGGCTTTTCTGGGCTCTGGTCTCCTTTCTTCTGCCTGGGAGCGAGATCGATCGCTCCCAGGACTTTTTGATTCTGGCCATCTTGTGGCCAAATAGCAAATTACACCTAAAAAAAAAGTTTTAAAGATAAACATATAAATATATTTAAAAAAAACCCTGTTTACCTCCCACACCAAAAAATACCCACATGCAAGTTTAAATTAAAAAAAAAAAAAATTACAATAATAAAAAAAAATAAAAAAAACCATAAATAGTTACCTAAGGGTCTGAACTTTTTAAATATGCATGTCAAAGGAGTATATCAATATGATTTAATAAATTATGGGCTTCTAAACAGTGATGGACGCAAAACGGAAAAATGCACCTTTATTTCCAAATAAAATATTGTCGCCATACATTGTGATAGGGACATAATTTTAACGGTGAAATACCCGGGGCATATGGGCAAATACAATACGTGAGTTTTAATTATGGAGGCATGTATTATTTTAAAACTATAATGGCTGAAAAACTGAGAAATAATGAATTTTTTCCATTTTTTTCTTATTCTTCCTGTTAAATGCTTTTACAGTAAAGTGGCTCTTAGCAAAATATACCACCCACAGAAAGCCTAATTGGTGGCGGAAAAAACAAGATATAGATCAATTGTGATGAGTAGTGATAAAGTTATTGGCAAATGAATGGGGGGTGAAAGTTGCTCGGATGTAAAAAAATTTCAACCCTTTGGGCTTAAAGAGACTCCGTAACAAAAATTGCATCCTGTTTTTTTTTCATCCTACAAGTTCCAAAAGCTATTCTAATGTGTTCTGGCTTACTGCAGCACGTTCTACTATAACCATCTCTGTAATAAATCAACTTATCTCTCTCTTGTCAGACTTGTCAGCCTGTGTCTGGAAGGCTGCCAAGTTCTTCAGTGTTGTGGTTCTGTGATGCATCTCCCCCCTCCAGGCCCCTCTCTGCACACTGCCTGTGTATTATTTAGATAAGGGCAGCTTCTCTCTTCTCTCTTATCTTTTACAAGCTGGATAAATCCTCCTCTGAGCTGGCTGGGCTTTCACATACTGAGGAATTACATACAGGCACAGCTGTCTGCACTCTGCAGGAAGAAACAGCCTGACACTTCAGTGGAAGATAGCTGCAGGGGGAAAGAAACACACAAATGATCTCTTGAGATTCAAAAGGAAGGCTGTATACAGCCTGCTTGTGTATGGATGTATTTTCTATGTGTGGACATACTGTACATCAATCTACTTCCTGTTTTGGTGGCCATTTTGTTTGTTTATAAACAAACTTTTTAAAACTGTTTTTAACCACTTTTAATGCGGCGAGGAGCGGCGAAATTGTGACAGAGAGTAATAGGAGATGTCCCCTAACACACTGGTATGTTTACTTTTGTGCAATTTTAACAATACAGATTCTCTAAGTGGTTAAATATTCATGAAGATCACCCGATATACATCATAACGAAGAGCAATATTGCTGAAATAACTGACATCCACAGGCATATGATTAATCCCAACAAGATAGTGGGAAAACTGCATATAAGCATTATATAATAAATTATACATCTAAGACCTGCTGTCAGGTAAGATAATCCAGCCATAAAGTGCATGCGTAAAATAAGCGATCCCGCCTGCTATATAAACATGGAAACCTGATATATGAGAACGTGTGACAGGAACTGCAAATGATGTGAGTGTAGATGCTCGTTGCGCCATTCGTGCAATGTTACTGTCAATGTGTCCAAACAGGCGCAGAATAATGTAAATGAGCAAGAATGACAGAGATCATACAGAACCATCAGTGTGTGATAAAACAGCGGGAGGCAATAGCGTCCGCCGTTTGTGGAAAAATCATGACGCCTAATAAGAATGGCTGGGATAAGGTGGAGTAAAGTGTGACAAACGGTCAATGGCCCTTATTCAATAAACTTTTCTCCTGAGGAGATATTTTCACACTGTACCAATAAAATACCTTTTAACCACTTCCCCCTCCCCCGGGGACGATCTACGTCCCTGCTTTACCTTGCAGGGACGTAGATGCTCCTCTCTTGCTGCCATGCGCTCCCGCGATCATTTTCGCGGTAGGGGGGGGGGGGGGGTGAATGAATAGGAATTTGGTTCCCATTCATCAATCCAAGTGGGAATATGCGCTGGCGATCAATGACATGCTGCGTCATTCACAGAAAGTGAAACCAATGTGGCCACGCATTGCTTCCTGTTTAGGATACTAATAGTACACAACAGAAAGCAATGCACAAGGACATCTTATGGCCAAATAGTAAAATTACACCTACATACAATTTATTTTAATAAGATGTCCCACATTTACATTTAAAATTAAATCTTTTCCTCCCACAGTTTATTTTATTTTTTTCATTTAAAAAAAAATAAACATAAAAAAAACCAAATACGGTAGTTATCTTAGTAACTGAACTATTTTAATATGTATGTCAAGAGGGTATATTACCCTCTTGACTTGCATATTAACCTCCCTGGCGTTCATTTGATGCGGACTTTCGTCCGCGGGAGGGCTATTTTTTTAAAAATAAAAATTTAAATCCTGTAGCTAGCACTAGGCTAGCCACATGTGTTCCCATAAGAAAACCATTGGCAGAGCAGCAAAAGGTTACTGCAAGTTATAAAAACATACTGTTGGCGCTGTGTTCACGCGGTTATCACGAGGGATGAATCATACTTCCACGTTGTGGATAGGCTGATGGTCGACTATACCCTCTGCAAACAAGTACTGAGCATGCGTGGCACGTGATATGGTTATATAACATTGTGTTGCAATAAGCGCGTAACCCTGAATTAACTGTTTCAGGAATTGCACGTTCACACGGGACTTAACCAGAACTAGTCCTGTTCATGAGAATATTGACTATAAGTCATCCAACCGTAGTGAAGCTCATGCCTGTGCATCCCCAGGATGCAATAGGGAAAATGGGTGGAGCTATGAGTATAAGAGAGAGAGATTTCCCTTGCTCTGATGGGACTCTCCACTACTGACGAGTTGTGTGATGTTGTGTATGCGCTGCCTCCTGACGATCGCTGGTCCCCCGATACGGAGTGATGATGCAATATCCGGTAATGTATTGATTCTTTACTCTATTACTTATCCATGATTCACTGCTATACCTGTAAATAATGTAAATAATTGAATAAATATCCTAATACAGTGTGAAGTTGTAAGCTATGTATTTACCTAGTCTGTGTGCTAGTGTGAGTCGAGTGTGAGGCCTTAGCAACGCCAAAAACATAGCATTACAACCGTACACGCTGCTTACGATTAATGATTATCTGCCATAGTGATCCAGTGATCAGCCATCATTCTGATCGTTCAAGATTCCCGAGTACCATCATTGATTGTTTGTTATTCCCTTAAAGAAAAAGTCAGCCAAACCAAGCTTCCCCATGATATACTTACCCGGGGCTTCCTCCAGCTCCTTGCTGCCAACATGTCCGCTCCCAGCCGTAAAGCTAAGCTTTGTGCCATTGTGTGTATATGTTGGCCAAAGGCACCACTGAAATGTAGATACCTGCCAGGAACGATGGAGAGGAACCTCTGGGCCCAAAGTGGCGTCACGACCTCGCACGTATCGCTGGACATGCCTGCTGCGTCAGGGGAAGCGTTGGACAGTTGTGGTGTGTCTGTATGTAGTGTAATTTACCAGTGGCATACATTTCCTGCAGCAAATAGCTGGTTCCTGGTACACACAGAGAACTATGGGAAGGTGGGAGAACCACTTAAGCCTGTGAGAACCAGAACTGCTCCAGAAATAGCATGAAATGCAATGCTGCCCGTGGTGCCCAGTAGCACAGGAAGGACTTTAGGCAGACATGAGGCCTGCTGTCTGTCTTTTGATTTAGAGGGGGTGTCAGCGTGGCGGCCTCTGTTCTTTCTCACACACAGAAGGTTCTGAAGAATTTTCCCTGCTGATCAGCAGTGATGTATTTCCTGGCCTGGCCACTGGGCTTCCGCACTGATCTGCTGTTATTTATGTCCATGTATAAATCTGCAGGAATTTCAGACTCTTCCCCAGCCACACATAGAGGCTTCCGAGGCCTTCTCCTGCTGCGGTGCTCCAGCATCACTTCACCGACTACTCCCTGCATGAAGAGGATTATCTGATAGGAGATGGATATGGAGGCTGCCTGTCTGTCCTGCTCATTCTCTGCCTCTAAGGCAGTGATCTGCAAACTTGGCTCTCCAGCTGTTAAGGAACTACAGGCCCCACAATGCATTTGCCTTTATGAATCATGACTGTGGCTGTCAGACTCTGGCAATGCATTGTGGGACTTGTAGTTCCTTAACTCACGCATTATGTTGACTGTGTACTGCAATGGAGACTGGCCATAGACTTCAATACAAAGCCTGAATGCAGCGAGTTAGAAAAATGCAATCTGTTACTGTGAACAGGCCCATAGAATTGTATGGGCAGTGAGTTGACATGCAGAATTTTTCTGCAACGCAACTGAGCACTGTAAACAGGGCCTAATATACTACTACAGCCAAATTGATAAACAGAACTGCCAGGCAACTGGTATTGCTTAAAAGGAAATAAGCTTCAGGTGTCTTTTAAGCTACATGCACACTCTGTCGAGGTGGCCAATAAAAACAGCCTTGGGTGAGGTGTGTACAGCGACATTAACTTTATTTGGCTTCAGGGCCAAATGTTTCCTTCTGCTGGGGAAGTGTGCCTTCCCCAGCCTGGCAGGCTAGCAGGGTATACAGAGTGGGTGGCAGGGAGCTTTCATAGCTACCTGTCCGGATGGCTGGATCGGCTTTTTCTCTTCTCCACCACGGTGGCGATATAATCCCGACATGTCTTCTCAGTTCCAAACACATGATATGACATGATCAGGATCCAAGAAACCAGGTCATCGTTACAGCGCCACCCAGTGGTGGAAGAGGGTGATGAAAGAGAGTCTCTCATATCTCTTCCATCAACCCACCGGGTGGCGCTGTAACCCTGACACGGTCTCTTGTTGCCTGATCACGTCATATCATGTGATCAGGACCCAGAAGACCTGTCAAGGTCCTAGTTGGGTTGTCGGAAGAGAAAAGCTGTCCGGAACAGGTAACTATATAATTGCTTCCTGTCGCCCCCTCATTTTACTGCGCTAGGCAGCCAAACAATATGCCGGCAGAGGTTTACAGTGCATAGCAGTCTTCAAACAAAACATTTAGGCAACCTAAATTGAGAAGAAAATGGAGGCTACTACAAGCCACTGGCCCAGAATGAGCATACGCTTACGCATAAGCTGCATGCTTGTTACAGGTGTGTGACACAAGCACAACGAAAGCCAAAAACTCAGCATGACAGCCAGGCAACTGGCATTGTTTTATAAAGGAATGAAAATGGCAGCCTCCGTATTCCTCTCATTTCAAGTTACTTTTAACTCTGTGTCTGTTCCTCTGAGTCTAGGTAGGCAGAAAGGGTGCCGGACATTTGGGCATTGCTGGGCGCTGCCATACGCTGTTATGTGAATTATGGCTTTAGCGGCACTCAGAGGGTAATTTGGGCACCAGCAAAAGCTGGAGCCTAAATTACGAGAAGAAAAAAGGGTGATTCGACCACCAGCAATGCCTGGCAGAGATGCTTCGGTTCTGAGGTGCGAGCATGCAGGATTGCATAATGATGAACTTCAGCAAGGGGAAAAGACCGATCCAGCCCTGTTTATGGCGTTGCTGTGGCAGGGTGGGAGGTGCCTCTGCATCCCACGTCATACACCCTGATGAAGCTTGCAGTTGGTGGGCACGTCCTAAGCGCTCCCTCTACGTCACACCAGCTGCTGGAAGGATCTCCGTAATGGCTACCGCTTCCCACCGTGATCTCATGGCTGAGTTGAGCAGTGCGCTGTGAGATGGAAGCTGCACACCTGAGAGGCTGAGAACAGGAGCGACCTGATTGATGGTTACGAGACTGGTGAGATACCGGCCATGCAGCTATGGCGTTCTGATGGCCGATGAAACGGTTGTTCTGTGAAGGCAAATCCTTAACGGCACTTGTGTATAGTATAAGATTGCATACCCTGGTGAACTCTGTCTCCCCACTCTGAAGAAAAATCGGCGATTGGTGGGACCATTACCAGTGTAGTTGGAGCATGTGTGGTGCTGGATTATGCGTGAGGAGCTCTCCACAGACATTTTAAACTGTTTTTAAAGTCGAAGTATATCCTATTTGTGCAATTTGTGATACTGATGAATGTTTTTGACATTTTGCTATCCCCTGGGTTCTTGCGCTTCAATAGTGGGATTTAGACGAATTGCATCTTTCCTGCGTCCATGGTGTACTGGACGGGGAATAATAATGAACGCTGCCAAGACTTTTGTAGGAGCAGGGTGGGCTGATTTTTGGCTTCGCCCTGCGCCCAAGTTTCCTGCCGCCGTTTTTGGATGTCTACTGTACATCCCGAGTACCTTTTCATTCACTCCTTTGTCTTGCTTGGCATGCTTAGATTGATTTCTTTATGCTGGCGTTAAACACTGCTTCCATGTAATACTTTAATGCCAGCGAGTCAATTTGCGGTTAGGTTGTAGCACAGTTAATCTTCATAGCGTAGCTAATCCTCCTTCATAACCTGAATCATTGTTTTCAGATCCAGGCCGCCTCTGGAGAGAAGAAATACGCAGGTCCCATGGATTGCGCCCGCTAACTGTACAAAGAGGCTGGAATCAGAGGCATCTACAAAGGAACCGTCCTGACGCTCATGAGGTAAGCCGGGGGTCCGCTGTCCACTGTCAGTTCAGAGAGACGTGGGGAATTTCACGCTGATATTCTGCAGGTGCACACTAGAGGGAGTGCAAGAGATCTTATACGTGTGTGTGGGGGGGCAGAGTAACCAGTTATACAGCTGCAGGAATTCACCAGACCCCCTTCCTTCCCTGGGCCCTGAGGTTATATTCAGTAAGTTATATATTTGTCTTGTAGAACTGCATTCTACAGAGGATTACTCTCACATTGTATACCATGGAGCTGAATGCTTTGCACCTGTTAGACTGAAAAGGCTTGGATGACGCAGGATGTGCCGGGGACATTCCCATTGTAGGAGCTCAAGTTCCGTGAGCAGCAATAATAGTGAATAAAAGCTGCTGTGGTGCACAAGGTCTCATGGCAAACCCTCCACCAGTGAGAACTGCTCTGAGTGTAAAGCAATCCCGAGGTAAAAAAGTAAAGGGAACCAAGCACCACTTTTTTTTTTCTTGGTTTCTAATAGCTATAGAAGCTGCTATGTTTCCCCTGTCCCCTTCTAGCTGCCCATTATTTAGCCAGGGGGAAGGTGTGAAGATAGCATCTGTGGCTTCTCTAAACTTTTTGAAATAGTGCCCAATCTACAATCTACTACCCCCCCCCCCCCCCATCCGCTGATTAAAGCTTTTGTTTGCTCTCTGCTAATGTGTGCAATAAAATAATTACATCAGTCCTTATCTGCCTGAGACTTCTGTAGTACCGCACCAATCGGAACTAGGCTAATAAAACCCTGTGCTAAACTAAAGAGGTAAAATTTAAGGTTTTTTATTTATTAATGAGCCATGTTGTTGGAATGCATATTAAATGTGCTATTGAGAGGCACTGGGTGATAAATATGATGCTCGGTTCACTTTAAAGAGACTCCGTAACAAAAATTGCATCCTGTTTTTTATCATCCTACAAGTTCCAAAAGCTATTCTAATGTGTTCTGGCTTACTGCAGCACTTTGTACTATCACAGTCTCTGTAATAAATCAATGTATCTTTCCCCTGTCAGACTTGTCAGCCTGTGTCTGGAAGGCTGCCAAGTTCTTCAGTGTTGTGGTTCTGCTTTGCACTCCCCCCTCAGGGGGGAAAGAAACACACAAATGATCTCTTGAGATTCAAAAGGAATGCTGTATACAGCCTGCTTGTGTATGGGTGTATTTTCTATGTGTGGACATACTGTACATCAACCTACTTCTTGTTTTGGTGGCCATTTTGTTTGTTTATAAACAAACTTTTTAAAACTGTTTTTAACCACTTTTAATGCGGCGGGGAGCGGCGAAATTGTGACAGAGGGGAATAGGAGATGTCCCCTAATGCACTGGTATGTTTACTTTTGTGCGATTTTTAACAATACAGATTCTCTTTAAACCGAAGTTAGTTGTCTCAGTAGTGGGAAGCCTCTGGATAGTGGATCCACATTATAGACTGGACAGGAATGGTGCCTGTTTCCCTGTGACCCCAGCATAAGGGTAATTTGGGGTTCCAGCGATCCTGGACGGACTCCAGTTTACTTCTCCCTCCGAGTTGCTATGACTTGGAGGGGGAATAGTATTTAATGCGCTGGGAATTTGAGCTTTAACTCCTTAAGATTCGCACCATCTAAAATTCTTTATTAACCTCCCTGGCGGTTAATTTATTTTTAAAAATGGGCAAAAATGCTTTTTTTTTTAATTTTATTTTTTTTGTTTCATGTAAAGCTACCAGAGTGGTAGCTACATGAAACACCACTAGAGGGCGCATGTGGCCCTCTAGTGCGATCGTCGCCGGCATCAATAGCAAACAGGGGAGCGCCTATATAACGCGTTCCCCTGTTTGGCTTCTCCTGTCGCCATGGCGACGATCGGCATGACGTCATGGACGTCAGCTGACGTCATGCGCACTCGATCCAGCCCATAGCGCTGCCCGGAACTCATTGGTCCGGGCAGCGCAGGGCTCTGGCGGGGGGGGGGGGGGGCCTCTTCCGCCGCTGCGTGCGGGCGATCGCCGCAGAGCGGCGGCGATCGAGCTGTGCGCGCGGCTAGCAAAGTGCTGGCTGCGCGCACAGCACTTTGAATGGGGCGAATCGCCCCACCAGAAGCAGAGAAATCCTCCTGCGCGGCATAGCCCGAGCTCAGCTCGGGCTTACCGCCAGGGAGGTTGTTTCTTTTACATCATCATAAAATTCATATGTGGGTATCTGTAAGATGACGCACATGCGTTTCGGGCTGTCCTCAGTCCTTTTTCAAACCATGACAGACCCACATGGAGACCTGAGGGCCCCGGCAGGTGGAGGTTGTTACTCCACTAATATCGAAAAGATTGCATGCTGAAATCTATTGGAAATCAGAGTACAGATCTGTGGCTGCAATAGACTCCTGTCAGATCAGATTCAGACAGAGAAGGATCTAGCTGATAGTCGACTGGTGTATGGCCTTCTTTAAGGCGCTCTTACACCAGATGATGTATGGTGAGATCAACCAAGAGACAGATCTCTCCCTGATGGAATCTGATCGGAGAGAGATCGGTCGGCTGCCCATACACCGCAGTCCAATTCTTGATCAATTTCAGCATGAAATCTGTTGGGAATCGGCCTTGAGACGCGCATCACCCGCCTTGCCGCACCCTTGCTGTCCTTTCCCCAACTGCCTGCCCCTCCCCCCCCCCCCCCTCCCCCTCCCCCCCCCCCCCCCCTCCCCTCCACATGGTGCCTTGTGTAGTATACTTTACCTGTTCGTGTTTGCCGTTGGCTCTGGGTTCCATATGCATAAACGCACCCCCCACGTGTGTGTGTGTGTGTGTGTGTGTGTGTGTGTGTGTGTGTGTGTGTGTGTGTGTGTGTGTGTGTGTGTGTGTGTGTGTGTGTGTGTGTGTGTGTGTGTGTGTGTGTGTGTGTGTGTGTGTGTGTGTGTGTGTGTGTGTGTGTGTGTGTGTGCGTGCGTGCGTGCGATGTCACACGCGCCCATGTTATGCCAGCAACCATGTGGTGTGTGTATGAAGACCCAGGAGTGCCGGGAGTTCCCGCCATGCATCCGATCAAGCAAGTTAGCCCTGCATCCAATCAGTACATGGGATAAATTTTGGCCCAAAACTGGTTGCATCGTTGATCAGACATGAGCTTGGCAGCACCGATTTTCATCCGATTATAATAATGGGACGGTTGATCGGCCGGCAAGTTTCCTGATGTGTGGCCATCTTTACTCTGCTTCTATTCCCAGCATAGTGTTTTAGATACTGTACCTCAGCTTGCGTTTACATAATAAGATCCTAAACTAATGTGTAATCTTTTTGTTGATTACATTTCACATTCTAATCAGTCACGGCTGCACAATTCTGCAAATTCGACCCCCCCCCCCCCCCCCAATAAAAGCTGAGTGATTCAAGGTTAACGTGGCCTCTAGTAGCTAATTGTATTCTTCATGCTCTTCTGTCATCTGTAAACAGTCTGGATCCTTCTTTGATGAGACTTCTTAGAACCTGGAGGTGTTCACATCAGAGCCCTACCACAATGTCAGTGATTGTCACCCTGTCACCATGCCTGCTCACAGTCTCAATCAATAAATTGGGCAGCATGATGGCGTAGCACTCTCGCCTTGCAAAGCTGGGTTCCAATATCAGCCAGGGCAAAATCTGCATGGAGTTTGTATGTTCTCACTGTGTCTGTGTGGGTTTCCTCCGGGCACTCCAGTTTCCTCCCACATCTCAAAAAAACATGCAGATAAGTTAACTGGCTTTCCCCCTAATTGGCCCTAGACCACAATACATACACTACATGATACATACATAGTCATTTAGATTGTGAGCCCCTCTGAGGGACAGTTAGTGACAAGACAATATACTCTGTACAGCTCTGCGGAAGATGTTTTATTGAAGTTTTTTTCCTTTTTTTTTTTTTTTTTTTTTTAAAGGGGTAACAAACATGGGATTCCAATAACACATCCATGGGTAAACATTACAACAGGGTAATAGTGCATAAATATACCATATACAACAAACAAGGGAGCCAAGACTAGGAAAACGGTTCATAAACGAGAGAGAAGAGAAAAAGAGAGAATTAAACAACCCAATATTTCAATCTCGTGCATGGCATAAGTGTACCAGGTTCGTGTAGGGGGTATTAAAGAGAACCAGAGACGTTGGAAAAAAGCTTTTATACATACCTGGGGCTTCCTCCAGCCCCATAAGCCTGGATCGCTCCCACGCTGCCATCCTCCGCTGCCTCTATCTGCCGGTACCGGGTCCCGTACTTTTGGCCAGTCGCCGCTAAGCGCAGTGCGTCACTTGCGGCGGATGCGTTCAATTGTACGCAAGAGCAGGGACTCCTCCATAACCATAGGCATGCTCCTCCATACTACGCAGGCGCATGCGTAAGGATATGGAGGGAGTCCCTGCTCTTGCGTACAATTGGCCGCATCCGCCGGAAGTGACGGGACCCGGTAGTGGCTGAGAGGCAGCGGAGAATGGCGGCGTGGGAGCGATCCAGGCTTATGGGGCTGGAGGAAGCCCCAGGTATGTATAAAAGTTTTTTCATTTTTTCAGTACTGTTCGTCTCTGGTTCCCTTTAAGCCTAATTGTGTTTATCGGGTGGGAGATAAAGGGAGGGAGATACTATAATGAGAGTCTCAAGTGAGATCCAGAGGTGTAACACCAGCTATCTGGAACATGCTTTGAAATGGGATGGGGGATAGAAGGGGGGGGGGGGGGGGGGTTGGCCAGGATGTGAATTTTTGGCCAAAATTAATGTCTTGAGGGTCCGCACTATAAAGTGTGCGGAACCCCTGTTATTAAAGTGAAGATAAAGTAGAAAAGGGAAAAGAAGTAGAAGAGGATAGAGATTCAGAGAGATGAGAGGAGATAGTAAAAGAGAGAGGGAAAGGGGAAAAAGGGGAAAGGAAGAGGAACGGGATCCATCTCATAGCCTGCTCATTAAGGTATCCTCCATGGTGGGATGTTCTAACTGAATCCAGGGGTCCCAGATCCGTTCAAACTCTTTTGTGGGAGTCACGTAAGATGGTGGTTAGCTTTTCATTTATCATATAATTGTTCAATCGTGTTTTAACTTCTTCTTCAAAGTTTACTGAGGGTTTTTTCAAGTTTTTAGCTATAGACATAGTAGCTGCAGAGAAGACTAGGGAGGCCAGCTTGTTTTGGTGAGTATTGAGAGAGTCAATCTTCTCGTGCATGAGGGCCTGCCAGGGATTCTTGGGGATTGATTTATGGGATAGGGCTGCCAGTAGTCTGTAGACCTGGCTGCAGAATCTAACAAGGCGGGAACAAGACCACCAAGTGTGGAGCATGTCACCTGTGACTCTGCAACCCCTAAAACAAAAGGGGTTGGGAGAAGTAAAAACTTTAGCTATCCTCGCCGGGACTAAGTACCATCTGGTCATGAGTTTGTAAGCCGCTTCAACAGTATGTACGGTAAGTTATTAGAGCAGCAGGTTACTCTGCTTCAAATGTTTAACCAGTCTTCCCTGTCTTTGGTTGCCCCCCAAGGTCAGATTCCCATCTGGCGACATAAGCATGTTGGATTGGTTGTTGTGGACGTGTAAGGAAGGAGTAAATTGAGGAGATAAGGCCTCGGGAGCCAGGGCGGCGGAGACAAATGCTTTCGAACGGGGTAAGGTCATGGGGGTGGGGAGGTCGGTCGTTAATAAGAGTGTTAATCCAGTGTCTAAGTTGGAGAAAGTGATAAAATTCAGACTTGGGGATGTTGTGTTTATCCTGGAGCTCTGACCAAGCATACAAGCCTCTGGGGGAGAGGAGGTGGGTCACATAGGTTAAACCATGGGCGGTCCACCAAGAGAAGGACCCAGAAGCATCCAAGCCAAGCTTAAAAAGCGGGTTGCCAATTAAAGGCATTAAGGGAAGGCGAGGCGACTGTAGGTTAGCTGAGTAGCGTATTGACTCCCATACTTGTAGGTTATGTGATAGGGGAGGGCTGATCGTGGAGAGCCTTAATTTGCGATGGAGCTAGAGCAGAGTACTAGGGAGCATGGGAGCGCTATCAGGAATTTCAAGGAAGACCCAGAGGGGGGTGTTTTGGGGTTGAAAGAGGCGTGTCAGTTGGCAAATGGAAGCTGCTTGATAGTAAGAGAGAATACACGGCACGCTCAGACCTCCGTCTAATTTGTGGGCGAACACAGTTGATTTCTGTACTCTGGGACCTTTACGACCCCAGATAAAGGTCATTAATTTTACCCAACCATGATAAAGGAAGCGTGGACCATTTATCAGTCAGTGATGATAGTGATTTTAAAAGAGAAGAGTAGTTGGCTGAGAAGAGGGAAGCGTAGGAGGGGGTAAGGGTGATGCCTAGGTAAGGAAGAGCCTGGACCAATTGAAAGGGGTTTGTGTCTTTGAGAGCGTCCCGACGTTGTTGATCTAGAGATATACTCATAGCCTTGGACTTAGGGACATTGATACAGAGACCGGATATTTTAGCAAACTGGTCGAATGCCTGAACGGCATTTGGTATTTGGACTGCTGACATTCAAATCCCTGCACAATCTGGGCCCTGGATACATGAAGGACTTGCTGAAGCTGTCTCTCACAACCTCACCTCTCACAACCTCAGATCAGCAAGTTCTATAAACTTGGTCACTCCCAGAGTGCACCTCAAAAAATCTGGAGACAGAGCCTTCTGTCATGCTGCCCCTACTCTTTGGAACTCCCTACCACACCCAGTAAAGACAGCACCATCCCTGGAGCTATTCAAATCCAGACTGAAAAGCCACCTGTTTAGCCTGGCATTTCCAGATTTATAAAACTCTTCCCCTGTACCACGATGGTCGGAGCCATGCTTATGCGCTTTGAGTCCCACGGGAGAAAAGCGCTTTACAAATGTTATTTGTTGTTGGTATCGAGATGTGCGGCTGAGTAAGGAACAGCAGAGTGTCATCTGCGAACATTAAGAGCTTATGATGGATCTCCGCTCGTTCCACTCCTTTGATATTTAAGCAGTAGGAGAACAGAGGCGCCAGCAGGATAAAAATGGATAAAACCTTTAAAATTTGCTTGGAGGAAGTGGTGGACTTACCCCCATAAAGCAGACACGAAAGACTGTCTGAATAGTAGCAATCACATTTATTATATAGTACCCCAAAAAGTGCAGTGCAATGCATTTCGCAGGCCAAGCCTGCTTCAACAGGCATCACTGAGGCGCTACACCTGCTATTGCCGAAATTCTGTTTTGTCCCCACTTTTATTGCCTGATGAAGTGGGCTTGGCCTGCGAAACACGTTGCACTGCACTTTTTGGGGTACTATATAATGTGATTGCTACTATTCAGACAGTCTTTCGTGTCTGCTTTATGGGGGTAAGTTCACCACTTTCTCCAAGAAAATTTTAAAGGTTTTATCCTGCTGGCGTCTCTGTTCTCCTACTGCTATACCGTGTCCACCCCTGGTGGAGGGGTGATCTACCCCTTTTTCTGATCATTTTGAGTGAGGACAGGTCTAATCTCCTCACCTGCCTATACAGTGGTTGCCTATGTGGTAACCCACGCTTGTGAGTATACTCTTCTCACAGATTATCCTAACTTTATTTTTGCATAACATACTACACTATATTGGGCTCTCGGTTTCTCTAAATTTTACCTTTGATATTTAAGTTCTCTCTGAGTAGGCAAACGAGAAGGGTTCCAGTGCCATTCTAACGAGTAAAGGGGACAAGGGGCAACCCTGCCTCGTGCCCCTTTTGTTTGCGAAAGTATCAGAACTGTGACCCGAGTAACGCACATAGGCTGTCGGGTGGGAGTACATACTTCCTATGCAGTTAAAGTGTGCGTCCAGGCCCCATTTACCCAAGGCTAATTTTAAATATGACCAGGAGAGGGTATCGAAGGCCCTATATATATATCTATTGCTAAAGCAACTCCAGGGATTTTTTTTATGCTGTAAGACAAGTAGTGGGTCAGGAGGATCGCTCTTCTGGTACTGTCTTCGGCTTGATGCCCTGGCACAAATCCGACCTGATCTCTATGGATAATAGCAGGGAGGACAGTGTTCAGTCTGAGAGCTAGGATCTTTTCTAGTAATTTAAAATCCACGTTAATTAGGGAGATGGGGCGGAATTGATGGGCCGCGTGACATTCAAGATCTTCTTTAGGGATCATTGAGATTTGAGCTTTAAGCATATTGTGTGGAGGAAGTTTACCCACTCTCATTTTATTAAAGCAACTCTCTAAAGTGGGGGTTATGATGTCAGAGGTTTTTTTTTATAGTATTGGCTAGAGAAACCATCTGGGCCGGGGGTTTTGTTAACTTTAAAGCGTATCCGAGATGAAAAACTAACTATAACAGGTAACTTGTCTATATATCTTATCTAAAGTTTAGATAGTTTACGCAGCAAATCTAGCTGCAAACAGCTTTAAAGAGAATCTGTACTCTGAAATTCTTACAATAAAAAGCATACCATTCTATTCATTATGTGCTCCTGGTCCCCTCTGTGCTGTTTCTGCCATTCTCTGCTGCAAACCTGGCTTGTAATTGCCAGTTTTAGGCAGTGTTTACAAACAAACTAACCAGCTTCTAATAGGCTCAGCTAAGCAGAGTGTGTTAGTCACACAGAGCCTGCAGGGGGTGTGTACAGCTTCTAGCTAATCACAAGCAGCCCTGCACATTCCAGTCTGACTGCCTCAGCCTGACTGTGCCGACTATAGAGAGAAGATTAGATCATATAACAGAGATAACACAGCTACTGTGCAATTAGGAAAAGCTGCAGTAAGCCAGACCACATTAGAAAAGGCATAGGAACTTATAGCATAGAAGAAATAAAGATAAACAATTTGTTACAGAGTCTCTTTAATAGAATATGATTATTTCTTCCTGTGATACGATGACAGCAGCCATGTTTGAAAACATTACACAGAGGCAGGCTTATCTGTATCTTGAGCAAAAAAACCTAATTCCTCCTCCCTCCCCCCCTCTGCCTCTGAAATCTCTGGCTAGTAATACCTCCCCCTCCTCCTGCCCAGACTGAGCTCCCTTGCTACTGTCTGAAAGTGCCTTGGCTCTCTGAAAAGCTGTGGGCGAGGCTTGTTTAGTTTATAGGGAATTAGAGTATTAAAACAAAAACAAAAAAGTATTTGGATTGAGGCCCTATAAACAATAGGAAAGGAACACAATTATGCAATGAGTAAAAGTTCACCTCGGATCCACTTTAAGGGTTTTTATAGCTGCCTGAACCTCTAGTGCTGTGATTGGGGCACTAAGGCCCCGTTCACATCACAAACGCGGATGGCCATGCGTGCGGAAAGCAACCCGTTTGTGTGCGTTGCGTGGCTGATCCCATCATTGAAACGTGAATGGTACAGCCACACGTTTTTGCAAAAAATGCATGCAACATAATGCACGCAGTGTGAACATCAGACAGTGCACTCTATGCACTGTCTGATGTCGTGCGTGACGGCCACCTGCACGCGTTTCCGAAACGCATGCAGTGTGAACGGGGCCTAAGACGAGCTATGACATCTGAAGTAAGTTGAGGTAGAGAGATTTGGCCCAGGAAGGTGGAGATGTCTTGTTCGGTTACTTCAGAGGATGTCGGCACTTTTTAAAAGCGGAACTGAAGGTATTATTAAAACACACTTACCTGGGGTTTCTGCAAGCCCCCAGAAGTTGTCCTGTCCTGCGCCAGTCCTGCACAATCCTCCGTTCCCCGTCACCATCTATTTTCGTTCCTTGACTTGTATGTTGAGGGGCCACTGCGCCTGCGCATCCCTGCCAAGCGTATACTTTTTCCGTGTTCCCATCTGCAATAGCGCTATTCCAGACTGGAACGCAAAGAATAATACGTGTGGCCAGAGCTGCGCAGGTGCAGTGGCCTGTCGGCGGGAGAACGGAAGATCGGCGCGGGACAGGACGGCTGCTGGGGGCTGGCAGAAGCCCCAGGTAAGTGAAACTGTTTGTTTTAATATTATCTTCAGTTCCGCATTAAATACTAAAATAATCATAGTCTGAAATTGATTGGCTATCGCTAACGGCCCGTTTCCACTATCGCGAATCCGCATGCGGATTTACATAGCCAGTACAAGTGGATGGCTCTGTTTCCACTTGTCAGTAATCCTGAGCGGGAGAAATCTGCATGGAAGAGCCGTGAGAATTCACACCCCGCACACTGCTATGCGAATCGCCGCTAATGTATTAGGAAAATCGCATGCGGTTTTAGCATGCGTATTTTACCGCGATTTCGCATAGAAACTAATGTTGGTACTTATCCGTTAGCCGGGGCGCATCCGGCAGGTGGCGCTGTTGTTGCTAATTTCAATGAGAATTACTTCACGTAACAAAACTGTGACTGTAAACGCCGCGGGTGGCGCTAATTGCATTCATAGTTAAGATAACAATGTGTATTAAAAAAAGTGATTTAATTAAATGAGAAATAAGCCGGCGGCAATGTAACAGATCAAGCCGCCGGCTTCGTGTCTCGCTCTCCTCCCCCCTTGCCCTCTCTCGTATACAACACTGGCAGCCCCCAGAGTCGTTTGTCGCAATAAAACAGGCAGGATTGAACGACTCTGGGGGGACATGCAGGGCTCTATACGAGAGAGGGCAAGGGGGAGGAGAGCGAGACACGAAGCCGGCGGCTTGATCTGTTACATTGCCGCCGGCTTATTTCTCATTTAATTAAATCACTTTTTTTTTAATACACATATTGTTATCTTAACTATGAATGCAATTAGCGCCACCCGCGGCATTTACAGTCACAGTTTTGTTACGTGAAGTAATTATTGAAGTTAGCAACAACAGCGCTACCTGGCGGATGCGCCCGGCTAACTGATAAGTACCCTAATGTTAAATCACACAGCCAGTGACATGGTTAAAATCGCATAAATACTAACCTATGTGAAATCACGGTAAAATACGCATGCGGAATCGCACCCACATGCGATTTCGTCAGCGGGGAATCGGCGGCGATTCCGCACCGCACAACTAGTGGACTAGTGGATGCGAGACTTAAAGTGGGCTGCTCAGCCAAAAAAAAGTTAGGCCGGGTTTCCACTGCTGCGAATCCAGGCCGATTCCCCGCCCACGAATTCGGATGGATTTCAGCAGCCTATAGAAGTCTATGAGAGCCATCCGAATTTGTGGCCGAGGAAAAATCTGAGGCCCTGCAGCATAATTTTGTGCGTAGCTGTCCGAATCCCATAGCCGTGCATAGCACGGCTAGAGGGATTCGGCTGCGAGAGGCAACAGCTGTGCTGGCATCGCGTCTCGCAAGACGCATGCCGCCGCACATATGGAAACCTAGCCTAAATAAGTGCAAAAAGCTGCAAGTAAACAGCACAACTGTCCCTTAGTCACTGCCCCAGGGCCCCTTACTTATGAGGGGGCCACTACTCTGTCCCCTGCTCGCTCCCTGCTAATGCATATGCCTGTGGTGTCATTAAATCCTGAAAGCTAAAGGAGAAGGATTTGAAAACCACCATATTTGTTTCCTTTCAAACAATAGCAGTTGCCTGGCAGTCCTGCTGTTCTTAGGCTGCAGTAATATCTGGATCACACACCTGAACCAAGCATGCAGCTAATCCAGTCAGACTTCAGTTCAGAAACACCTGATCTGCTGCATACTTGTTCAGGTTCTATGGGTAAAAGAATTAGCGGCAGAGGATTAGCAGAGGACTGCCAGACAATGTGCAAGGACATTAATATAGCATCCTCCATAACCCTCTTATTCAGGGGTACTTTAAAGGACACCTGATCTATGAAGAATATGAAGGCTGCCATATATATTTCCATTTTTAACAATACCAGTTGCCTTGCAGCCCTGCTGATCTATTTGGCTGCAGTAGTTTGTCTGAATCACACCAGAAACAAGCATGCAGCTAACCATGTCACATCTGACAATTATGTCAGAAACACCTGATCTGTATATGCTTGTTCAGGGTCTATGGTATGTGTTAATATGCATTATGAGTTTTTTTCCATAGCAGTGCATTGTGAAAAAGTTTTTCAGTTAAAATGCGTATAGTGGGAACTGAGCCATATGGAAACATGGGCATTACTTTGAAAATCAGTTTTCTTTCAGTTATAACTGAGAGCAACTGATTAAAGGACCACTGTCTCAACAATCTTAAAATTTAAAATATATTTAGACATATACAGATAGGCAGTATGTTTCTTCCAGAGTAAAATAAACCATAAATTACTTTTCTCTTATGCTGCTGTCACAGTAAATAGTAGAAATCTGACAGAACCGACAGGTTTTGGACTAGCCCATCTCTTCATGGGGGGTTCTCAGGGTTTTCTTTATTTTTAAAAACACTTAGTGAATGGCAGTTGCTTTGTCCAACTGCCAAAAAAGTGTACGGTGAGCATTGAGGCTGGCCAGTATCTTTGTATAAATCTTTTTTTCAAGGAGTGTCTTTATAAATAATAAAGGCCATGCTGAGAATCCCCTATGGAGAGATGGACTAGCCCAAAACTTGTCGGTAATGTCAGATTTCTACTACTTACTGTAAGTCAAAACAACATGGAAAAAAGTAATCTATGGCTTATTTTACTCTGGAAGAATCGTACTCCTCATTTGTATGCGTTTACATATGTTTTACGCTTTAAGATTTTCACGACAGTGGACCTTTAAGTGTAAAAGGGCCCTTACCCTCTGGATCAACTGGACAGCAAGGGAGCGCATTACATAAGTGGAGTGAGCAGCATCAACATAGGAGAGGAGAGCACCAGGGTGGGGGTGCAGATCCTGAACATACATTCATGCAAGGGTCGATTTGGCCAGGCAAGAATGCATTTTTTAAAACATTTCTGTATCTAGCAAAATCATGCGAAGAGTAGCTGATTCCTTTACGATCGACCAATATTTTCCATCCTGCTCGATTGAACGATATCTGCCCGAATTGACAATTTCACTCGATTTCCCATCAATTAAGCAGAATGGAACATAATCAAAGCTCAGCCGATCTGATAAAGTGATAGAATTGAACAGTTGAAAGAACAGGAAAAACAAGTCATGTAGGGGCACCTTTTACTTATACACTTACAGCAACCGTAAAAATATTGATTATTGCAGTGTTTCCCAACCAGTGTGCCGCGGCACACTAGTGTGCCGCGGCATGTTGCCCGGTGTGCCGTACAGGTCTGGCCTCTCGCCAGACCTGTACCTACTTTAGGGTGCAGGAGGGGGGAAGTAGCGCTAGAAGGAGGGGCAGTGGAGGCAGCGGTGGGGAGGGGGGAAATATCCCCCCCTCCCTCACCTGGGACCCCTCC
Organism: Hyperolius riggenbachi; assembly: GCF_040937935.1. Classification (NCBI taxonomy): domain Eukaryota; kingdom Metazoa; phylum Chordata; class Amphibia; order Anura; family Hyperoliidae; genus Hyperolius; species Hyperolius riggenbachi. The sequence goes on from NC_090654.1 coordinate 96,772,998, forward strand.
TTCTGCCTCTCTCCCCCTCCGTTTAGCGGTGGCAAGTGCGGCTCGGCGGCGGGGAGGCATACGGAGAATTACTCACCACTTCCACGTTCCAAGCGCCGGCAACGTCAAGTCGTCACACATCTCCGCCTTCAATGCCGCCCACTGTTCTTCCTGATTAGCGGAAGCACAGTGGGCGGTATTGAAGGCGGAGATGTGTGACGACATGACGTTGCCGGCGCTTGGAACGCAGAAGTGGTGAGTAATTCTCCGTATGCCTCCCCGCCGCCGAGCCGCACTTGCCACCGCTAAACGGAGGGGGAGAGAGGCAGAAGGAGGGGTCCCAGGTGAGGGAGGGGGGGGATATTTCCCCCCCTCCCCACCGCTGCCTCCACAGCCCCTCCTTCTAGCGCTGCTTCCCCCCCTCCTGGGCATCTATACTGGGGGCAACTAAGCTAGCTATACTGGGGGCAACTAAGCTAGCTATACTGGGGGCAACGAAACTAGCTATACTGAGGGCAACGAAACTACCTACACTGGGGGCAACTAAACTAGCTATACTGGGGGCAACTATACTAGCTATACTGGGCACTATACTGGGGCACTACCTACCTATACTGGGCACTATGCTAGCTATACTGGGCACTATGCTAGCTATACTGGGCACTATGCTAGCTATCTGGGTACTATACTAGCTATACTGGGCACTTTACTGGCTATACTGGGGCACTACCTATCCATACTGGGACTATACTAGCTATACTGGGGCACTATACTAGCTATACTGGGGCACTATACTGGGGTAACTATACCAACCATACTGGGGCAACTAAACTCCCTATACTGGGGCAACTATGCTAGCTATGCAGCCCCCCCCCCCCCCAAAAAAAAATATGGTCAGAAAGTGTTCCCCGGCCCGGAAAAGGTTGGGAACCACTGGATTATTGTATATCTTGTTTTTATATGGTAAACCACTTCATGACTATTTTTTCCCCATTTAGATGTGCCAGCCAGTGGGATGTACTTTATGACCTATGAGTGGCTGAAAACCGCTCTCACGCCAGGACACAGGTATTTGCCAAACCATCCAGCTAGTCATGTAATTCTCCCATCTCTTCCATACTGCATGCAGCTTCCTGTCTCGCCTAAGCACTGGGCGGAGACCATGCAAATTAATTCTACAGCATACATGTCAAACTCTGGCCCGCGGGCCAAATTAGGCCCTTTACAGCCATTAAATGTGTCCCTCAAGTGGTTTCTCCACTTTGCATTATGTTTGGCTCACTCTAGACCAGGGCTTTTCAACCTGTGGTATGAGTACCACTGGTGGTACTTAGCTGTTGGCCAGGTGGTACACTCTAAGTTTGCCTGCCACTTAATTGCTTGTCCTGGTCACTTCCTGCCTCCACAAAGTTCATCTACCCCTCAGTTGCTCGCTGTGCTGCTCTGCAGCATACTTCATACATCAGATCAGCAGTGAGGAGACAGCCAGGCGAATAGTGCACAGTGGGTATACTTCAAATACAGGAAGTGACATCACTGCTAATTTCCTGCATGTGAAGTATACGTGCCGTCACTGCACCATTCGCCTGGCTGTCTCTTCGCTGTGGCTGTTTACCTAAAGAGGCTTCCCCGTTCCTCCTCAGTACAGAGCATCCTGTGGTGGGAGCCCCCAAAGATCTTCTTGCCGGTGTGAGCGCATGCACAGTAATGGCTCTCTGCTCTGGCGGAAACGGCCGTGCCTGATCAGGTCAGATCTATGGCACACTGGTGGTATTTGAAATTTTTCAGGCGATTAAAATGGTACAACTAGTTAAAAGGTTGAAAAGCCCTGCTCTAGACCACCAGGGAAGCTATATTGGGGGTGAAGCCCTAGAACAGCAGGCAAGCCATATGGGGAGTAAGGGGGTAAGCACTAAATACTAGGGAACTGTATAGGGGAGGGTGGGGGTCTCTAGACACCAGGGAGCTGTATAGGGGAGGGAGGGGGCCAGTAGACATTGAGGTTGGCCCGCGACTAGGCCCCAGTGTGCAATTTTGGCCCACTTTGTATTTGAGTTTGACACCCCTGTTCTACAGAGAGCAGGAAGTTTACAGAGGAAATGGTGGTAAAGCCTAAACCAGAAATAATGGTGTCACCTGACATTCTGTGCAGTGCAGCAGAGCTGTGTCGCTGACAAGGCTAGGATTGTCCCTTTTAATGGAAACTTGAGTATTTATCTATGAAAACGACCTTTGTTACGTAATATTGCAGACTAACTTATACAAGAAGTTACTACCATAATGCATTGCTTCAGGTCTATGAGTGAATATGAAAATCTTCCCTTTATGCCCCTGAAAAAGCCAGGCATACATCAGAGCATACTTATTACCCGTTAATTTGACAGAGATTTTCAGTTTGCAGATGGCTGTTTCAGGCTATGTTGGTCTTCATTGGTGCAAAGCATAGATTGGTATAGCACTATGGGAAGGACATGAGTAGTAGTTTTACAGGATACCTAGTTAAAGGGAATCTGAACACAAGTAAAAAATGTCATACTGAACTTACCTGTAGCTTCCTCCAACCCCCGTAGTCCATGAGGTCCTCTGGGCTCCCTCTGTTCTACCACTGGTGGCTCTGTTAGCTGGGCGACTTGGCCGAGAGTCGTGCACAACTGCGCATGCGCGGCCTGTCGAGAGAGTTAGAGTTACCCGTACGGCAGCAGGTGCAGGCGAAAATATTTCTTTTTCTCTTCTGGAGTCTGTCTGTATACTGGCACACATGACCGGGTCTGGGGCGGTCTTTTGTGCGCCAACCTGCATATAGGAATACTGTCTACTTAAGGAATTAAAGGGAACCTGAGGTGAGAGGGATATGGAGGCTGCCATATTTATTTCCTTGTAAACAACGCCAGTTGCCTTGCAGCCTTGTTGGTCTTCTGACATAAGCAGAGTCTGTCAATACCCTGGAACAAGCATTTGGCTAATACAGTAGAACCTGAGTCAGTTGAGACCAGAGTACATGATCTGCTGCATGCTTGTTCCAAGGTCTGTGGCTAAAAGTATTAGACACAGGATCAGCAGAGCTGCCATGTAACTGTTATTGTTTAAAAGGAAATAAATATGTCAGCCTCCATATCCCGCTCACCTCAGGTTCATTGTGTGTGTGTTTTTATCTGAGAGTAGCGTGTTGGAATGTAGTTACCTGTCTTTGACCTCCTATGGTATGAGAAATCCTTTGCTCACATTTAAAGGACAACTGAAGAGAGAAGTATACGGAGGCTGCCACATTTATTTCCCTTTAGGCAATACCAGTTGCCTGGCAGCCCTGCTGATCCTCTGCCTCTAATACTATTAGCCATAGCCCCTGAACAAGCATGCAGCAGAGCAGGTGTTTCAGGCTTTAAATATAGATCTGACAAGACTAGCTGCATGCTTGTTTCTGGTGTTATTCAGATACTACTGCAGAGAAATAGACCAGCAGGGCTGCCAGGCAACTGGTACTGATTTAAAGGAAGTAAATATGGCAGCCTCCGTATACCTCTTACTTCAGTTCCCCTTTAAAGGACCACTCCGGCGAAAAAAGTGAGCAGTTAAAATCTGACAGAACCAACAGGTTTTGAATAGGCCAGTGATCTGCAAACTTGGCTCTCCAGCTGTTAGGGCTCTTTCACACTAGAGGGCTTTTTCGGTGTTTTACCGCCACGGCCATAGTTGGCGTTTTCCAAGTTAACCTTTCACACTTAACGCTGCGTTTTGGAGCGTTGCATTTTGAAGCTCCCAGGAGCTTTTAGGGCTGACCGCGGCGTTTCTCATTACAATTCATAGTAATGTATTGGCGTTAAAACGCCTTCAAAACGCCTGCAGACAAAACACAGCATTTTAGCATTTTAAGGCTCTTTCACACTACAGGCAGCGGTAAAAGGCTAAAACGCTGCATTTTGACTGCAGGCGTTTTGAAGGCGTTTTAACGCCAACACATTACTATCAATTGTAATGAGAAATGCCGCGGGCAGCCCTAAAAAAAGCTCCTGGGAGCTTCAAAACGCAACGCTTCAAAACGCAGCGTTAAGTGTGAAAGGTAAAATGAAAGTCTATGGACTTTCATTTTACCTTGGAAAATGCCAACTATGGCCGTGGCGGTAAAACGCCAAAAAAGCCCTCTAGTGTGAAAGGGCCCTTACCGCTGCCTGTAGTGTGAAAGAGCCCTTAAGGAACTACAAGTCCCACAATGCATTTGCCTTTATGAATCATGACTGTGGCTGTCAGACTCCGGCAATGCATTGTGGGACTTGTAGTTCCTTAACAGCTGGAGAGCCAAGTTTGCAGATCACTGGACTAGTCCATCTCCTCATGGTACAGTTAAAGGGAAAAAGTGCCCTGGTATGTATAAAATGGATTAAAACCAGTTTAAAATCGAAAAGGTGAGGTTACTTACAGGCCATTTCGTTTAATCTATTCTATATATACCAAGGCGCCTCTTTCCCTTTAACTGTGCTTAACTTACCCCCAACATCCCCTGTTGTAGGGGTTGAGGCAGAACACCTCTGGTCCTTACCACAGAGGTTTATTGTCACTTTTCATAAAGAGAGTGACCACATCCAGGTCTGGTCGGATCACCCCGAGTGGAGTCAGGTTTATTGTCTCCACCTACTTCCTGCGGTTGGTTGCTCCCTTGCTATCCGCCTTTGTGAGTAGTATTTCGATTTTCCTTTCTTCACGCTTTTTCTATCTAACATACTACACTATTTGGGCTCCCGTCTTTGTCTCCTGTACTTTTTTGCCTAGGGTGCTACGATATCCTAGCTGAGTAACTTGCATAAGCATTCACCCTCCATTATGACTATATCAAAGAGAAAACTAATAATCTATTTAGCAGTCGCATTACTACGCTGGAGGTCTGTTTACGTTGGTTCCCTATGAGAACACCCAGCAAGTCTGCTTCAACAAGTGTGTGACTGTCATCCAAACTGTAATATTTAATTGTGGTGTGTATTCATCATCTCTTTGTTTACATAGTACAAAGCCCTGCAGCACATGGTATATGTATATAAAAAAATCTGATTTTACTTAGGCAAAGTGTTTTTCCCTGGCCCAGGATAATACGGAAAGGGTTTAGAAATGTTTTGGTTGTTCCTGCTTTACAAGAATCCCATGTACTAAAAAAATGTGTTGTTTTTTTTTTCTTGTGTTGCTATCTCTGTCTTGGTTAAAAAAATGTTCTTTATGTTCTGCACTAACAGGAGGCAGGTCGTATTTGCCAAACAATGATAGGTAGATAGAGAAATAGATGCCTAGCACACAAATAACTATGCTGTGTTCCTTTTGTTCTTCCTGAAAGAGTAAATATCAGGTATGTAAGTGGTTGACTCAGTCCTGACTCAGACAGGAAGCGACTACAGTGTTGACCCTCACTGGTAATACATTCCAACTATAAAACACTTTCCTAGCAGAAAATGGCTTCTGAGAGCAAGAAAGAGATTAAAAGGGGCATTTCTTATCAGTGAGGGTCACACTGTAGTCACTTCCTGTCTGAGTCAGGACTGAGTCAGCCACTTACTTACCTGATATTTAACTCTTTCAGGCAGAGAAAGAAAAACAAGAACACAGCATAGTTATGTGCTAGGCACTGTACATACCCTTATCTATCTCATAATGTCACCTGTCACTTTGGGTATCCTTTAAGTGTATACCACTTTAGTATGAATTCAAGTCCTAAGACTGAATTCAACTCAAAAAAAGCCAGACAAACTGTAAAATTATCAGAAACTTATCACTTGATTACATGCTCTTATGACAGGGACCCTATTAGTGAATGCACATATTAAAGACACCATCACCTTGTCCACCTGCTGCTCACCCGACCAGTTTCATGCCCCTAATGACACCGTAGCGAAACTGGTCGGGTGAGCGGCAGGTGGACGAGGTGACTGTGTCTTCTATATGTGCATTCACTAGTCTAATTTCCCAACATGAAGAGCCAGAAATAAAAGATATGCTGTATTGTGGAAGTTCACACTTCTTTTCCTGCACTCCCTGCACTTGTGGTCTGCAAAGCTCACATCCGAGTCCTGCTGGTCACTGGAACAGGAAGTGAAGGATATAAACAGAAGTAGCAATCAAGTAGGGATGCTCGCTGGATTCCGCGGAATTCTAAATTCCACGATTCCGGCCAGAATTGGGCCGATTCCGCCGGTCGGGACGGAATTGCTATAGCTCTAAAACGGAATTCCGCAGAAAATTTTTTAATTCCGCGGAATTTTACGGAATTCAAATCTATTTCCTCACCTATCTATGTTCTTCCTTCCTTCCTCCCTCCTTCCTCCCTTCTCCTTCCCTCCCTTCCTCCCCTCCTCCCGGAGGGAGGAGGGTCTCATCTTCCAGGGATTTGTAGTATTTCAAAAGCCAGCTTACATACCGTGGCTGGGAATTGAACCCAGGCTGGGCTGGGAATTGAACCCAGGTCTGTGTGTGGTAGGTAACTGACTTAACCACTATACCACCAACAACACTACATGCTGAAGCCAGCCTAGCATGTTCCATTATGATCAATTCAAGAGAAAAAGTAGCGTGCTTAAGGATTTGTAGCATGTCAAAAGCCAACTCACATTGGCTGGGAATTAAACCCAGGCTGGGCTGGGAATTGAACCCAGGTCTGTGTGTGGTAGGTAACTGACTTAACCACTATACCACCAACACTACATGCTGAAGCCAGCCTATACAATACAATACAATAACATTTGTAAAGGGCTTTTCTCCCATAGGACTCAAAGCGCCTAGCATGTACCATTGTGATATACCCAAGAGAAAAATGAGCTCTCTCTCTCTCTCTCCCGAATTTTCAGCTTAAAACCATCAACGGATACCGGCAGAATTTCACAGGCATTTTCGGAATTCCGCCAGATTGAAAAAGAAATTCCGTTCCGACCAAACGCAAGGGAATGACAATTTCCGCCTAAAAATTCCGGAAAATACAATTCCGCGGAAAGCGGTGACTATCCCTACTAGAGAGAGATATGAATCTACCTGGCTATTTGGGGCTCTCTTCGGACAACTGTTGAACACAAAAGGCAAGGCCATGCCTGGCTACAAATCCTTAAGCACTCTACTTTTTCTCTTGGATTGATCATAATGGTACATGCTAGGCTGGCTTCAGCATGTGGTGTTGGTGGTGGTATAGTGGTTAAGTCAGTTACCTACCACACATTGAGACCTGGGTTCAATTCCCAGCCACGGTATGTAAGCTGGCTTTTGAAATACTACAGTTCCCTGGAAGATGAGACCCTCCACCCTCCGGGAGGAGGGAATAGAGAGAAAGGGAGGAGGGAACTAAGTTAATAGGGACTATGGGCCACCCTATAGGATAAATAAGGTTACTTTAGTGATTTTTTTTTTTCAATTTTTCCGACGGAATCCGGAATTCCGCGGAATTTCATACAAATCCGGCGGAATTTTCATAGCAACAGAATTTAACACTGACGGAATCCGTAATTTCCGGGGGAACGGAATTTGCTGTTTCTGATCATCGCTACAACCAAGTACAACGCCAACACTTTCACCCACACCAAATTGGTTTGGCTGGAGTTGGATCTTAAAAGGAACTTGAAGAGAGAGCCATATTTATTCCTTTTTAAACAATATCAGATGCCTGGTATCTTGCTTATCTCTTTGGCTGCTGTAGTGTCTGAATCGCACACCTGAAACGAGCATGAGGCTTATCTAGTCAGTTTTCAGTCAGGAGCAAGTGATCTGCATGCCCGTTCAGGGTCTTATGGTTGAAAGTATTAGAGCCAGAGGATCAAAACAGCCAGGCAACTTGCATTGTTTAAAAGTAAATAAATATGGCAGCCCCCGAATCACTCTTGCCTCGAGTTCCCTTTAAACAACCCACCTATGTTTCAGTATGATTAAGGGGGTGTACAGCAGTCTTTATATATATTAGCAGACAACTTTTAGGGTGCTGGATCACTTGCGATCTCCCCTGGAGATCTCTGGAAATTCCATAAACGTTCAGGCCCAATGTGATTTTTTTTATAAGTATTTTTCCACTTTATAATGGACTTGAACTCTTGCACAGGACAGAAGGAAAAGAGAAATGCACCCTGTGTGTATTTAGAGAGTTTAGCCTGTCTAATTCCTTCCACCTCATCTGTGTCTAATCAAAAGTTGTAATTTGATCGCTCTCCTGTGTCACCTGACTGCCACGGCAGATAGGCTCATTTGAAAGTACAGGATGTTAAACTATGCAGTGTTCTCCCCAGAAATGTTTTCCAGCTGGGCGGAATGAAAAAGTAGCCGGGTGGGGCGAGAGATGAGAGAATGCAGGGCCAGTGCTTCTCTGCACAAATCTGCTTGCCGCAGAGAAGGAGGTGAGCTGATGACAGCCGGGTGCTGACCAAAACTAGCCGGGTGGACCACCCGGCTAAAAGAGCCTGGGGAGAACACTGCTATGTTTGCTTCCTTGAAAGCAGGAAGTAGAAACACTGCAGATTTATTGTATGAGTTGAATCCGCTGTAACAAACAAAATGCTTTTCTCTAAAGGTTATTATGCTGTTGTGTATGTTTTAGAGCAGAGAGGAAGTTCTGAGTTCAGTTCCACTTTAATATTGGCCTCAATTCAGCAGTTTAGACTGGTCTACAGATGGTTTTTAGTCTGCTGATGGTTTGGTGTAATGTTTTAAGCCTCATCTACACGCGTAGATGAGGCTTCGATCCGGCGGCTCGATTAGCATCCCTTCTCGTACCCGCTCGCAAACGCGTGCGTCGGATACGATTCCCCGCCGGCGCCGCTTATCTTCCGCTCGATTCCCTGCCATTGTCCCCTTGCGGGGAACGAGCAGGGAATCGGCGGTTGAGAGATCCGTCCTGTCGGATTTTATCAATCGAGCCGCATTAGCGGCTCGATTGATGAGGAACATCGGAGCCTCATCTACGCGTGTAGATGAGGCTTTGGACCTGTTTTTAGACCTGGTCTAACATTCAGTAATTACACAATTCACAAAGGCAAACAAGGAGTAACCACACCCACTTTTCTGACACAGATTAGACCAGCTGATATATGTGGGTAAAGTAATTCTGTGAGGTATTTTAGATGTGAGGATGGAACCTTTTGAAATAATAATGCAGGAGTTTAATTGTATGCAGAGGAGAGCTCATCAAATGAGAAGGATGTCAGTCATAGCTACTTGTTTGTGAAATGCATCTTTTGATCATTTGCCCTGCTTTACCCACCTAATTAACACATGGTTTAGACCAGGTCTAAAAATAGGTCTAAAACATTTGGTAATAGTGAATTCCCCTTTGATGCAACTGACCAAACCATCAGTAGACTAGTCTAAACTGCTTAGTGAAATTGAGGCCATTGTCTAACTTGGACCAGCTTCTGTGCACCAAAGAACAAGCAGAGGATGCTGTCATGGCAATGTAGTATCCATACGCTTTACATCTAACAGTAGAGCACAGGAATATCCAAATTAACTATATTTTTTCACAACGGGGAAAGTGACTTGAGGTCTGTTATAAGTGTGCAAAGAGCTGTTAGCCTTTTCCTTTCTTTATGGCGGGGATCTTCCTGAACTGTTTCTCATCTCTCCTGACAGTGTAAGCGATCTGAGCGTGCCCCGGATCCTCTTTGCCGGAATCTTTAACTGGGCTAAAATCTCGCTTCCAGACAGGTGGGTGAGCGGCTGAGCCTGGCCGTGAAGCTCTGCAGGTGTGAGCGTTAATGCAAGACTTGTGTTACACCAAATTCTTCCGCAGACTCTCGCCTCCCCCTTTTTCCACTTCTTCGAGTGCCGATAATGTGCAGCCTGCCGGGAGCTGAATTGGATTCCGCAGAGCTGCTAATTGCAGAGGATTGCTTCCAAAACTGATACACTTCACAGGATTAGAGGCTTTCCATGTAACCCCTTCCTCGCCAGGAAGCGTAGACATCCCCACAGCGGGACATGGATCTGCCATTGGCCCTCAAAGGGAGAGCCTTATAACCAGAAACGGATCTCTCAGCTGGAGCTTTTAAAAGACAACTGAGAGGGATATGGAGGCTGCCATATTTATTTCTGCTGATCCTCTGCCTCTTATACGTTTAGCCATAGACCCTAAAGAAGCATGCAGATCAGGCCTTTTTTCTGACTTAACCCTTTGGGGGACCGGCTTCCTAACCCCCCATTAAGGACCAGGCAATTTTACATGCGGGGGGGGGGGGACATCTGGGGGGGTCAGGCAGCCGGATCCCCAGTCTTAGCTAGCTGCGCACGGTGTCCCCCTTTTAGCCAGGTGCCTCCCCCCCCCCCCATAGCCACCAGCCTTTACTCACCTACCAGGCTCCAGCGATGAGCAGCTGTAGACCCCTCCACTTTGGCCAGCGTTCCAGTCATTAAGTTCCAGGTCGTGGCTTGATCACGTCATCAAGCCGGGACCCGACACTTACGTCAGAGCAAGCGGGGATGCCGGCTACAGCGGAGGGGAGCGACGATCACCGGGGGAACGTCAGGAAGGTGAGTGGGTCCTCTGACCCCCCACCCTGCAGCTCTAATAGTGATCACTACGATCTGCCGGCGATCGTAGTGATCACATGATCAGGAGCCAATCGCGATGGCTCCTGATCACTGAGGGGAGATGTCAGCTTTCATAGGAGCGAAAATGACAGGTGGCATAAAACCTACGCCACATCAGGCTTAGACAGCCATAAGTGCGACGTAGGAAACGGTTAAAGGACAACTGAAGTGAGAGGGATATGAAGGCTGCCATATTTATTTCCCTTTAAGCAATACCAGTTGCCTGGCAGTCCTACTATTTCTCTGCCTCTAGACCCTGAACAAGCATGCAGCAGATCTGGTGTTTCTGACATTGTCAGATTTGTCTGATTAGCTGCACACTTGTTCTTGTTTCTGTTGTGATTCAGACACTACTGCAGCCAAATAGATCTGTAGGGCTGCCAGGCAACTGGTATCGTTTAAAAGGAAATAAATAGGGCAGCTTTCATATCCCTCTCACTTCAGTTGTGCTTTAAAGAGGGTTGTAACACCCCCTGAAAAAAAATTGCCCATAAGAGTTAGTGCCACAAATGTCTATGTTGTCTATGTCCTTTTTGTTTTTTTTAAAATGGGTCCTTCTTTAAAAAGGAACTTTCACCAAGAAGTGAACGTCCTTCCAATCAGTAGCCGATACCCCCTTTCCCACTAGAAATCTTTACCTTTTCTTGAACAAATCATCGGGGGGTCTCCCACAGTGTGATGCCATGGTCCTGACAGTTTGCTGTCTGTGAACCTGGTTGAACTGGATGGACATATGTCTTTTCTCAACCCAAATAACTATGTAACCTCGTTGCATTGTGGGAAATAACAGCTTTTTCCAGCTGCCAAACAAGCAATAGCTCCCTCTGTGCATAGAACTCTCAGTAACGAACGTTCCGTAGAGATCATCTGGCAGAACTAAAGATGTTGCCACCCGTGATACATTTCAGAGTGTAAATCAGGAAAAGGAAAACGTTTACAGACACTGAATAAATCATTTTTGAGAGAATATTGAAAGAAAAAAAAAGCTATTTTATTCATTGTTATTTTCACTACACTACAGAGGGCATGAATTTAGAAGGACCATGTAGAAAGGGAAGTTGAGGCTTTCTGATGTTTGCATATTTGTTCCCAGCATGTGACTCACAAAGTCCTGAAGCCAAAAAATTGGCGTTACAGACAGAATATCATGTGTTTTAAAAGGAAATAAAAATGTCAGCCTCCATATCCCTCTCACTTAATATTTCCAATAAGTGTTTAAAAATAAACCAGTGGATGAAGTGTTTCAGTATCAGGCACGTTTCCTTCTCCAGGATCTCTCTGAAGGCCTCTTCACAGTACTCCTCAGTGCAGAGTTTGCATTGGGAGAGGGCCTGGAGATAGCGGTTACCTCACGTACACATTTGTCCTGTTGTGACATCACTTCCTGTCCTTGCAGGATTGAGTGGGTGACCGGTTGGCCAATATGTTCATTATCTGTTTTGTTGCAGCTCCTGCTAGAAAGTATCCTAACGGATTCCGGGATGTTCTACGGGAACTGGTCCGAGAGGAAGGGATAGGTTCCCTGTACAAAGGATTCAATGCAGTGATGCTTCGAGCCTTCCCAGCCAATGCGGTAAGTGCTTATCTAGCTTTATTCCCTGAATTGTGTATAATGTGTCGTACAAGTGAAGGCAGGCTTACATGTAATGGTAGATGTGACGAAAAGAGAAGCTGTGCTGTAAAATGGCATTGCTGCATTAGTGCAGGTACCTCAGGGTTGTCAGCAAAAGGTTTCTAATGGCCTAAAGGTGACATCACCATGGATACACCGGTAACTATGTGGAGCATGTATATGTGGACAGAGCCAGCGGCAGACACAGTCAGGAGCATCACCACTTACCTACAGGGTGCTGCTCCTCTGGCCCCCGGTCAATATAGGATCCACTTTGTTCTTCAAAGAGCGACCACACCTGTTGTATTTTCAACTTCCTGGCAATGTCTTCTGTGCTCACTGCAATGCATGCCAGGAGATGTCATCCATAGAAGTGAGAACATCTGTGTACTCGCATCCACTGACTAAATCTCCCAGCATGCTTTGCACGAGACACTGCTGAAAGTCCATTATGAAACTCCTTCATGGGGAGATTGATAAAAAAAAAATGTCCCTGGTGCTCCGTTCCTTTTTTACATTACCTTTTTTTGTAATAGTGGTTCTTTTTAAGATACAATATTTTTTGTTTAGGATTAAACTTGGATCGTATTGCCTTTTTCTCCCCTTTCAAATCGTTTTCAAGGTTTAGGTAGAGGAACAGTATCCACCATCGAAGTCTAAACATAGGTAGTAGTATGTAAACCAGTCCCGATCGACCGCTGATAATCCAGATAAACGGATTTTCTAATTTGAGTAGCCTCATGTAATTCCTCTGCCTAAATTCACTGTTTTTTTTTGTTTTGTTTTTTTGTTAAATCAGTACATTAACCACTTCAGTCTGTGGGTTTTTTTCCCCTTATGGACGAGAGGAATTTTTACATTTCAGCACTTCTCCCATGCATCACCAATAACTTTATCACTACTTATCTCACTTAAATGATCTATATCTTGGGGGGGGGGGGGGTTCACCACAAATTAGCTTTTGGGGGGTTATACTGGTTTCCAGTAATTAATTTTTTTTCTATGCATTTTAAAGGGGAACATTTAAAATATACATTATTTCTCCAAGTCCATCCCCTTTAGTTTTAAAATAAACAATTCTACTGTAAATAAAACCAACATGTTTTATTTGTCCCTAGGATAATGTTTAAATTATGACCCTAGTGCAATGTATGTCAACAATATATTATTTGAAAATAACGGTGTATTGGAGTGTTTTGTACCCGATCAATAATTACAAGCCCTTATTTGCAAAAAGAACATGCATAGTATCAAAAACTGAGTCCCTATGGGAACTACTTTGCGTTCCAAATTATGCACATTTTTTTTTCAGTGTCATAAAGATAAAAATATTTGGTTTTTCAATCAAACTCCTGGATGGTATTGTGTCTCAGGGCTCTTTTGATCACTGAAATCAATCTTGGATACCTCTAATAACTAGTTTGCCAGTTGAGCCTGATTAAAGGAAAATCTACTAAATTAAAAAGGGTGTTCCACATTATTAAGCACACCACCATTTTCAAGCAATGTGTGAAAGGAAAAGGAAGGTATTGGAAGGCATCCATAACGATAGTACATTTTTTTAATGTAGTTTTACTTTAATGTAACTTTTTGGCCACAAGATGGTGCTATACACTATTCTGGGCTACTTGGTCGGTAGTGTTTGATAACTTTAATTTTTAGAATGAACATGGCTCCTGATTGAGACATGTTCATTCATATACAGGACACTTGTTCCTGTTCATCAATTATCAACGTTTTAGTCCCGCCGTGAACGAGTGGGGCAAGCACCCGTCACTGGTTGACAAGCCATGTCTGTATGTCCTAATGGATTTAAAGAGAGACTCAAACTGGACGCATATAAAACTCTAGTTTGAGTTAACTAGTTGGATGATGTTGAGAAATAAAAGCAGTTTAATCAGACTAATTGCTTCCCTTTCCTTCCACCAGGCTTGCTTCCTCGGATTTGAAGTCGCTATGAAGTTCTTACACTGGCTGGCACCGAACATGTGAGAATGCAGGGGAGATGGGCTGACAGGACAGCGCAGTCAGCAGCCATGCCAAACAACATATCTCAGTTATTACAGCAACATCTTGCCTTACTAGTGACCTGCTCTTTGGAAGCCTGGGTCTTTTATTTCTCTTTGTGTTTTTTGTATGTATGAGCCATTCCTGCCGGTGGCTTAGAAAAAACTTGAAAAAATGTCGATAATCTAAGTGAATGAAATAAGCTGCTTGAATTTTTATATGGACTACAATGAAATAGATCTTACCGTAAATAGATACTAATTGTTAAAACCGGTTAATAGATCGGTGAAATAATTAATCAATGCTGTTCTTCATGTAACAACTCCTTTGGTTAATGACTACTCGGCACCTATGTAGAAAATATATATTAAAGAAACGACATAAGGGAGGGTTGTAACAGAGTGGGCTATTGGTGAGAAGGATCGCCTCCCCTAGAGAATACCACAGCTGCAGCATTTTGAAGCACCCAGGCAGTGTCATGTGACCCCCAACTGGCGCAATGCATGCTGGGAGATGTAGTCCTTCAGTGTAAATACATCTCCCGGCCAGGAGATCTACATGCATCGAAGGACTACATCTCCCGGCATGCATTGCGGCACTTGGGGGCGAGTGTCCCCACTGGGAGCTTGAATCAGTGGCACCTGCGCTTCTCCCTGGGGAGGACGACAGATCCCCTACTGACAGGGGCCCATTGGTAAGTAATGTCAGTCTCCCCCACCAATGGCCTACTTTATTAGGAACCTCTCTTATGGGGAAGTTAATTTTTGTATACAGTTCCTTTAATGGAAATCACTGTCTGACAGAAGGCCTGTTTCTCAAAAACAAATGGATTCCATTCCTGTTTTTCTGAATCTCAGAAAGGAAAAAAAAGAGCCGATTGGTTGATAAAAAGCAAAATCTGGCCATTGCTTTCTCTAGTAGTGTTAATCCCCATAAACATGCTACATTATTCTTGTTCCTCACGATCGTTAATGTAGACAGGTTCGGGAAGAAGTGCTGTATACACACACTGTTCGGTTATAGTGTGTGAGTTCTATGGAAGAGGGATGATGGGCTGTGAAAGAGAGACTGGTGTTCTCTAAAGAAGAAAAGGGCGCCATGCGCTTGTTAGAAGTTTAGCGATTCGCCTGCCAAGGATTTAGTGTGTGGACGAGACTTGAGACCTCTGTCAGATTTCTTTTTCACACTATCCTTATTAGTGATATTTTCTTTTACTTCCTGTGTCAGAAACTTAATAGGAGGTTTCAAGTAATCTTCCTACTCAAAACAAAAAAGTAAACAATTTCTGGCGGTATCCCCACTGATAATATTTTTCTCCACTGCCTGTCTCACAAAGACAACAGGAAGTTTCAAGAAAGAGAGGGGAAATTACACCTCATCACCTGACCAGGTGTGTCCAATAGAAATGGTTCCCTCCTGATCCAGTGACTGCCGTAATATTTTGGAGCTTGCTCATATGTCTCGATAATCTCTTACTATGAAGACAAGAAGAGAAGGACAGAAATAACACCCTGACTAGTTTCCAGCATCCAAAACTGTGAAAATAAAAATTATGACTGGTGTTCACTTTAAAACCGGACATATATATTTCATTACAGGTTATTTAACAAATGTTGTGATGAGGTGGGCCTGAATTACTAAGGTTCTTAAAGACTGGAGGACATCAGTGGAACCTAATTATTATTTTTTTGCGCGTTAAAGGAGACCTGAAGTGAGAGGCATGTGGAGACTGCCATATTTATTTCCTTTTAAAGAACGTACATTGCATGGCTGTCCTGTTGATCCTCTGTCTCATATTTCTGGCCAGAGACCTTGAATAAGCATGCAGACCAGAGGTTTCTGACTAAATCAGCCACATTTGTTTCAGATGTGTGATTCAGACACTACTGCAGCCAAAGCGATCAGCAGGACTGCCAGGCAAAGAGTATTGTTTAAAAGGAAATGACTATGGCAGCCTCCATATCCTTCTCAGTTCATGTGTCCTTTAAGTGTCTACTTTTTGGTGACAAACTCTCAAGGCGCTTGTCTAAGGCCTTGTTTCCATCTGTCCGCTTCTATCCGCTTTTTATCAGCACATCAATGTTACAGATTGATACATGTTGCTGAAAAGCGGACAGAAGCGCATAGATGGAAACGAGGCCTTAATCATAGCAAGACCTCAGTATGGATGTTGGTAAAAGGCCGGTGTAACAGCGGTCATACAATTACTAGCACCTGGGCCTGCAGTCAGACTTAGCCAAAATAATAATTATTGACCCCCAATGGCAGAAATTAAAAAAAGAAAAAAATCCAGCTTCAACCCGGGTTTACTGATGCAATTAAATCTGAAGCTTCTGTGTAGTTGCTGTCAGACTGAATGCAATACAGGTCTTTTATACATATCAAGGCCCATGTCTAGGAATTTTTTATACTCTTCTTGATTTACCGTAACTGTTCTCTCTTCTCTGCTATCCTGTTGTGTTCCTCCCTCAAGCTCATTAAGCCCCTCCCCCCAAATACTCTCCCCTGAGGAACACACCACTGGTGCAGACAGCTCATAGCACCACTTCAGCTCCAGTGAATACGGTTTTGAGTGATTCCCAAAACATGTTTTCATACCACATTGGGCAGTGTTGCTCACACATTGCTTTTCTTCAGCATCAGAGCACTGCAGCCACACCCTCCTGACTCTTGCTATACTAGTCATGAGGTACGGGTCCTCTCCTGTCAGCAGTGCAGGGAGTGGTACAGTAACCACTCTGGAAGGCCATGCTGCTAGTCATTGTGCCCTCCCCCTGCAGACACCAATGGGCACCCAGCAGCAGCCCCATCATGCATTCTCTCTGAAACGTCTGGAATTCCTGGATACTATAAATGGGGTTTGGGAGACCACCATCAAATTAGATAGGTTTAAAAAAATAAACAAGTATGGAGATTAATGGGATTTAATGTACAGATGTCCCAACCACATTTCTGTTTTCCTCCAAAAAAATGAGATGATAATATTATGCAGCACTGGTAGGTCCTCTGTAATGTATACACAATGGAGATTACACCAGTGAGCGAGGATCAAGTCCTACACCCTCTGTGAGTCATCAACAGGGTACATATGGAACACTGTGCTGTACGCCAGCAAGGGAACCAAATTCAGTCCCCGGTTCAGCGAGTATGGAGTGGCGACCTCTTCAGTGCTGTCCCTTGTGGAACCACTACTGGACAAGGGCTACTGCGTCACCACTGACAACTTCTATAGCTCCCCGGAACTTTTCGAGTTGCTGATAAAGCATCGAACTGATGCCTACGGAACCGTTAGGCTGAACCGGCGGGAGATGCCGACAACTTTTGCAAAGCAGAAGTTGAAACCTGGGGACATAACTGCTTGGCAGAAAGGAAAGATGCTGGCGCGATAAAAAAGATGTATCTCTCCTCTCCACAGTCCACGATACCTCCACTGTCCCCACCCGAACGAGAGGAGGAAAAGAGGTTGAGAAACCGCAAGTCGTGATGGACTATAACCTAACGATGGGTGGAGTGGACAGAGCGGACCAGGCGGTGACTTTCTTTCCTGCAGTTCGCAAACAACAACAAAAATATTACAAAAAAATATTCCGTCACCTCCTGGAGCAGAGTCTCTGGAATAGTTACATTTTGTTCAAGCAGCGCAGTGAAAGGCCCTTTACACATGCGGACTACATATGGAGGATGTGTGAGTGCATCTGTTTGAAATATCAGACTGCAGCAGATGTCAGAACGGGGCGCCGGGCCTCCTATATTGTTAACCCGGAGCGACTCACTGGTCGCCACTTCCCGGAATACGCCACTTCCCAAAAAATCCACACCGTGTCGGACATGTGTGGTTTGCTGCTCCAAGACCGACAAGGGCAAAAAAGTCAGGAAGGAGTCGCGGATTTACTGCCCTGACTGTAATGTTGGACTCTGTGCAGTTCCCTGCTTTAAATTATATCATACACGAGAGGTGTACTAGATATACATGTACAGTACATAGTGTATTCAAACTTGCTGCCTTGTACAGTTTTCCTATTTTTTTCAGCTTATTGATAAATTCAATAATTTCATCAAATTTGTGTTCTAGTCTTTTATTTATATGCATAATGTTTACCAAGCCTTTATTCTGACATATTTTGGTGAGTTCACACTTAAGAATTGGGAGGCCCAAAATTCTTGAAAAACAATGTACCACTGTTGACTCATAATTCCAGACAGCAATGTACCGCCAGGGAGGTTAAGCCACAAACCCTGAAAGAGCATGCGGATCAGGTGTACTAACCAAAGCCTGACCTTATAGCTGCATACTTGGTTCAGGTGTGTGATTCAGACACCACTGCAGCCAAGTTCAACAGGACTGCCGTGCAGCTGGTATTGTGTAAAATGAAATAAATATGGCAGCCACCATATGCTTTTCACTTCAGATTCCCTTAAATGAGATACAAAGGGTACTCAAGACTGTAAAATATGAGACTATTGATCACATTAATCTAACAATATTTGAGACTTACAGTGCCCATACATGGTACAATTTTTTTATTTTTTTTTTAGATTAGATACTTCCGTTCGATTTATTTTGAATATAGAGATTTTCCAACATGTCCAATTGGATTTTTGTTGATAAAAAAAACAGGATAATCGTTCATTTTCTTGATCCCAAAAATATTTTTGACTTTCATTTGATTGATTGATTTGGTCGATTAAACAGTAAAATCAAATGTTTTTATTGTACCATGTTTAACCTATTTTGGTTCCTGGACGTAGTTTCTACGTCCAGGAACCATGCGCGCTCCCGCGGCCGATCGTGCACGCGCACTCCCGGCCGCGGATTCGGTAGCCAAGGAATCAATGTATCGGGCTATGGAGCCCGATCACTGATTCCTCTCCCCCGCTGAAAAAGCGACAGCTTCTCTCGGAAGCTGTGCTTTTTCTGGCTGTCTCCATCCCGATGCGTCACTCTAAGCGTGTGCTACGCTTAGAGTGACGTCATGTAAACAAACTCATGGCCGCCATCTTGTGGCCAAAAAGTAATACTACACCTGAAAAAAAAAAAAAAAGAATTAACACATATTTACATTATAAATCTATTGTTTACCTCCCACCCTCCCAAAAGTACCCAAATAAAATGTTTACTATAAAAAAAAAAAACATTACAATAAAAAGAAAAAAAAACATGTAAATATTTACCTAAGGGTCTAAACTTTTTAAATATCAATGTAAAGATGAAATATTTCTATATTTTTTTTATTTTAAACTTGTAAATAGTGATAGATGCAAAATGGAAAAAATGCACCTTTATTTCCAAATAAAATATTGTCGCCATACATTGTGATAGGGACGTAATTTTAACGGTGTAATAACCGGGACATATGGGCAAATACAATACGCGAGTTTTAATTATGGAGGCATGTATTATTTTAAAACTATAATGGCTGAAAACTGAGAAATAATGAATTTTTCCATTTTTTTCTTATTTTTCCTGTTAAAATGCATTTACAGTAAAGTGGCTCTTAGCAAAATGTACCCCCCAAAGAAAGCCTAATTGGTGGCGGAAAAAACAAGATATAAATCAGTGCATTGTGATAAGTAGTGATAAAGTTATAGGCTAATGAATGGGAGGTGAACATTTCTCACGTGAAAACGACGGAACCTGAATGGGTTAAGCACCATTAATTTTGCAGAGATTTTTGGTCAAAACAGGAGACAAAGGTGCATTTATTTCTACCTTCCATCTCACATCCCACCACTAGGTGGAGCTTCATGGACATTTTCAGATTGCAGCTCCTGACTACAGATGGTCAACCAGATGCCAATTATTCTAATTTGCATGCAAGTTGAAAGCAGATTATAATTGGACCAGGCTGAATTGGCAGGAAGTTTATTACCCCATTTTCGTTCTGCATACAGTTTGCATTAGATCTGCATATTAGCCAGAAGAATGATCTGACCATCTCTGTTGCTGGCTCAGGTCTGGTTCACACTATGGGCCTGATTCACAAAGCGGTGCTAACAGCACGCTGGTGAAAAGCCCTTTAGCATGATAAATTTAGGTGTGATAAGTTTAGGCATGATAAAACTTATTAGACTTTTAAAATTTATCACACCTAAACTAGGTGTGATAAATTTTAGGCATGATAAG
Organism: Hyperolius riggenbachi; assembly: GCF_040937935.1. Taxonomy (NCBI): domain Eukaryota; kingdom Metazoa; phylum Chordata; class Amphibia; order Anura; family Hyperoliidae; genus Hyperolius; species Hyperolius riggenbachi. Next base: position 96,793,253 of record NC_090654.1, read on the forward strand.
TTTAAGCACCAACTGGGTTAGCACCGCAGTGCACAGCTGATCAAAAGTTTTGCGCTAGCAAAGTGTGGTGCACTTTGCATAGAGTTTAATGGCGCTGCTTTGCGTGCTGGACTTTGCACGCGATCTAAACTTATCATGCCTAAACTTATCACGCCTAAACTGGCTTTTCACCAGCGTGGTGCAATGGTTATCACGCCTAAAGTCTCTAACTGGGTTAGCACCACTTTGTGAATCGAGCCCCATGAGCGATTGCATTCAGTTTGCCGATTGGCAAAGCTCTACAGCAGTGTCACCCTCTGAGGTTGTTCTCACTGCAGCTTATTGATTTTGACAAATCAAAAATGTCCTGCTTATACCATTTTTAGAGCGATTTTTCTTAAGGAATGTTCAAACGCATATGCCTTTAAAAATTGCTTTGCACCATCGTTAAGCAGTTAGCAATGGCGTTTTATAGTGTGAACTAGGCCTCAGGCAGATTGGGATGGACCCTGTTATGTAAGTACAGTAGAATCTCAGTATAGTAAACCTCTGGATATAGTAAACTCAGTCCTCAGGTCCCAGAAAATGCCTCTGTATAAATATACAATGTATGACCAATCCTGATATAGTAAACTTCTGATAGTAAACTACTTCTACAGTCCCTTGGAGTTTACTATAAAGGCGCCGGACTAGGTAGCCACGGCACACAGGGCTCCGGCCCTTTTCATCTTTTTACTTTATTCTACTCCATTTCCCTCCTTGGTCACAGACCTTGATTGTTGACCTGCATGGGACAGTCCCCGCTACTCACGCCGCTGCCGGTACACAGACGCCGCTCTCAGCAGACGACGAGGAAACCAGGATGCTGCACGGTGGGTCCTGGTCAGCTGTGTGCTGCCAGACAGACATCGCTGCATCCACGGAGGGCCTGATGCCACAGATCTACCAGCTGCTATGTGCGGTCTGGCCGATTCACCGCTGCTGCGCCCGTGGGATCCCATCCATCACGCCGATCCCCTCCATCACGTGGGCTACTGGGCCGCTGCTGCCTAAGAGCCAAGGACGCCAGGACTGAGCACGTGGGACTCTCCACGAGCAGAGAGAGGAGGCCGGACCGCTGCCACCTTGGTTGGAGACCGCCTCACCACCGCGACCACAGAGGGCCTGATGCCGCCGCCCCACAGCACTTTACCCCACACAGTGGCCATGGAAGAGGAGCTGATGTCGCTCCTCCACATGCAGCGGTGGCTGCCTGCTGAGCCTGGGACTCTGCTCACCATCAGTCTGGCTGCCACCGCTAGGGAAAGGCACACCATGGCCAGCTATGACCAGAGCTGCATAACTCCACTTAGCTCCACATCACGGGGAGGCTGCAGCATAAGGTGAGGACATTTCAGGATCCCTGCTATTGTTCCGATGGAAGCTGCAGGGCAGTCCATATATGAACCTTTGTGTCTCCAGGCCTGCTGCCCCCCTCTGCTGCCAATGTTTTTGCTGCTGCCGAGGAAGCCAGACCACCATCTGTCCCCTAGTAAAATAAGGCCCCTCACCGCTGAACTTGCTGGGGTTACTACCCAGAAGCTAGACCCTGCTCCACCAATCTGTTCAACTGCATAGACCTGCCAGGCCAGGTCTCGCTCTCCAGGTCTCACACTAGCTGCTTTCTCTCCTCTCTTTAGCTTTCCTTCACCCCCTTTCTCTATGCTCTCTCTCTTTCCCAGGATAGACTGGGGGACATCCGATTCAAAGTATCGCTGCAGAAGCGTTTTGAGTGCCTAGACGGCAGCGGATCTTCCCCTGGTCCTTACCCCTGGGTCCATCTTTCTTCAGGCTCCTCTATCCTCTACACTATATGTCTATATAAGATTTGTACCTACTGTAGGTATCCACTGTATGTATTGGCAGACACTGAATGTATCTACTGTATATATAATGTATCTACTGTATGCATAATGTATTTTTGTTTTGCTTACTTTTGTTACTGTACCATCACTGACCCTGCTTGTGCCAAAATCAATTCCGGGTACAACTCGCCTTGTACTTGGCGAAATAAATGGATTCTGATTCTACTGTACACATTTGATTTATCCTAGGGCATTTTTTTCAAAGATAAACCTTTTTTTGCACAGAAAAAGTACTGTTTAGGCCAATCTATTAAATGTATTTTAGAATACTGCCAGTTTGACTGACGTTGTCTATTGTCATATTTTCTGTCTACAATGACCTGGATGTCAGATAAATCTGATAAGTTACACAGGGTGTGATGGTCAGGAACTAAGGCCTCTTTTCCCTGGACAGTTTTGATAGGCAGTGAAATGCCTCTCAAACCCTCAAAACTGCTTGCTGCCGCCTGGCAACTGTTTGCTGCTGCCTGATAACTGCTCACTGCTGCCTGGTAACTGCTTGCTGAGCACACAGTTCAACAGTCTGTAGAAAAGAGGCCTTATGCTGGGAATACACCATGAAATTTTTTAGAAGATAGATGGTTTGATAGATAATTTCTGACAGGTACGATCTGATTTTCGATCGTTTTTCTGATCGTTTTCTCATATAAGTGAATGGAAATCGATTGGACCGTAAATCTGCTGAAAAATCTCATTGTGTATTCCCAGCATTAGGCCTCTTTTCCATGAGCAGTTGATAAGCAATTAAATGCCTCTCAAACTCTCACAACTGCTCGCTGCCGCCTAGCAACTGCTCACTGCTGCCTGGTAACTGCTTACTGAGCACACAGTTCAACTGCTCGTGGAAAAGAGGGCCTTAAACTCTCACAACTGCTTGCTGCTGTCGCCTGGTAACTGCTCATTGCTACCTGGTAACTGCTGCCTGCGAACTAGTGACTGCTTGCTGAGCACACAGTTCAACTGCCTGTGGGAAAGAGTCCCTAAAGGTAGCCATACACTGGTCGATTTGCCATCAGATTCGACCAACAGATAGATCCCTCTCTGATCGAATCTGATCAGAGAGGGATCGTATGGCTGCCTTTACTGCATACAGATTGTGAATCGATTTCAGCCTGAAACCGATTCACCATCTGCTGAGCTGCCGCTGTCCCCTCTCCCCCACCCCCCTTTCATACATTACCTGAAGCCTGGTCCCGGGCATCTTCTCCGCAGTGCCCTCTATTTGTACTTCCGCTGTCACTGCAGTGACACAGGAAGTTATACACGGATGCGGAAGGTGATGCGGAAAAGATGCCAGCCGGGAGGTGATGCAGAGAAGATGCCGGAAGCCAGCTTCAGGTAATGTATACCTGCGTCGATCGTACGCCGCTAGCGATGCGCTCCCTACCCGCGGGCGATCGACGGTAATTTCCTGCTTGGAGCAATCGGGACTGATCTATTTCGGAATAGATCGAAGTTTAGCGTGAACGATGTGACAGCAGATTCGATTCCAGTGATCGAATCTGCTGTCGATCGGCGGGTAATCGGCCTAGTGTATGGTCAGCTTAAGCTTGTGAGGGAACGGTGCTACAGCAGTCAGATGATCACCTGAGTACAGAGTGTGTTAACTTGCCTATGGTGCTGCTCTCCAGCTTTCCGACACTTTGGCCCTCACATCTGAACTTCCTGTTGTGAAGGCAGAAGTGTTGGGGAGTTGGAGAGCAGCATGCATTGGGGAGAGTGAGGCCTCTTTTCCGTGGGCGGTTGATAGGCAGTGAAATGCCTCTCAGACTCTTACAACTGCTTGCTGCTGCTGCTGCCTGGTAACTTCTTGCTGAGCATACAGTTTAACTGCCTGTGGAAAAGAGGCCTTAGTTTTTACTTGCAGGCTCATTCTTACCAATGAGGCATTCTAATAATTTCAAGTCCAGGCAAATTTGTGCAGCTGCTGCATTTGATTGGTTCTTTTCCAGGCAGCATAAAATTAGTACCCACTTGGGAATTCTTAGCATGGTATTGACCACCCCCTAGCTGCCAGAGTCTTGATATGTATGGGGGAAGATTTGGGTCTCCTTCCGGGTAGAGGCAGAGCTTTGTGCTGTAACTCTGCCTCTACTCGCGTCATTCTGCGATGATCCCCGCCTCTCCCAATCTTCTTTCACTGAGGGGGTGGCAATCAATGCAGATTGATTGGACTGGAGGCGGTGCTACTACACACAGCTCTGCCTCCCCTGGGCAGCAAAATCCACGACCTGGAAAGTCATGGAATTTTGCCCCGGGATTTGGGGGGATAAATACCTCGTTATGCTGCATCCCTGCGGCGAATCAGCTTTGATTATTTTGATGAAGAAGCCTGCAGTATAAAAAGAGGTATTTTGAAAGGCTTCAGTGTCTCTAACCTCCTTAGCGGTATGCCCGACTATGGCCTCGATTCATCAAGACTTATCGAATTGGTTAACCACAGTTCGGTAAAATACCGAATTTATGTTGATTTTAGGATTCATCAAATTTATCTACAGCAGTTAGCGAGCATTCGGTAATAATTCGTTAGTGATGCGTTAAAACGGAAGAAAGTGCAATTCATGAAAATGAAAGTGGGCGTGGTTTAGCGTTACATTTAGGATTAGTTATCTCCTTCACTGCTCTGTCGTTATTCCTGTCAGATCATTGCTGACAGAGAAGATGGAGCCATTTGAAGTGGTTATGTATGTATGTATCAGCTGAGAGTGATTCAAAGGCGCAGAAGGGCAAGAATAAGGTCTAGAACCATATCAATTTGCAAGAGAATTGATTTATTTGCTATACCAGGACATCGGCATTTCTCTTGAATCATCTTGTAAGAGAACACAGGCAGTGCCAGGGTTAACTAATTTGCTAGCTGCACTATATTTTTTCAGAAAAGGCTCCTATCAAGCCGCAGCTGGCTAATTTGTGGGATTGTCCCAAGTCACTTCCAGAATCCTGGTCCAGGTGTTAAGCCCTATTCGGAATGTTGCTACGTAGTGTTGAAAAGGACTGCCTTTTACCCACAATTCCATGGGAATCTTATGGCCTTGTGTTAAATTACCGTTGTAAAATGGAAATATCGACACGTTACCAAATTGTTATCGATAGTTTATCGAATTCACACCGACTGCGGAAAAACCTTGATGAATACAACTAGAAATCGATAAACTTCGAATTCGGTAATTTAACAAACTTGGAAAAGTTATCTCAAAGACAATGATGAATCGAGGCCATTGTGTTGGCCCCGGGAGACCCCCATAATTACATAACTGAGCAAATTGATTTGTAAACGCTCTAGCTAGCACTTGGCTAGCTAGTAAAAGTGTCGGGCACCCACAGCTCCCCTGCGATCCTCCGCGGTCCCCCCATTTATACATTACCCCCCCTGGATCCAGCGATCGCGCAGCCTCCCGGCACAGCTCCTGTCTCTATGGGGAGGATCGGGTGTGCGCTTGACGTCTGCAATGTCATGACGTCATCTGCGATCCTCCCCATAGTGAGGACCGGAGCTGTCCGGGGAGGCTGCGCCGATCACTGGATCCAGGCTGGGTAATGCATATATCGGGGGAGCGGCAGAGATCAGGGGGGGGGGGGGGGGACTTCTTCTAGCTAGCCTAGTGCTAGCTAGAGGATTTACACACATTTAGCACTTTTATTAAAAAATCGGCTACAAAGTAACCAAACCTCCTGAGCGGCATAACGCTCAGGAGGTTAAAGCACACCTAAAGTGAGAGGGATTTTAATTTCATTTTAAATAATGCAAATTGCCTGGCTGTCCTGCTGACCTTCTGCTTACAATACATTTTAGCTATAGATCCTGAATAAGCACGCAGATCAGATGTTTCTGACTGAAGTCTCACTAGATTAGCCCCATGCTTGTTTCAGGTGTGTGATTAAGACACTACTGCAGCCAACGAGATCAATACAATAATATAATGTAATAATATTTGTAAAGCGCTTTTCTCCCACAGGACTCAACGCGCATAGATATGTTTCAGATGAATACAGGGTTGCAGGATGGACTGTGTTGGAAACACCCTGGTGTTCATAAATGCCAGACTAAACAGGTGGCTTTTCAGTTTGGAATTGAATGCTTCCAGGGATGGAGATGCCCTAATTGGGTGTGGCAGGGAGTTCCAAAGTGTAGGGGCAGCATGACAGAAGTCTCTGGCCAATATGCAATTAACTTTTTCTCCTAGGTAATATTTTCACACTTGTGAATAAAATGCCTTTTAAACCACCAGCAAGCAAGAAAATACTCAATAAATTTGAAAGTAGAATAATAGAGAAGATTAAAAATTATCTCCTCGGAGAAAAAACTAGTGAAATAGTTAATTGCATGTAGGCCTCTGTCTCCAAAGGTTTTGTGGTGGACTCTGGTAGTGACCAAAGTTATTAGATCCTTTTGATCTTATGCTGGGAATACACCATGAGATATTTTGGCAGATAGATGGTTCGATAGATGATTTCTGACAGGTCCGATCTTATTTTCAATCGTTTTTCTGATCAATGCCTGAATGGAAATTGATGGCACATGGCACAGCCCTTGTGTTGTGTATAATATACTCCCTTGTGCCAAAAATAATTAGACTTAAGTGCAAAATCCAGTAACTCAATAAGATAATTTGCCTGTTCCCCCTTAAGATCACCATCCTTTTTCATATAGTATTCCACAGCTTTTTTGGCCCAATCATGACCTATATTTGTATAAAGTGAGGCCACGTCGGCCGTTACCAATAAATCACCCTTCTCAATCTTTACTCCTTCCAAAACCTTCAATAGATGCGTCGTGTCTTTCAGAACATTAGGAAGGCCCATCACCAGTGGCTGTAGGAAATAATCAAGATATTGTCCCAACCTGTGGGTAACGGATCCAATACCACTGATGATGGGCCTCCCAGGAGGATTCTCAGCATTTTTGTGAATCTTAGGGATTTGATACACAATTGGTATTCGTGGGGTGTTGGGGATAAGAAACCTAAACTCTGTGTCTGTGAGCATTCCAGAGTCCAACCCCCTCTTCAATATGCTTCTGAGTTCACTCATAAGCTTGCTCGTGGGGTTACCCCGGAGTGACCTATATGTGTCACAATCCCCTATCAACCTATCCAATTCTCGTTGATACATATCTTTTGTTAAAATAACAACCCCCCCCTTTATCGGCTGGTCTCACTACCAAATTTTTTTCCTCCAACATATCCCGTGCCACTTTTTGTTCCCATCCAGTTTTCATGTCTGGGATCTGTTTCAGATCATCAATTACCAAATTTTTAAATACATCTATAGCATTGTATCCCTGATCCTGTGGAAAAAAATTTGATTTACTCCGAAATTCCGTATGTTTAAACATGGAAGGTTCAGAAACACATTCCCTCCCCTTTGGACGCCCACTAAAATACTTTTTTAGATGGAGTTGTCTCGAAAATTTATTAATATCTACATAGGTAGCAAATTTATCCAATCCTCTTTTTGGTGCATACTTCAAACCTTTATCTAATAGTGATATTTCCCTTTTCTCCAATGATTCACCACTTAAATTATATATACCCACCCCTATAGGTTTCTCTTCTTTTTTATTCCTCCCCCCTCCTCTTCTTCCTCTTCTTGTCCTCTTTTTCCTGAATACCTCCTGTATCCCATTCCCCTTTCTGACCACCCCCCTCCCCTCCATTCCCCCCGCCCTCCCCCTGGTCGAACCCCTAAAAAAGGTTCATATGTTCCCTGGTGCTGAATAGGGTCAAAACGGTTAAATGTGGTTACATTATATTCCCCCCCATAATTACCATTATTCCTAACCATATTATAATCACGTCCCCTTAACGAGGGATTTCCCCATCCTCTCTGAGCTCCTCCACCACCCCTTCCCCTATATTGATACTTCCCTTCATCACCTCCGTGATTCCCCATTACCTGTACATTCCTATTGTCAAAAACTCCTCCTCTACCACCTCCTCCCCTTGATAGTTCCTCACTAATTCTAATCTCTTCACTCATCCTTTGTATTTCTATTTGTCTTTCCTTTGCCATTTTTTCCTCCTTTCGCTTTATCTGCCATTTATATACCTCTTTCTTTCTAGTGGCTTCAGCGTCCCTGAAGGGGTGGTGGAGGAGCTCAGAGAGGATGGGGAAATCCCTCGTTAAGGGGACGTGATTATAATATGGTTAGGAATAATGGTAATTATGGGGGGGAATATAATGTAACCACATTTAACCGTTTTGACCCTATTCAGCACCAGGGAACATATGAACCTTTTTTAGGGGTTCGACCAGGGGGAGGGCGGGGGGAATGGAGGGGAGGGGGGTGGTCAGAAAGGGGAATGGGATACAGGAGGTATTCAGGAAAAAGAGGACAAGAAGAGGAAGAAGAGGAGGGGGGAGGAATAAAAAAGAAGAGAAACCTATAGGGGTGGGTATATATAATTTAAGTGGTGAATCATTGGAGAAAAGGGAAATATCACTATTAGATAAAGGTTTGAAGTATGCACCAAAAAGAGGATTGGATAAATTTGCTACCTATGTAGATATTAATAAATTTTCGAGACAACTCCATCTAAAAAAGTATTTTAGTGGGCGTCCAAAGGGGAGGGAATGTGTTTCTGAACCTTCCATGTTTAAACATACGGAATTTCGGAGTAAATCAAATTTTTTTCCACAGGATCAGGGATACAATGCTATAGATGTATTTAAAAATTTGGTAATTGATGATCTGAAACAGATCCCAGACATGAAAACTGGATGGGAACAAAAAGTGGCACGGGATATGTTGGAGGAAAAAAATTTGGTAGTGAGACCAGCCGATAAAGGGGGGGGGTTGTTATTTTAACAAAAGATATGTATCAACGAGAATTGGATAGGTTGATAGGGGATTGTGACACATATAGGTCACTCCGGGGTAACCCCACGAGCAAGCTTATGAGTGAACTCAGAAGCATATTGAAGAGGGGGTTGGACTCTGGAATGCTCACAGACACAGAGTTTAGGTTTCTTATCCCCAACACCCCACGAATACCAATTGTGTATCAAATCCCTAAGATTCACAAAAAAAAGCTGAGAATCCTCCTGGGAGGCCCATCATCAGTGGTATTGGATCCGTTACCCACAGGTTGGGACAATATCTTGATTATTTCCTACAGCCACTGGTGATGGGCCTTCCTAATGTTCTGAAAGACACGACGCATCTATTGAAGGTTTTGGAAGGAGTAAAGATTGAGAAGGGTGATTTATTGGTAACGGCCGACGTGGCCTCACTTTATACAAATATAGGTCATGATTGGGCCAAAAAAGCTGTGGAATACTATATGAAAAAGGATGGTGATCTTAAGGGGGAACAGGCAAATTATCTTATTGAGTTACTGGATTTTGCACTTAAGTCTAATTATTTTTGGCACAAGGGAGTATATTATACACAACACAAGGGCTGTGCCATGGGAGCCAGCCATGCACCGAGTGTAGCAAATTTGTTCATGGGGATGTGGGAGGAGGGGATAGTTAATAATAGTAATATTAGAATCTGGTATAGATTTATAGATGATCTCTTCTTTGTGTGGAAGGGGGGACAGGATAGTTTAGGGGTATTCTTGGAATCACTTAATAATAATGATAGGGGTATCACACTCACTGCCCAATTTAATGGTGAAAAAATTCAATTTTTAGATTTAGAAATTATTGTTAGGGGTCATTCATTGCACACTATAAATTACTTCAAACCTACTGATAGAAACGGATATATTCCTATGACAAGTTGTCATCACCCTCAGTGGAAAAGGAATATACCGAAAGGACAGTTTCTGCGCCTTCGCAGGAACTGTACTGAGATTAATGATTATGAGGCCCAATCACTGGTGTTGAAACAAAGATTTGAGGAGAAAGGTTATGGGGCACATGATTTGGAGAGGGAAATTGGGGAGGTAAGGGATAGAAATAGATTAGAACTAATTAATGGGCAAAAAAATCGGGATAATCCCAACAAATATGAGTGCTCGTTTATTACAGGTTATAGTGACCAGTATAAATGGTTGCAAAATATAATATGGAAGCATTGGGGGGTTTTAAAAACAGATCCTGTTCTAAGGGGTATCATACCGGAAAAACCGAAATTTATATATAGAAAAGCTAGAAATTTAAGAAATATGATAGCACCCAGTTGTGTGGACCCCCCTAGGTCTAATTTGATCCCTAGGGATTGGCAGAGACCGGGTTTTGTCCCGTGTAGAACCTGCAAGGCTTGTCGGGAAGGTAGCCCTAAAAAGGTGGATAATTTTGTCTCTTTTGCTAATGGTAAAGCTTTTAAAATCAAACAGTTTATAACCTGTAATGATCGTTACGTGGTGTACCTGGCCTGGTGCCCCTGCGGGTGGCAATATGTGGGTCGTACCACACGCACCCTTAAGGAGCGTATGGGGGAACACACGCGTAATGTTAAAAAAGGTTTTCAAAATCATAGTTTATCTGCACATTTTGGAGAAGAACATTCCTGTGATGCTAGTCTATTATCTTTTTGTGGCATATATAAACTGATGCCAAACTGGAGGGGATGTGATAGGTTAAGGTCCATCTCCCAGGAGGAGACCAGATGGATTTATAATTTGGGTACTTTAACCCCGGGTGGGCTGAACATTGATGTGGATATTAAGTGTTTTTTGGGGGATTAGAATCCCCATATGCTAATTCCTATGGTCGTCAGGAAAAGTTTTAATATTTTGTATATTTTAATGTTATACTGTAAGCGGAGTTTCCTCTGTTGTGTTGGGCAAGGTTTTGTAATATTATTGACAGTTATGGGTTGTGGGGATATTGTTGTGGACTTTTTCTGCCGCCTGTATATATAAACCTTTTGATACGCCGCGCTGGGATTGATCAGCGTCCCCACTCGTAGGTTGGAGTGGTGGAACGCTTCAGTGGAGCGCAGCGGCGCCATGACTACATGTGAAGGGAACGTGGGTGTAGGAGGGGCTGCCGCGCGAGGCCTGATGATTGGCTCTCGTGGCGTGGCGTGGGGAGGAGGGGAGCACTTGGGAGGGTGGAGAAAGGCGCCATGACGCTAAGGGAAGGTAGATTTGCATAAAAGGTTGTTTCTCCGCACAGTTCCCCAGCCTCTGATGAGTCATTATGACGGATGCGGAAGAAACAGCTGATCCACGTGGGCAGAGCGGCGTCCTGAGCAGTGGGGATAGCGGGAGTGCACACCGTATCGTACTCAGCAGAGGGACTACAAGTGCCAGCCGGGGCCCAACAAAACGGGGGAGAGCCCGTATCAAACAAACTCTGTGCTTTTTTTAAAAGAAGGAAAATTGTAAGTGCAATCTTTTTTATATAAAAATAAACATCGCTGGTTTTACACTATGTGAGGCATTTGTTTTGAGGTAACAAGTGCATGGAAGTCGGCATCTAATGTGAAGGGGAAAGTATAGGAGAATCAGTTCCGGTGGTGACACACAGCAGATCGGTGTGGTGGGGGACGGCCCGAAGTGTCCCAAAGCGCTGATAGACCTAATTGAGGTCTGTCTTTCTGGTGAGTGTCTGCACACCGGGTGATGGTGGAGGATAGATGAAGATAAGAAGTTATTATATTGTGATCCTCAGATGCGGACTCAGTGGTTGATGCCTCTTTATGCAAATTTAATCACATGAACTTGGTTGTGTAGCGCCATACCTTCTGTTTTAAGTGTATAAAGGTGTGACCAGAAGGGGCAGCTTCAACTTTTATTGCTGGACTCTATATTTTAGAACCTTGTATGTGTGAGGTGTAGCGCTAGACTCCTTATATGAACTATAATAGCATAAATGTTGAGTCCTATTGGAAAAAAACGCTATAGAAATGTTATTGTATTGTATTGTATTGTATTGTAAATGTCTCACTAAAGTTTGTTGGCGAGTTTGTGCCGGATTGCCGTCTAATAATCCTAGTAGGACAACTCAAGAAGAAATTAGTATGTGTGATTTCAGTACCTTATTAATAATACCAATGGTTAATTTGCATATATTCAGCAGTGTTGCACTGGGAGACATCTCAAGCTCACTCCAACCTGAATTATCACAAATTCTTTCTGTTTTAAGAAAGCAAACTTGTGATGATCCGCTCAGCTGGCTGCACAGGCAGACAGCTGTTTGTCCATTCCTCTAGTCTGTGGGCTGCAGGTCTCTGGAACAGAGACCTGTCTTTCCATTGCAAGTTTCTGGTCTGTTCTCTTGCTGGGGAATTTGCATACATTCGTTATGCAAATCCCCTGCCTGCCTTCTTTGATGACTGGCACTATAAGAGCTTTATGTTTCCCAGAAGGCTTTGCTGGTCATTTCCTTTCCATGGTCTGTTCCTGATGGACACTGCTGGAGTGTCAGCCATTGCTATCTAGTATAGTTAATTCCTGGGGGTTGCTTTAGGCTCCCCTTCTAGCCCAGTCAGGTTGTATTATCTGCATTGCCTGTTCTGTCTTGTCTTGCCTGTTGCCATTGTCCTGTCCCAACGGTGGTCGACAGGAAATGGTTCTGATCTCTGTTCTTGGAGTATAGCTGGTGCAGCGGTTGCTACCAGCTATCTCTTCTGTTCTGTCTCCTGGGATCGCGCTAGCTACTTTTCGCTAGCGCTGGGGATCCTTCTGTTCTGTCTTTTGGGATCGCGCTAGCTACTTTTCGCTAGCGCTGGGGATCCTTCTGTTCTGTCTTCTGGGATCGCGCTAGCTACTTTTCGCTAGCGCTGGGGATCCTTCTGTTCTGTCTTCTGGGATTGCGTTAGCCACTTTTCGCTAGCGCTGGGGATCCTTCTGTTCTGCTACTCTGTACCTGGATCGCGCTAGCCACTTTCTTGCTAGTACTGTGGATCCTATCTCTCGCTTGTCCCTGTTTTCGTGTCTGTCTTGTCTGCTACGCTTGCTGGAGGCTCGGTGAGGTAACCGTTAAGCAAGCGCTCGCGTCCTCTGTTTCATGTTTGTCTGTCGATGGTTAGTTAGGCGTGCTTGTCTCTATTGTGCTTATCACGTGGAGACCGCGCATAACCGCGTGCACTGTTGCGAATGAGTGCGGTGTTCGCTGTTAGCTAGCGTTTGTTATTTTCCGCATCTTCTCATTGTATTATTTGCTGTGCCTTTGCTACCCTCGTATTCTATTCTGATCTGCCTTGTGTCACGTCTGGCGATCGCACCTCTCGCGATCGCGTTCCTATTTCATATCTGCTGTTGTGTGTGCGTGGTTGCGGGGTGGCGACTGGATTGGCGCACACACATACAACCTGTCCCTTTGCTCGCTCTCATTCGCAATCGCCTCTCTTGCGATTGCGTTCTGCGCTTCGTACAATTCCTGTCTGGCACTTGTGGAGGTACAGAGGATTGGTTCCTCTGCACTCCCCAGTGCCATCTGCCGACAGGAATTTCCCTCTACAGGTGCGTAGCACCTTTTGCTGGGTGCCTGCAAATATACGCTTGTGGAGGATTTCCGCCGTGTCAGCGCACGCGTTGTGCGCTGATCACGGAGAAAGTTCCACAATCGTTACAAAACTTTTGTTTTTATTAATATTACGGAAAGCTTCTTTCCAGAAGATAATTATAGCCGGACAATCCCAAAAAATGTGCAGAAATTATCCCAAAACGCAGTTGCACCTCCAAAAGGGTTCACTTTGTGTGGGGATAATTCTGTGCAGTTTCTCTGGGGTGTGATATGTTCTATGCAAAAATGTAAATTGAATTAGGGCTGGTGCACACTACAATAGCTTTTTAAACGCTGGTGATTTTAAAAGCTCTTGCTAATGCAATGCTATGGGGGATTTTTACAAAATCACCATTGCTCAAGTGGGATCACACCCATAGCATTACATTAGCAGGGACTTTTAAAGGGAACCTAAACTGAGAGGGATATGGATGTTTCCTTTTAACCAATACCAGTTGCCTGACTCTCCTGCTGATCAATTTGTTGCATACCTGAAACAAGCATGCAGCTAATCCAGTCTAACTTCAGTCCGAGTGTTAGAATGTAAGTATACTTGAATTCTAGGCCTCAGGTACTGAAGTCTAAAGACTTGAGATACAGGGTCTCTTTAAGCAGAGTTTCTCGGAGAGAAATGATACAGTCATGTACTGGGAATATGTTCCTTTGTAGAAGGCCACAGGTCTAATTGTCCCCGACAGGAAGACCACGAGAACATTAAACATAGGCCATATTTATCAACATGGGATTCTTTTCGACTAGGTGAAAGGAACTCATAGAATATTAATCAAATAGGTGTGTATCATGACACCATAAGGGGTCTGAGCCAATTGTCCGTGTGGAGGTAGGGCTTAGATGATGTCAGAATTTAACTCTTTGATGTTCATATAAAGAGGGAGCACGGAGGGAAAAGGGAACTGTACTCTACTTTCCAGCTATCCCGCTCTCTATGCTTCCTAGTTAGAATACTAGCTTCCTGTATGTATGCTGTAAATATATGTGATGTACATGGGACTTAGGAAAGACTATTTATACTTTGAACAAATCAAACTGTAACACAAGATGCTTAATAAACCCCTTTGAAAGGTGAAGAAGGCTCTCTCCGCTCTATCTCCTGTATGCTGTCGCTGTAAATTGCAGCTCTGATGAGTTGCTGGTGCCGGAGCTAAAGTTGATTTCTTACAGTTGGTGCTGATGAAAACCCTAGGCCAATCCCAGGTGGTTGATTGGTGATCCAGGTGGGCACAAGAGTCAGTCTAAATGAGACTTCTCGAAGCAGTGACTTACATCTCTGTGAAGCAAGCACAAGAGAACAGGAGAAGCTCAGAGCGAGCTGAGCTGGAAGAGTTAAGAGCGGACTACGGAGGCCAGAGACGAAAAGTGCGAAGCTTATCAAGCAGAGATAAGCTCTGTGCGGAGTGAGTCTGGGAAATCCCAGCGGCAGGGTCAATGTGGGCGCCCTAATTGGAGTGGACGTACGCCACACATAGGGGAAGGCAGTCCAAGAGAATGGGTTTGGCCAGATCCCATTAGGACCTTCTGCGCATCCGACGCCTGTGAGGAAAAACTGAGCCAAGATTGCTGGGAGACTCAGTGCTCGTCTCTGTTACAGAGGCCACGCACCGCAAGAGCTTTTGATAAGGAGTTTGGTGAATATGGGATCGAGCAAGCGGAGTGACTGGCAGCAAAGGCAGAGATGGAGATGTCAGTCAGATGAGCAAAAGTTTCCGGCCAATCCTGCAGTGGGAAAAGAACAAGTTTTCCAATATTGGACAGAGACTAAAGACACTGTCTGAGCAAAGCATAAGCCAAAGTGCATCTATTATTTTCTTTCCCAAGGAGGTACTTTAATAATGAAGAGTACCATGCTGATGGTGATCCTAGGTTGCCATTTCGACCGAGGAGAAGAGAAGACATTCTCATGGACCATGAGGGGTTAATGAGAACACAAGGCCCAAGCATGTTGATGGCTGGAGAGAAAGGTACTGATCCTTTTGCCCTACCCAGAGTGGTCAGTAAGGACCAAGCCGGGTAGGAGAAAGGGATCATTAGTGCCAGATGCAAGCCAATTTCATGGCACAATGTTGGTGAAAGGGTCAGGTGTGCTGGAAGAATGATATTAACGGAAGTTCAATGCTACTCCTGAATGTCATGCTCTCCCAGCCTAGACACCGGTCCAAAGTCTGGGTACAAGGTACATTGCACTACACTGGGTATATGAAAAAGGTGAAGTGTGTTGTTCAGGATAACCTTGTCTTGGTTTTCCGGAGTGAGATGGTTCTAGACTAGAGAGGAATGAGCAGTAAGCGTCACTTTTCCTCCAGGAGAGAAGCAGGGAACAATATCACACTCTAGAACAACCAACAGAGGGTGTCTCTGAGACCACTATACACACGTAAAGGCTGGAAAGCAGAAGGGTTTGGTTCTCAAGACGACATGTAAAAATCGAGATCCAGCCACATTTTTGGGTGACAAAGAGGGTGGGGAGAGTGATCCTGAGGAAGGGAGAGCCAACATAGGTAACATCATCCTCACTACACGGGTCACAATATGAGACAATATTACACAGTCCATATGCAGCCTTGTATCCTCATACTAGATGGGTAAGTGAGGAGGTACTCTTAATTAAAAGCTTGCCGAGATTACATTTTTCCCAACCTAAGGTACGCATTTTGCCTCAGGACATAAGGGGGGAAAAGGTCCAATAAGGACAGTTGGGAATAGCGGTTGTCATTGATATGCTAATCAATTTCCCTTAAGAGAGATTCCCACCCATATTTTTCGGGGTATGGTCACAAGGGTTAGCATGAGACGTTAGTTTAAGGGATCAGGGGTGCACTCAAAGAAGGTAAAACTCCTTTACAATGGAGACGTGACAAGGGGAGATTTATTGATTTTCCTGGGGAAGGATATTTTGCATGGAGGCACCGAGATGTCTGGGTAAACAGATGAAAAGGGTGCAACAATTCTTTATGCACCGCTACTTCCTGGGTTTCTGCCGATGGAGAAATCCAGGTAGGTAGTATCACCGGGGACACCTGTTTCCTCCACACATGTCTTACACCATGACCTGAGAGGTCGACATTTTTGGTGCTAGACGGGAAGGTGAAACACAGAATGCACAGCTGCCATTCAAAAGATCCCTACTGAAGCCAAACCAATATTTTCGGTGGCTGAAGAAAAAGTTTGGTTTTAACATGGTGTCCACGGACACATCATTGTACATTTTCATAATTGTTCAGACAAGTTTGATCCTACAAGGGGGACATACCATGGGGTAAATAGGTACAGGTGTTGACACAAGAGAACACTTGGTTGAAAAGGTTAAACAAACATAACACTAAACTAGAGGTGATATTTCACCATGATCAAGGATAGTTCACAGAGGTTGAACACAAATATAATCAGGTGAGTTCCAGTCTGACCTGGTGGAGAAGGTTTCTGGCGATATTCCAGGGGCATTCAGACTGGGCCTCCGCAGTTCCAACTTTTTCCTGCACCCACTAGTCGTAGTGATGGGGATTACAATCATATGCATCATTACACAGGTGAGTTTGGGTTTAAAATTACGCAAACAAATAAACATGGGTAGAGGGTTGGTGTCAAGTACACTATCTCACAAGTGTATATATTCAAGCTAAACCACATAATAAAAGGTTTCAGTGGTACCTATGAGATGGAGCTGATTGTATAAAGGTGGTTTTCTAGAAGACCCCTAGCACTGCTCCGTCACTTTGGGTACAAACCAGTTTCACTTTTCCATGGTCAAGTGGAGTATGTAAGGGATACGCTTGTGACGAGAATGCTGAGCGGAGAATGGGCTGAGGTCTTAGAAGAAGGGCCTTCCCAGAGAGACAAGAGGTTTTGCTCTCCCTCCCAGGGGCATTCACCTAGAGCAGAGAGAGTATGTTTGGAAACGAGCATGGAAGGGTGAAACATAACAAAAACAGGCTCATATGTACCGTCTGAATCCTAATAGAGAAACCCGCATCTCAAGTCATTTCAGGGGGGCTGTTAGATTGTAAGTATACTTGAATTCTAGGCCTCAGGTACTGAAGTCTAAAGACTTGAGATACAGGGTCTCTTTAAGCAGAGTTTCTCGGAGAGAAATGATACAGTCATGTACTGGGAATATGTTCCTTTGTAGAAGACCACGAGAACATTAAACATAGGCCATATTTATCAACATGGGATTCTTTTCGACTAGGTGAAAGGAACTCATAGAATATTAATCAAATAGGTGTGTATCATGACACCATAAGGGGTCTGAGCCAATTGTCCGTGTGGAGGTAGGGCTTAGATGATGTCAGAATTTAACTCTTTGAGGTTCATATAAAGAGGGAGCACAGAGGGAAAAGGGAACTGTACTCTACTTTCCAGCTATCCGGCTCTCTATGCTTCCTAGTTAGAATACTAGCTTCCTGTATGTATGCTGTAAATATATGTGATGTACATGGGACATAGGAAAGACTATTTATACTTTGAAGAAATCAAACTGTAACACAAGATGCTTAATAAACCCCTTTGAAAGGTGAAGAAGGCTGTCTCCGCTCTATCTCCTGTATGCTGTCGCTGTAAGTTGCAGCTCTGATGAGTTGCTGGTGCCGGAGCTAAAGGTGATTTCTTACAAGAGCACCTGATCTGCATGCTTGTTGAGGGGCTAAAAGTATTAGAGACGCTGGGCCATATGCAATTCCCTTTTTCACCTTAGTTTTCTCCTTGGAGATAATTTTTCATCTTAGATTTAAAATAACTTCCCAGCACTTTTTAACTAAAAAAGTACCAAAAAGTAGGTGAAGAAGTACTATCAAACTTATTTTGAGTATTTTCTTGCTTCCTGGTGGCTTAAAAAGCATTTTATTAACAAGTTTAAAAATATCACCTAGGAGAAAACCCAGGAGAAAAAGTGAATTGCATATGGGCCACAGGATCAGCAGGAGAGTCAGGCAACTGGTATTGCTGGACTTCCAGGGGAGGCCTTCTTGCTTCGTGGCTGGATCCGCTTTTCAAGCACCTTTGCTGGGGATATTTCCACCCGAGGTCCCTGCTCCGGGCCTGTGCCGGGCAGGGACTTTCCCTGTGCTAACTGGCCGCTCCAAGCATGGAGCGGCCAGCTCATACCCCCCATACTGCTTCACCAACTCACCCGGGGGATGGGTCCTCTTCCGAGGGGTCCGTGGCCGATGATGTGGTCCGATGGCTGAAGGACGTCAAGGCCTGTGAGGAGACAATAACGGAATTAAAAAGAAATTTCAAGACCTACAAGTACCGCTATGGAATTAGCTGGAGGCCGGAGTTTCTCAAGACGGATGAGGACCTGGCGGAGCTCCGCAAAGACATCCGAAGGGAGAAAGCCAAACTAGCCAAGCTGGAGGAGGCTGGTGGACCCTTTGTGGAGCAAATGCACTACAAGAGGCGCTTTAAAAAGATGTTGAGGCCGGATACCGACATCGACACCGATGATGACACCGACGAAGACTGTGTGATCTTGGAGGTGCAGAGCACCCCGCAAGACAGGCCCCTATGGGTAAAGAATGAAGATACCCAGTCCCCGATACCCCTGGGGCAGGGGGTGGCCTGCGGTGAGACTGTGACCAGAGAGCATGGTGGTAGAGAGCCTATGGAGGTGGCCGGGAGTGCGGAAAGGTTAGTACCCAGCCCTGCGGTGGGTACCCGGGAAGGTGCTGGGGATGCCTGTGCTGTTGCCCCTACTGCCGGGGGTCCAGACGGCGTGAGTGCTGCTGGGGTCTCCGGTGGGACTGGGGGTGGCGGTGCGGTTGCCTCTTGCACCCAGGATGTGGTTGCTGTGCCTCCCCCCTCTATGTCACCTGGAGGTGGTGGACTGGCTGGGGCTGTAATGGCCTCCCCAGGCACCCGCATGGATCCCCCCCCCCCCTGCACCGGGGTCACTGCCTGTGGCTCCTGCGGGATCTGGGGTGAAGATGGGGGAGAAGAAATGCACCCAGGGCTCCGGGGAAGGCCTACCTGTCATCCACGATGTTGTTCAAAATGGCGCCGTAATCCTGAATGGCGAGGAGAAGACGATGAGTCAACTTCCGGTAGAGCCGCCGGAAGTGACGAATGCGGCCATTTGTCCAGGTGAGCCGCTGTCTAACATTGAAACCAATGCAGAGGACGCCGAGACGCCTATACGTCTGCCACGCGGAGAATCTGATGTGGAGGATGCGGCTGCCGGTCCACATGCGCTGATGCCACACGGAAGTTTGGATGCAAGCAACGCGGCCGGTGGAACGCAAAAGCCGCCATCTTGCGGAAGTAGGAGGGAAGAAGACGGGCTGTAAATACGCATGTGCAGGCTTCCAACATTACTTTCAATGCGGAGGAAGCGCCCAGTGATGCGCAGGCGCAAGGTAAAGATGAAAGTCCGCAACCAAAGGCGGAATCCAGAAAGGATGACGCGGAGGAACATGCTAATGTGGAGGAGGGGCTACCGATGGCCGTGGAAAGCATGGAGATAATTGAGAATGATGATAAAGGGTTGCCTGAAACCCATGAAGAGGAGAAGCCTATGAGAAGAGTCCAAGGGACTGGTCATGCGAGTCCGGGAGTATCCCAGGAGGACTTGTTTAAGGGGGACTCTAGCGAAAGAGAAAAAATTAAATTACTTGGATGTTGGACTCCTCCTAGTGTTGGACTAAAACAGCTAGCTCAGGAACTTTTCCCCGGAGATGACAATGTGGAGGGGCAAGAGTCTCTGGTGGTGGAAGCTGAGAATACATCAGAGGGTGAGAACATTTCTTCTTTTTCTCCTAATAAGACACAATCAAAAAAAGGGAGAAATAAGATAAGCAAGTACGTGAAATTACCACTTGGTGAACAGCCTGTTGTTGAGGAAACAGATTTAGACAGTGAGGGTACTCAGAAAGGGTCACTGGTATAAATGGAGGAGGGAGGTACTTCTAGTTCAGAAGGGGGGATTAGTTAGATCACCACACAAAACTTTCTTAGATGTAATGTTTGAGAGAAACTTAATTTCGTGCTCGGATTCTGATAACAATTTAAGTGAGGGGGAAAGGGAGAAAAAGAGGCAGAAAAAAAGAGAAAAACAAAAAAACAAAAGAAAAAACATATAGATCCACCACCAGTGGATAAAAAGGAATTGATTACTGAATTCCATACTGCTGACTTAATTATACGATTGGGAAAGAAACAGTTAGTTGTCATTGACGCTCATACCCAAGAGGCGGTGATTCAGGAGGTGGAGCCGGGGGGGGTGGATTTTTCTGGCTTGCATCTGGTGGGCATGGGTGACCCCGACTGTGGTCGCCAGTTGGAATTCAGGGCGGGTGGGAGAAGAATGCTTGTTGAAAATGAATTGTTCAAAGTTTTTGATTTCCAGGGTAGGCAGAATTTCATGGCGACCATATTCGGGTTGGGCCCTAATGCCCCCAGGTGTAAGCCTCCTTCCCCCCCTGTTTCCACCCTGCTTCCGCCTCTGATGTGATCGTGGGGGCGGTGGGTGGGGTGGATGAGGTGGGTGCAGAAAAAACTGGTGGGAGTGAGGTGGTACTTCCTGAACTGGAGAGTGTAATAAGGGTGGGCTTCCCAGAACTGGGGCCTGCCGCGAGACCGGAGGCCCTTGCCTCCATGGCAGCCCCAGCTGGGGGTGTATCCTCTGCTAGGCCGATTTTGTACTCAAGGGCAGTTAGGAGTGCTGCTTCTGGGAGGAGGGTTCTGGCTCCCCTGGAGACAGAATTGGAGGCCTATACCCCAGGCCGGCGGAATGTGGTGCGACTCAAGTGGGAACATGCCTTTGCGATTCCCACGAAGAGGGAATTTGTGCGCTATCTGTTCGACCTGGAGTTTAGGCCCGCCGACTTATTCGCAATCCTGGCTCCAGGGGATCCACCGCCCTACTATGATGTATCCTTCCTTTCCCAACAGGGGATGGAGGCCTTTCTGGAGAAGAGACTAGGGGAATCTTTAAATGGGCTCTGGCATGGTTTCACTGTAGTACCTCTTTCTAGGCAGTCGTTGGAAAGGAAGGCGCACATAGTGGTACAGAACGAGAGCATCCCGGTGCGTGACTTGATGACCTGGGTCCAGCACTACGCGGACCTCATGTCCCCGCCCCACAGGGGCCTGGATGACCTGGGGATCTGGTGGGGGGAGTATGAGGTGGCGATCAAACTCCGCATTAAGGAGGGGGTCGTCACCCATATTCCCCGTTCCGCCCTCATCGGGCGGGACAAGGTGGTCACCTTTTACCCTGGGCAGCCCAGGACCTGTAACAAATGTGGCAAGCGTGGTCATTTGGCGAGCGGATGGCCAGATCCGAGGTGCAGCAGGTGCCAGGAGTTCGGGCATACGGCCTCTACGTGCAAACTTATTAAATGTAACTTTTGTTTCGAGTATGGTCACCCATACACGGCCTGCCCGGTCTCCTGGAACACTATGCCCTCGGATCTCAAGAGGGCCATGTTGGCTCGTATGGAGGAGGGACAGGAAGTCTCTGCGTCTAACCCCAGTGTTTACACCCAGTCCATGTCTCTCCTTGGTGTGTTAGAGTGTGCTGTCGACCCTTCCTCAGTTGCTCCCTCCTCTGTTCCTCCTCCAGCCAGCGTGGCCCTTGTAGGGCAATCTGGACCCGGGTCGTCAACTCACATCCGGGATGCTGCTCGTGGCGGGGACCCTCCTCCCAAGGAGCAGTGACCCAGGCCTACCAGGTCTGGGGGGGATAGAAGAGGTGGGGGGACTAGAGCCCCTCCACCTACTTCAAAAAATCCCCCAACTAACATTCCCATTCCTCCGCCCAGGAGGCGAAATCCTCCTAGGGCTGCCAAGCCCTCTTCCCTCTCTTCCCCTGCCCTGGACCCTCCCTCCCCCCTCCCTTCTGTTGATCCTCTCCTTCCCCCTCCCACTCCTCCTGCCCCCTCTGGTGGTCCTCCTCCTGTTTCCTCCCTTCCTTCCCCTGTCCCTCCCCTCATTTCCTCCATTGACGAAGGGAGTACTTCCCTTCATATTGCTAAACCCTCTGGGGTTGTCTACGTCTTTTCCCCCCCTGAGCCAACGAGTGCCACTTCTGCTGTAGGCGGAAGGGAGCACTTAACGGCTGAAGAGAGGGAGTATTTAGACGAAAGATTTAGAACCAAGAAAAAAAAAGCTGGGCCTAAGACTTTGTCTCGTGCTTACTCTGGGATAGAGAGAGAGACTCTGAGGCAGAAGATTATCCAGAGGAGACTGGAGAAAAAAGAGGGTTTAAAACTCTCAAATAGATTCGATCCCTTGGCTACCTCCCCTCTTTCCTCGGGAGAGGAGGAGATGATAGTCGAGGCTGTTAAGGCTGTTTGAGGGGGCATTGTCCCGTGTGTTTGTGTGTTTTACTTTTTGTTGATGTTGTCTATTGCTTTTATTTTTGTAACATGTCAAAAGAAGTATGAAGGGAAACCTTAATTACTCTGATGGCTGTTCCCCCACCACTCATGTTGGCAACGATCAACGTTGCCAGCATCAAAATGACAAGAGCTCGAAAATTTGCTTTCTCGATTTTGGCTGCCCATGAGGCTGATGTGTTTTTCCTGCAGGAGACCATGCTCACCTCTGTGGCTGACCTTTGGTTGGCTGAGAGGGACTGGGTGTCTGGTCCGAGTTTTTGGTCTCTTGCGGGAGAGCCTGGTAGTGGTGTGGCGGTCCTTTTTAGGGCCGACATGGTAACGTGCAGGCGAGTAATTGAGGTAGAGATGGGTAGGTGCCTGGTTTTGGACGTCTGCATAAGGGGGCAGGATCTCAGGCTAATCAACATCTATGCCGAACCCCAGTCTAGGGGGGGAGAAAGCGCCTCTTTATGCAGATCAGGCCATTCCTTTTTTCAGCCTATCCTGTGATCCTGGGAGGTGATTTCAACACCGTCACTAGGGCCAAGGACAGGGCAGCGGCCCAGTTCTAGATAGGCGTAGATGGTAGGTACTTAGCTAGATTGGTTAGTGAGGCAGATCTGGTGGATGTGCACGTTCGTCACTCCCCAGATCTCACGGGGTTCACCTTTTACAGAGGTAGTGCTAGGTCTAGGATAGATAGATTTTTTGTTTTAGAGGGCCTCATCACTTCAACTCCTAAGTTGTTGGCGGTGGAGTTTTCTGATCACCTTATTCTGTCGGTGGGCTTGAATGCTTCAGATGCTCCTCCCAGAGGCCGGGGTATTTGGAGGATGAATTCGACCTTGCTACTGGAAGATGAGGTGAGACAATCCTTTGAGGAGTTTTTTCAGGCACAGGTCTCCATCCTGGACTGCTTTAACAATAGGTATGAGTGGTGGGAAGAGGTCAAAAAACGTGCTGTTAGATTTTTCAAGGGTCTAGCGTCTCGCAAGAGTCTTGATAGAAACTTAGCTTACCAGTGTCTAAGGGAGAGGTTGACTGTCCTCGTCTCTGAGGGCGGGGATCCTGGGGAGATCTCCAAAGTCAAACTTCGCCTCAAGCAGCAGCAGTACGACCGGCTGGCTTCTTTGGCTCTGGAAAGGGATCATGGTAAATACCGTTCGCCGGATCCTTACCAGAGTTTCAAACAAAGTGCAGCGCTTAAGACGGTCATCGGTCTCAGGGATGCCTCGGGGTCTCTGGCAAATTCCAGGTCGGAGATCCTAGACATCGCTAGAGGGTTTTACGCTGACCTGCTTGGGGAGAAGCCACTTGACCAGACGAGGATGGAAGGCTTCTTGGTCTCCACACCGGGTCTGAAAGATGTTGATATATCTGCCACAGACTTGACGACAGAAATCACTGCAGATGAAGTAGCGAGAGCCATTGGTGGCCTTGCGCCCAAAAAGACTCCGGGTCCGGATGGACTGACGGCCGAGTTTTACAAGGCTTTCGTGTCCATCTTGGTGCTTTTAATGATTGTCTTGCGGAATGCCAGTTACCGTTACATGAGGCAATCTGCAGTGATCCTGCTGTCAAAAGGTCGTGATCCTGAGATGATTGAGAATTGGCGTCCCATCAGCCTTCTCAACGTCGTCAGGAAGATCCTGGCGAAGATTTTGTTCTGGCGGCTGTCCCAGGTGACAGATGTACTTTCTTGCCATCAGCACTGCTCTGTTGTAGGTAGGAGTACGCTCGCAGCACTGTTAGCTGTCCGGGAAGTCCTGGAACGGTGCAGGGCTGAAGGTTGGGGAAAGTACCTGCTGACGTTGGACCAGTCCAAGGCCTTTGATCGGGTCAATCATAAGTACCTTTGGCGACTACTTACTGTGTATGGTTTGCAGGGGAGGTTTGTTGATTGGCTGCGAACTTTATACAAAGAGGCCGAAAGTTTCATGTTGATCAATGGATGGGTCGGCCAGCCTTTCGAGGTGAGCTCGGGGGTCCACCAGGGGTGTCCGTTGAGTTCCCTGCTGTATGTGTTTGCCATCGACCCCTTCGTGAGGAGGCTAGAGGGCAGCGTGCTTAGTGGGGTTCCGGCTGGCATCTCTGGTGGCTCATCTTTGAAGGTAGTGGCATACGCTGACGATGTCACTGTGGTGGTCTCAGATGCAGAGGAGGCGTTGGTGGTTGCTGAAGAGATCACCGGGTACTCGTTGGTGTCTGGTTCAAAGATCAATCCAGATAAATGTGAGACGTTTTGGATGGGTAAAGTTGGAGAATCCTTCAGACTTCCCGGATCCTTTCCCATGCCTCAAGAAGAAATCAAGATCCTCGGCATCAAATTTGGCCCAGGCTACTACGGCCTGCGAAATTGGGAGAGCAAGCTGTCTGATGTCGACAGGAAAGTAGTTCGCTGGAAAGGTTGGAGTTTGACCTTCAGGGAAAGGGTTGACCTGATCAAGACCCATCTGGTGCCAATATTGTTATATGTTAGCTATGTCACGATTTTGCCAGCATCCCTGTACACCAGGGTCAACGGCCTGTTTTTCCTATTGTTGTGGGGAAACAGGCTGAACCATGTGCGCAGGAATATCACCTACAAAACCAGGCAGGAGGGTGGCTTAGGTATGGTCAACCCAATTGTGTTTTTCTCTCTAATTTTCATCAAACACAATCTTGGTAGCCTGTTGTTAGAGAGCCCGCCTGGTTGGATAGGTATCTTCCAGACTTGGTGTGAGCCTTTCCTTGGAGAATGGATGAGCGGTGGCCCAGTGAAAAATCTGAGGGCACGTCACGGCTATCTTCCGGCCTATTTCTCGCCTTGCATGAAGAAACTGCGGCAGTGGGGATTGATGGTGGAGGACATCAGGTCAGTCGACAGGAAAGTCCTGTTGGCTAGAGTGGTGGACTCCTACTTTCCTGACTCACTGGCCTTGAGGGATTGCCCAGGCACAATTTTGGATGAGGGCTTGCGTCTGTTGAATTCACCGCGGGTACCGAACAAATTGTGGGACATCGCCTGGCTTACCTTCCAGGGCAAACTCTATGTTGGAGGGAACATGAAGTGTCGGGACGTGGCGGAACGTGGTTGTCCTCGGCAGGGGTGTGCTGTTGAGGAGACCGTGGACCATTTCCTGATGTCATGCCCCTTCAACGTGGAGGTGTATAAACAGGTGGGGAGGGCCCTCAATATCCCGTTTCTAGCGCATCTCAGTTATGCCGAGTGGGCTTATGGGGCTTTCAATCAGCGCCAGGGTTATGATTTATGCACGTTATACGTAGTTAGTCTAGTGGTTAGGAGACACTTATGGTTGGCACAGTGTGATTTAGCCATTAGGAAGCAAGACTTGCACGTCCAGGTGGTGGTGAGCAACATTCTGGGTGAGGTATGGAATATTCGGTTCTTGGAGAGGAAGGAGCTGGGGAGAGGGGCTTGGGTTCTGGCGTGGCAGAACATTAAGCCTCCTTGAGCCAGTGGAGGCCTTTCCTGGGTGTGAGCTTGTCTGTCTCTTCTCTTTCTCACAGTAGATTTTTTTATTTTTTTTATTGATATTTTTTGAAGTCTGGCCGCAGGCACAAGGGGAGTATCCCTTTGTGCTTCTTTCTGCTTGTTGGTGTGGTTTGTCTCATTTTGTGGGTCCAGTTTATTTTAGTCTCGTGTTATGTAGTGTCTTTAGTCTTATGTGTCTGTTTATTATTTTTTTTCTTGACGGGCATAAAAGTCCCGCAGTATGCATGTGGAGTGTATGGTGTAGTGTTGGTGTTGTATCTCACTTTTTAGGTGGTGATGTATGTTATGTGTTTTTTTTTTGTTTTGTTTTTTGTCCAGTTGGTTGAATGGGAATGTATGGTGTCCCCTCATCAGCTGTTTAGATATATTGATTGCTGTCTATATGGAACAGTGTGTTCCTGAGTTTCTTTATGCAGTAATATAGCACTCATTGTTTTTCATTTTATATTATGTTATGTTGCAAGATACTATGTGCCAATAGTATTGTGTAATTTTCTGGCATTTTTGGGAAAGATTATTCTCTGGTTATTTATGTTATTATTTGTATTGCATACTTTTATTTATTTATTATTATTGTATGCTATGTGATGATTATCTGACTTATTGGCATACTTTTATCTTATTTATTTCTTTGTATGCTGCCTAAGTTTAGATTAATAAAAAAAAAGTCAACTGGTATTATTTTAAAAGGAAAAATCCATATCTTTCTCAGTTTAGGTTCCCTTTAAAATCACAAAGTGCTCAGAAAAGCTGGTGTGCACCAGCCCTAAGCCTGTCCTTTGCAGAAATGGGTAGTTTCTTCCTAGTATTTCTTCCCGGTTTTACCAATATTTACTATAGGAATTAAGTAGTAGAATATAGGGTATTAAGGTCCGTACACACGCCGGACTGCAGGCAACGACGGGTCTGTCGTCACCTCCTGCTGGGCATGTTTTCAGCAGACAGTCCGGCGTGTGTACAGTCTGTCGGCGGACTGATAAGGCTGTTTCTGAGCGATCCGCCGGGCCACTGTACTGTACTCCCCCGGGGAGGCCCATCATCAGTGGTATTGGTTCAGTTACTCACAGGTTGGGACAATATCTTGATTTCTTTCTTCAACCACTGGTGATGGGCCTCCCTAATGTTTTGAAAGATAGACACACTTGTTGAAGGTCCTGGAAGGAGTAAATATTGAGGAAGGTGATTTATTGGTAACAGCTCATGTGGCCTCACTTTATACAAACATAGGACATAAGTGGGCCAAAAGAGCAGTGGAGTACTATATGAGAAAGGATGATGGTCTTAAATGGGAACAGGCTAATTATTTAATTGAATTATTGGATTTTGCTCTTAAAGCCAATTATTTTTGGCATAATGGTGTGTATTATACACAGCACAAGGGTTGTGCTATGGGAGCTAGTCATGCACCTAGTATAGCAAATTTATTTATGGGGATGTGGGAGGAGGGTATAGTTAATAATAGTAATATCAGAATCTGGTACAGATTCATAGATGATTTTTTTTTTGTGTGGAAAGGGGGTCAGGAAAGTTTGGGGGTTTTTTTTGGAGTCACTTAATAATAATGATAGGGGCATCACGCTCACAGCCCAATTTAATAGTCACAAAATCTAATTCTTAGATTTGGAAATTATCATTAGAGGGTGTTCTTTGCACACTATTAATTACTTTAAACCCACTGATAGAAATAGGTATATACCTATGACAAGTTGCCATCACCCACAGTGGAAGAGAAATATACCAAAAGGACAGTTTCTGCGTCTTCGCAGGAATTGTACAGAGGTTGATGACTATGAGGCTCAATCACTGGTGTTAAAACAAAGGTTTGAAGAGAAGGGGTATGGGGCTTGTGAATTGTAGAAGGAAATTGGGGAGGTGAAGGAAAAAAATAGGACAGAATTGATTAATGGACACAAAAATGGGGATAGTTCTAATAAATATGAGTGCTCATTTATCACTAGTTTTAGTGACCAATATAAATGTCTGCAAGGCATAATTTGGAAACACTGGGGGGGTATTAAAAACGGATCCTATTTTGAGGGGTATTGTTCCGGAAAAACCTAAATTCATATATAGAAAGGCTAGGAATTTGAGAAATATGATAGCACCAAGTTGCGTGGATCCACCTAGGACTGATCTGATTCCTAAAGAATGGCAAAGGCCAGGGTTTGTCCCGTGTAGGGCATGTAAGGCATGCAGGGAAGGTAGCCCTAAAAAAGTGGATAATTTTGTTTCTTTTGCCAATAGTAAATCTTTTAAGATCAAACAATTTATAACGTGCAATGACCGTTACGTGGTGTACCTGGCCTGGTGCCCCTGCGGGTGGCAGTATGTGGGTCGTACCACACGCACCCTCAGGGAGCGGATGGGGGAACACACACGTAACATTAAGAAAGGTTTTCAGAACCATAGCTTATCTGCTCACTTTGGAGAAATGCATTCGTGTGATGTAAGTCTATTATCCTTTTGTGGTATATATAAATTGGTGCCAAATTGGAGGGGATGTGATAGGTTGAGGTCTATTTCTCAGGAGGAAACTAAATGGATTTATAATCTGGGTACCTTAACTCCAGGGGGGTTGAATATTGATGTAGATATCAAGTGTTTCTTGGGGGAGTAGATTGAAATCTTACTGATCTTTATGGGAAATTACCGTATGTTTTTATTCTCAGTTTTATTTTATTTTTATTTGTATAATTTTATGGTTTTTAGTGTAAGCGGAGTTTTCTCTGTTCTGTTGGGCAAGGCAATATAGTTAGCTGGGGCTAATAAAGTTCAGGATTATGTGGACAGACAGTTCTCCCTTTTAAAATTAATCCTCTCACCTGTAATGTCCTGTATAGGACACATTGCGTGGAGCGCATGGGGATTGGTTGGAGCTCTTACCCGTACCATATGAAGTAGTATGGTGGAGTCTACAGATGGAACGCAGCGGTGCTGCTCCCATTGGTGGCATATAGAGCGGTGGGATGGAGCGCATTGATAGAACGCAGCGGCTGACACGTGATCAGCCGGCGTTCTACGTAGGAGTAGGAGGGGCGGTAATTCGGAAGCTCTATGATTGGCTTTCGTAACGGGGAGAGGAGGGGAGCACTTGGGAACAGCTTGGTGCTGCTAATAGGGAGGTGGGCGTTTTCACATAAAAGTCTGTTCTTCTGCGCAGTCCCCCAGCCTCTGATGAGTCACTATGACGAAACATGTAAGGCGCGGTTACTGACGCGGAAGTAACCACTACCACGAGGGCAGAGCGGCATCCTGAGCGGTGGGGATAGCGGTAGTGCACGCCGTATCGGACACAGCAGAGGGACTACAAATGCCAGCCGGGGCCCAACAAAACGGGGGAGAGCCCGTAT
Source organism: Hyperolius riggenbachi (assembly GCF_040937935.1). Taxonomy (NCBI): domain Eukaryota; kingdom Metazoa; phylum Chordata; class Amphibia; order Anura; family Hyperoliidae; genus Hyperolius; species Hyperolius riggenbachi. Next base: position 96,822,717 of record NC_090654.1, read on the forward strand.
TAAAAATAACTCTGTGCCATTTTTAAAGAAGAAAATTTGTAAGTGCAATATTTTTTTATATACAAATAAACAACGCTGGTTATACACTGTGAGGCATTTGCTTTGAGGTGACAAGAGCAAGGAGGTTGGCATCTAGTGAGAAGGGCAGTTAAAGGAGACACAGCTCCGGTGGTGACACACAGCAGTTCGGTGTGGTGGGGGACGGCCCGAAGTGTCCCAAAGCGCTGATAGACCTAGTTAAGGTCTTATTGTCTGGTGAGTGTCAGCACACCGGGTGTTGGGGAAGGATAAAGGAAGATAAGAAGTTATTGCCTTATGCTGTCATTGGATGTGGACTTTTGCAATTGATGCTTTTTTTTGCAAATTTTATCTCACATGGACTCAGTTGTGTAGCGCTTGCCTTCTGTTTTTTAGAGTATCATAAGGTGTGACCAGAAGGGGCAGCTTCAACTTATTATTGGACTGTTTGTGTATGGTGTAGCGCGGGGCTCCTTATACATAGCACTGTACTAATGATCACCTGTGGAGCAGGTGATTCAGACTATACTGCAGCCTAGAAAGGACAACCAGGACTGCATAAAATAATAACTTCACCAGAGGCGCTGGTGAAGCTAGCACCTCACCAGTGGCGAGGGCCCACTGGTGAGTAGAATGGTCTGACAGGCAAGTTTCAGCAACAGAAAGGTAAGTATCAGTACAGAATCGTGAGACAGGAGAATAATCGGAAATCAGGCAGAGGTTCAGCAACAGAGAGGTAAGTATCAGTACAAAATCGTGAGACGGAAGAGGAGTCGGTAATCAGGCAAAGGTTCAGCAACAACAAGGCAGATGGGCAAAGGTACAAGAACGGAGAGCAGGATCAGAGTCAGAGGGATAGCAAGAGTCATACACAGGAGATCAATATAATACTATATCCTAGTCTAGGTGTGAAGTCCTTGGCATCAACACCCGGGAACTAGTCTAATCAGATAAACAGTAACAAGATACAATATCCTAGACTAGGTGTGAAATCCTTAGCATCAACACCTGGGATCTAGTCTAAGGTCCGAGCGCTAACACACAGAGTATTCACGACAACAGACAGTGTGTGAATGAAGCCCGCAGGCTTAAGAAGCAGAGGAGACCCCACTGACACGCCCCTCCAGAATCAACCAATCCTGGGCGTCGTGGGACTCCTCTGACGTCAGCCGACCAGCAGGTCAGCTGACGGGCTTCCTCCCCGCATAAAGGTCCCGTCTGTGCTACGGCGACCCCCTGCACCTGGGAACGTTCCGTCATCAGCGTCCTAGACGCCGCACGGACGGATGGCCGCATGGAGGTAGCTGCGGCGGCGGTGCTGCTCGCTGCAGCTGCTTCGTGTATTACAGTACCCCCCCTCTAGGCGTGGATTCCGAACACGCACCACCCGGCCTATCTGGGTGCAACCTATGGAACTCCATCCTGAGTTCTTCGGCATGCATGCGGGAGAGTGGTACCCAGGATCTTTCTTCAGGACCATACCCACGCCAGTGGACCAGATACTGTAGGGTTTTACGCACTCGCCGAGAATCCAAAATCTTTTCTACTTCATATTCTGGTTCTCCATTAACCACCACAGGGGGGGGAGGAGTGGCATCTACATACACGGCAGGCTTCAAAAGTGAAACATGGATCATCCTACCACCCCTGAAACTGGGGGGAAGCGATATCACATAGGTGACATTATTCACCTTTTTTGAAATAGGATAAGGTCCTATGAATTTGGGACCCAATTTGACAGAGGGCTGTCTTAGGGACAAGTGTCGAGTGGAAATCCACACCAAATCTCCTGGTGCGAACCTCCACTCCACGAACGTCTCTTGTCGGCTTGTCTTTTCTGAGACGAAAAGGCTCTCTTCAAATTTTGTTTCACCTTATTCCAGATGTCTCGCATGGTCACTGACCAGTGTTCTAAAGCTGGGAAGGGTGAGGCCACTACTAGGAGAGGTGAAAACTTGGGTGACCTCCCCGTGACAACCTGGAACGGGGAGAACCCTGAGGATGCAGACCTCAGGTTATTGTGGGCGAACTCGGCGTACGGCAAGAACCTGACCCAATCAGTCTGGGTATCGGCCACATAACACCTGAGGAACTGCTCGAGCGCCTGATTTACCCTCTCAGTTTGACCATTGGTCTGTGGGTGGTAGCCGGAGGAAAATGACAACTTCATCCCTAATTGTTGACAGAAAGCTTTCCAAAAGCGGGAAGTGAACTGGACTCCCCTTTCCGACACCACATCCTGAGGAATCCCATGCAGCCTAAAGATGTGGAGTATGAACAATTCTGCCAATTCCTGTGCAGAGGGGAGTCCGTTCAAGGGAATGAAGTGTGCCATCTTGCTAAACCTGTCGACCACCACCCATATGACCGTTTTACCCTCAGAGAGGGGCAATTCACCCACGAAGTCCATGGACACATGGGTCCAAGGTTCCTCGGGCACGGGAAGAGGCTGTAAGGTGCCGGCAGGAGCTCGCCTAGAAGCCTTGCTCCTGGCACAAACGGTGCAGCTTCCCACGAACTCTTTACAATCGGAGTTGATGGAGGGCCACCATACACTCCGACTCAACAACTCCAGAGTACGAGCCACCCCAGGGTGACCAGCATTTTTGTGGGCATGAAATGCATCCAAGACTTTAAATCTCAACTGAAGGGGAACAAAAAGAACCCCCTCTGGTTTGCCTTCAGGAATTTCCTGTTGAAAAGGACCCAGCTCTGTTGCTCAATCCAACTCAACCTGTTTCCCAGAGGGTTCTAGATCCTGTTCATTGGTATCCACTACTTGGGCTTCATTAGCTGCAAGAGGGATCTGCTTAAGACAGTGGTCGTGACAGTATGGAGACCAGCTTTTTAACTGCCTGGTACTCTAATCGATGTCCGGGGAGTACTTCTTTAACCACGGCATGCCCAGAATGACCGTGGATGTGGACATTTCTAAGACCAGAAACTGCATTTGCTCCCTGTGCAGGGCCCCAATCTGGCAGGACACAACAGGAGTCTGACTGATGTTGAGTGGCAAAGGAGAGTCATCCACAGCAGTAATCTTAATCTGCTCCCCCACAGGAATCAAAGGAAATCTAAACTGATTAGCGAACCTTACAGCTGACCCCAAATCTAAAAATGCCTGAGTAGTGTGAACCTGACCCTCCTAGGTTATAGTGCAAGGAAGCAACACACGTTTATTACTTAGAGGTATATCAAGATCGCCTAGGGTAGTACCTCCAGCTACTCCTAGGTGATAAAGTTTTCCGCCTTCTTAGGGCAAGCAGAAACCATATGCCTTTTATCGGCGCAATAAAAGCATAACTTCTTTGCTCATCTTCTGCTCTTCTCTACCTCTGAGAGCTTGGTCTGCCCAATTTGCATTGGCTCATCAGCTGGTGGAGAGGAAGGCGTAGGAGCTGAGAAAGTACAGGAAGAAAAGTTTTTTGAGGGCTTAGCCCGAGTTTGCTTTTGATAGCGAACCCGTCTATCAATCTTGATGGCCAACGAAATGGCCTCATCCAAAGTCTTGGGTTCTGGATGACCCAACATAAGATTAGACACTGCATCGGACAATCCTGACAAAAAACAGTCTAAGAGTGCGTACTGCCCCCACCTGGCTGAAACTGTCCATCTCCTGAACTCGGCAGCATAAACCTCGACAGAACCCTGACCCTGCCTGAGGACTTTTAACTTCCTTTCAGAAGTCACTGCCAAATCAGGATCGTCATAAATTACGGCCATGGCTTTAAAGAACTCCTTTACTGAGGTCAAGGCCTCATGCCCCGTAGGGAGACTGTATGCCCAGGACTGGGAATCTCCAGACAATAAGGTTTTAATGAAAGTGACCCTCTGACTTTCTGCACCTGAAGAAACAGGTCGTAATTCAAAATAAGATAAGCATCTATGCTTAAAATTACTAAAATCCGAGCGATGCCCTGAGAATTTCTCAGGTGGGGGCAACCTCGGCTCTATCACAGAAGGGGGAGACACTCGAGTATTAGGGTCCAATAAACGGTTAACTGACTCAGCTATTTTATCAATCTGAGTCTGTTGAGCGTTCACCGTTTTAATGAGTTTATTAACGGTGGTGGTTAACACGTCGACCCGTTGGCAGAGTGCCTCCATTATACTTTACTCTGTAACGGTCTTGTGTCGTAGTTCAGATGTCTGATTATGTGGTGATCTGCAGAATCACCAATAATGCAGATGCTATACCTGATTATGTGTGATCTGAAGAATCACCAATAACACCGGTATAGCAGACAAAGAGCTGAGTGTGAAGTGATTGGGTGCAACCGTAACTTTAATAATTTGGCAAGACCTCACCAGAGGGGCTGGTGAGGTACTATCGGTTCACTGACCGTATAATAGAGTACTACCCCAGCAAGCTGGAGATAGAGCAACTGAAGAGAGAGAATCTCCTGAGGTGCGGGTGATTCAGACAATAGTGCAGGCTAGTGATTACCTGAGATACAAACAGTACTGTACTAATGATCACCTGTGGAGCAGGTGATTCAGACTATACTGCAGCCTAGAAAGGACAACCAGGACTGCATAAAATAATAACTTCACCCAGGGGCGTAGCTAGAAATGACTGGGCACCATAGCAAATGTTTTTATGGGGCCTCCCCACCCCCCTTCCTTCAGGACCTCCCACCCCAACACACACACTCCTCCTGGACCCCCAGCCCCGACAAAGATTTTACATCTAGTCCGAACAATATTTTTGATTGCTTTGTGGTTAAAGGAGTCATCAGCCAAATATGAAAAAATGAGCTTTACTCACCTGGGGCTTTCTCCAGCCCCTTGCAGCCGACTGTCCTGCGCTGACCACTCTGCTCTCCGCCACTGTCCCGGGCTCCCCGCACACTGTTCAGGCCGACCTCAAGGTCATCCGTACTGCGCCTGCATGAACCGCCGCTGTCAATCAAGCCCACGTTGTACGCAGTTTATTGTGCAGGCGCAGAACTACTACCACCTGCGCAGTAAGCCGCGTACAATGTGGGCTTGATTGACAGCGGCGGTTTGCACAGGCACAATGCGGACGACAACGGGGTCGGCCACCACACCGTGCATGGAGAACAGGACGGCGGCACAGAGCGGAGCGGTTGGCGTGGGACAGTCGGCTGCAAGGGGCTGGAGAAAGCCCCAGGTGAGTAAAGCTCATTTCTACCAAAAAAGGCTGGGGGGCGAAAATTGTGGGCGTTTGCGCCAAAAAATGGGCATGGCCATGACATTGTGTGGGCGGAGCTAACGTAATGATGTAACAGCGAGGCATAAGAAAGCAGCGTTTCCGACCATGATGTGGTGAAACGAGGATTCGCATCATGGGTGTGCAGAAACTGTGTGATGCTATTTAACAGTATACCGTAACCCCAAAGCAACAAATATAGCCAACTATGACCGTTAAATAATAAATGCAGCAAGTTTCTCCAGACACCAGAAAAACGCAATGTGGGCAGCTTTTTACCAGAAAATAAAACGCAATGTGGGCAACATTTCAGCAGTAAATAAACGCAATGTGGGCAACATTTCAGCAGTAAATAAACGCAATGTGAGCAACATTTCACCAGAAAATAAACGCAATGTGTGCAACATTTTAGCAGGAAATAACGCAATGTGGGCAGCATAACACCTGCAAAAAAAAAATAATTTACTCACCTGACAGAAGTCCCCTCACACGGCTGGCCTCTGGCATGCAGCTCCTCCAAGATCTTCCTCCTGCAGTCTCCTGCGCTGATGGAATAGCAGGGCTACGGGAAGTTGGCGCCCGAAGCCCTGTATTGGAGACACAAATAGTCTCCAGTACAGGGCTTCGGACGCCATCTTCCCGTAGCCCTGATTGCCTGCCGAACACTATGCAGGCTAGAGCGGGGACGGGGCTGCGAACTGGCGCGGCGTCTAACAGACGCCGCTGCCAGTTGCAATTACGGTGGCCAGAGTCCCGAAGCCGTGTGTGTACATTTGATCCCCTCAGCCAGTGATCTGTAGGGCAGATCAAGTTGACTGATAGCTGGCCGAGAGCATTTTCTCTCCACTCACCCCGCTGCCTCAACACATCACTCTGCACCGCGACGGGGGAGCGGCACTATAAAGGAGGCGGGGAAGCAGCACTATAGAGGACTTAGGGGAGCGGCAGAGAGTGACAGTTTACATGTAAATAGCCTGCTAGCGACACGCTGTGTGTCGCTAGCACGGCAGTTTTATTTTGGGGGCACAGCAGAGCGCAGGGGTGGGGGGCTTGGGGGAAACAATATATTAACAGAGGCTGGGCATTATATGCAGACCCAGCCTCTGTGTGCTTATAGGATTTTTAAAACCCACCTCTGTACTGTCCTGCTGGCTGCTGGTTAGAGAGTCCCCCTGCAGCACCTCTCTCACTCCCTGTCAGTGTGCCCCATGGACATTGCTCCCTCTTCTTGGCATTGTAACAGACCCAGACAGGCGAGCAGGGGGCGGAGCTATGAGCAGGGGTCGGGGCCACGCCCAGCACTGTGTGCGAGAGGAAGAGCCACGAGCGGGAGGGGGCGGAGTCACCCGCGGGGGCGGGGCACAACCAGCGCTGCTCTCCTGAGTTCCAGCCGAGGCAGGCTGGAACTATAAATTAAGTGTCGGGAAATGAATATGCAGAGAGGTGGCGGATGGAAAAATAGTCCCATTCCACCTGCCAGCCTCTCTACAATGAGCGCAGCGGGGGCCCCTGAGGTGAGGGATTTCAGTCTGGCAAAACTGGCCAGCTGTGGTCTCATAGCTTAAGAAAAAAAAAAGAAAAAAAAATAGGCAGCAGCCAGCAGGACAGTTGGGCCCCCTGTTGTGGTTAAGGGCTCCGGGCCCTATAGCAACGCTATGGTTGCTATAGTTATCCCTACGCCAGTGACTTCACCAGAGGCGCTGGTGAAGCTAGCATCTCACCAGTGGCGAGGGCCCACTGGTGAGTAGAATGGTCTGACAGGCAAGTTTCGGCAACAGAGAGGTAAGTATCAGTACAGAATCGTGAGACAGGAGAATAATCAGAAATCAGGCAGAGGTTCAGCAACAGAGAGGTAAGTATCAGTACAAAATCGTGAGACGGAAGAGGAGTCGGTAATCAGGGAGAAGTTTCAGCACAATTCAGAGATTTCCTGCTTGTTAAGGACCTCCTGAAACATGCAGGAACTTTGCCCTCCTGTGGGGACTTGGTGTGGGTGGAGGAGGGGATGGGTGCGAACTGTCATAGGCAAGTTTTCAGGCAGATTGATGACATGCCATCAGGGCCGGAGCCTTTCCTGGTGTTCGTTTTACATATGCGTCAATAGGACGGACTCTGTGCTGTGTATTTTGTGTGCGAGTGTATTGTTTAAGGTTATTGTTAAAGTGAATCTGAACTCAGAACTTCCTCTCTGCTCTAAAAGATAAACTGCATCATAAACTTTACAGAAAAACATTTCTTTGTTACAGCTAATACAAATCCTGCAAAAAGTCTGCAGTGTCTACTTCCTGCTCTCATTGAAGCAGACATACTGTAAACATCCTGTGCTTTCATATGAGCTTATCTGCCATCTCTGCCGTGGCAGTCGTGACACATGGCAGAGATCTAATAACAACTTGTGATTAGACTCAAGTGAGTGAGAATTAGACAGGCTAAACTCTCTAAATGCAGAGTGCATTTCTCTGTTTTTCCTTCTGTCCTGTGCAAGAGTTCAGGTCCACTTGAATGCTGAACGGAATACTTTATATCTTTTTTCTTACAATGGAACAGAAACAGTTGTTGCATTTCTTCTCCTAGACAGAAAGTATCTGGGTTAACATGACTGGCTCTCGCTTGAGTTTTGGGCCTCTGAGGCAATATGCATTTTTTAGATAGTTTTCAAATCCTGGACGTTTTCTCTGTAGAATCGGCTTTCAAAACAGGAAGTTCTCATCTGCTCTCTGGCCTCCCCTTCTTACATTTAAGGCTCATACACACGCTCAACACAAGTCTTTAATGCTGGGAATACACCATACGTTTTTCCGCTCGATAGATGGGTTCGATAGATAATTTCCGACATGTCCGGTATGCCTTCCGATCGTTTTTTGGGTCGATTTCTCATGGAAGTGAATGGAAAAAGATAGAAAAATGAGCAGAAGATAATAGAATTGAGCAGAATCGAGCAGAAAAAACGATAGGATGGAAAATCCTGTAGAAAAGCGGATCGTGTACCCAGCATGAAATGCACAATTATCAAACCACTTTTGTTGTTGAAACAAACCCAAAAAGTTATTTGCTATTGTTCAAACAACTGATAAGACCAACTATTGGATTGACTTGAGCTGTGTCTTATCAGTTGTTTGAACAATAGCAAACCACTTTTTTTGTTTATTTCAACAACAAATGTTTGATAACTGTGCATTTAAAAGATTTTTGTTGAGCGCGTGTGTATGAGCCTCTAGAAGCTGAATCTGCCGGACTTTACCCACGCTGATGTGGCTTCTGGCATTCTGATGTGAATGTTTATCTCTGGTCAGGTCTGAAGTAAGGCAGTGACTGTCCATGCATGTTTGGCTTGGCTGATCATCATATACTGTATTACTGGGGGGTGTAGGCGAAGTGGATGGAGGCACAGAGCAGTCGGGAACAAAGCAGCTGGTGCAAAATGTCTTGTCCATTGCTGCTTATTACACATTTATGTAGAGCTGGCATTTTACAGGTTGCACTGAATGAGGGCTGGGACCTGCTAGAATTCACAATACGCAGTCGCAAATCGCTTTTTGTATCGGTTTTAGCTTTTTTCCGGAGCAATTTCTGGTGATTTTTAAGCTGCTTTTGAATTCAATGTATGCGAATTTGTACAGCAGCTGATACTTATTTTCTTTTTTTGGGCTGTGATGGTGTGGGTAGTGAAAATCGCTTGAAAATCGCTTTATGCAGTGTTCGAAAAGCCATTTTGCAGCTTTCCTAAACTGTGTATTGAAGTGCAGTAACCCCAAAAATGCTGCCGGACCCACGATAATGGTTTAGGGACATTGCAGTTGCTCCTCTGGAATCGCCCCATTTGCCTTTTATTATCCAAGCACTTTTTGAATTGCTGGCACCACACATCTTCTGTAGTGCTTTAGAGTACATGGTCATGTCACTGACTGTCCTCAGAGAAGCTCACTGTCTAATCCTATCATAATCATAGCAAAGCTGGAATGCCATCTACTACACTGCTGTGTCACCCAAGCAAGTAACAAGTCATGCCCTTTGACGCGCCAAATGACAGGAGTCATCAGAGTTGCAAGAAATGGAGTAGCAATCGGTTAAAAAAAATGATGCCAATGCTGAGCAGTGACTGAGGGTCGCCTACACAAACAGGCTGCCACCCGGTCATAAGCAATCCATTTATGGTGAAAGAAAAAATGCCTCTATGTAGCCTTGCTGGTAAGAAGAAGAAAAAGTTGATGATTGATATCCAAGGATACCTATTGTAAACAAGGGCCATCTGCGCTCCGTTTCTCTGGGATTATCCTGACAGAATTTCCTACATTTTGGAATGATGCCCTTTGTCAGCCCACCTGCTGAAAGGTCATGTCCCTGAGAACATTGTATGGATCTCCTTCCATCTACACTCGAGTAAATGGGATAATCCAGGAGAAAAGGAACTGGCAGATTGTGTGTTCTTTGTCTACAAAGTATTGACAAAGGGTTTCCCATAGCCAGGCATATCTGACTGCTGAATACAATTTTTAGGTAGGTAGTTTGCGGCCGTGGACTCCAAACACTGTATATTCCTGGTTTTGGTTTGCTAATGGCTGCGTTGCACCTGCCATGAAAGTTCCCTTTTACAGAGTAGGAGCTGAGACAGCTCAGTTGTAATGCTGGCAACAGAGAGTTCTTTCCTTCCACCTGCTTTTATGGCACTGGTTGATGGTAGGGCGCATGGAGGAGTTTGGATCATTAAATCTCCAATGAAATGGCACTTTCATCTCAATAGGCAATTGAATTGCCAGCACAAGCCAGCCAGGTCATTTTTTAAATCTATTTAGTTTTAAAACGTGCAGTTGGGCAATGCACAAAACTGTGCTAAATTAATACAATTTACTGTCATAAGCGGTAAAAAGTATGGAAGGTTAAGCAAAGGTTTTAAGGTATTACTAATCGATCGCCTGACATCAAAACAGTCTTATAGACGCAGTGTTCCCCAACCCTGTCCTCAAGGCCCACCAACAGTGCATGTTTTGTGGAAATCCACAGAGGTAGATCATCAGCTCTGCTGGGACACTACTCCACCTGTGCATGTTTGGGGTTTTCTGCAAAACATGCACTGTTGGTGGGCCTTGAGGACAGGGTTGGGGAACTCGGAGAGCCTGTTCAAGAATCGGGGGAACCCTGGACCAGCGACTTCCTGCAGCACAGACCACCAGAGCTGAACAATGCAGTCTTCTCTGAGGACTGTCTGGCTTGCTGTATTGGAGTTTCAACAGCTGAGGCCACTCCCACTTCTATTTATTTTAAGTTGGTCTTTCACGTGTCCAAATATTTTAAAGGGAACCTGAAGTGAGAAGCAAATGGTGGCTGACGTTTTATTACCTTTGAAGCAGTACCAATTGCCTGGCAGTCTCTCTTAGGCTGCAGTTGTGTCCGAATCACATGCCAGAAACAAGCATCCAGCTAATCATTTCAAAATCGTGAGACGGAAGAGGAGTCGGTAATCAGGCAAAGGTTCAGCAACAACAAGGCAGATAGGCAAAGGTACAAGAACAGAGAGCAGGATCAGAGTCAGAGGGATAGCAAGAGTCATAAACAGGAGATCAATATAATACAATATCCTAGTCTAGGTGTGAAGTCCTTGGCATCAACACCCGGGAACTAGTCTAATCAGATAAACAGTAACAAGATACAATATCCTAGACTAGGTGTGAAATCCTTAGCATCAACACCTGGGATCTAGTCTAAGGTCCTAGCGCCCAACAAGGAGGACTGAGTCACCTTGATATGATGCTGATTGGACATTTACCAGAAAGAACTGCCTGAAAGGAGGAATATTTTATCATATTAATTAGGGTTTAAAAGACCCTGCACACCAGGAAAACTCCACTTTCTCCTGCTGAGCTGAGCTGTGTTAGCTGCGGTTTTTATATGCTGGCATGTGAGAAAGTCCTCGGCTGAGTAAATAAAGATTTCATTTTCATTGGCACGAATTGGAGAAGCCTCATGTTGTAGTTTATTTCCTTTAACATCTGGTCCTAGTCGAACCGGGAACCTATAGTCACAAAGAATTGAGGCCTAGGAGCACGTTTGTGACTGGCGATCAATCTAATAGCAGGCCAGTGAAAGTCCACCGGGGCAAATATTCCCTTCCAAAAGGTGGCCAAACGCAACTAGGTCTCATGTCCTTGTGACATACGGTTTATTTCGAACCGTGAGACTTCTTCAGCCAAGGTCAGTGAAATAGCCTGCTTAGGATTCTAAAACAAAGTTCTCAGGTTGTCCTGAAAGCTTCTTAATTGTAAGTACTACCTTTTATTTCTGTAACTTCTCATACACAGGGCTGCGCAAAATTATAAAAGAGTATAAGTTTTGATGTGTTGTTATATTGTTTTGCATGACACAATCTGTGGTCAGTTTCCTAAGCTACCGTGTGCCTCAGCGGAATTGTAAGTTCTTGTAATAGAACACAGCCGCGTAACAGGCAGTAATATCGGAGTGGATCTAGATCACAGGTTGTTTCTGTACTTCAGTCAGTGTCAGCCCCAAACAGAGGTTCATCACGTTGAGTGTTGTCCAGTCTCAGCTGCAGCCCCCGAGGTGCCTTAGCAGGAACGTTTCCATCTTAGTGCAGGCACTCTGCCTCAGCGGGTATTGTAAGATCTTTGCGCTGTAAATGCAGGAATTGTTACATCTTTGTGCATAGAAGGCAGTATATTTTCCGGGAGGGGACCGCAGGACATTGTAAATCCAACAATAAGTGAGTGAACAGGATTGAAACAGCAGGAATTGTTACATCATAGTGCTGTACATAGATCAATGGGGCAGGGTACAAGTAAAATTATGGCCACTAATGATGAATGTGTTATGCACTGGAAAAGTAAAAATTGGGTGAAATATCACAGCCTGTGGAGGGATAAATATGAGTTTTCAGGACATCTGCATCTCGAGGATTGTAAAAAACTTGTTTCTCAAATTAAATGTGATGCTCAGGGTAATGTGATTTTAGAAAAGCAATATGGTTTACTAGAGGCTCAAAGATGGCTACTAGAGGCATATACGAGGAGGGGCCAAGTCTTAACATATTGGTCAGGAACGGAGAACAAAGACTTGAAGGAGGTACCATGTACTGCATGTCAGGTTCCTCAGAACCCTCCCCAAGACCAAACCAAGCCCCTCCCACAAAAGGTGGATGGGGCCTCCCAGACACATGAGGTGAAAGATGATGTAAATGGATTAGATATAGATGAGCTACTGGACAAAGTGATGGAGGTTTTCAGTAAATATAGAGGTATAGCTCCTTCTGCTCCCGAAGCAGCAGATTCCCTGTATGAACAGCTTAAGATTGCTATACGTGAAGTTTTGACTGAAGGAATATGCAAATGTGTCACACAGTATGTGGTGAATCATAGAATTTGCGGACCGAGTGATTTTCTAGAATGCACCCAATACCCTGTATGTGTGATCAAGAAGAAAGGGAAGAAAGCTGCTGCATATGTTTATGATTGCGATGCACGCAGCACGCTCTCCGAGGGCGGGCGGCTATACAACACCGTCTGGAGCCATGCACAAGAGCTGGCAGGCCCTGCCCATACATCCCCCACGGCTCGGCGGATGAGGGGCTGCAGGGCAGGTGCCCAGGTGAGACTGAAGAGGAAAGGTCTCAGGTCAGCCATCCCATCAGTCTTGCTGTCGAATGTGTGCTCCCTCCCGAACAAACTAGATGAACTCCGACTCCTCAGTGGAAAGATGGAGCTCTGCAGAAGCACCCCAATCCTTTGCTTCACAGAAACGTGGCTGCATGATGACATCCCAGACAATGCCCCTCACCTTCCGGACTTCAGCCTCATCCGGGCGGACCGCGACCCCACTCTCTCGGGTAAAAAGAAAGGTGGCGGCATCTGTTTTTACATCGGCCAATCATGGTGCCCCAACTCATCAGTACTAGCCAGGAAGTGCTCCCCCGAGCTTGAACTTCTAATTGTCAACTGCAGGCCAAAATATTCGCCCAGGGAGTTCTCCTCCTACGTCTTTGTTGGTGTGTACATACCACCTGATGCCGATGTTAGACATGCCCTGGGCGACCTCAGCGACACCATCACAAAATGGGAGTCAACCCTTCCCGACTCGCTGTTCATCGTATTGGGCGACTTCAATAAGGCTAACCTCCGCCAGGAGCTTCCACGCTTCCACCAGCATGTGACCTGCCCCACCAGGAATCAGAACACTCTTGATCACTGCTACACAGGGCTGAAGGATGCCTACAAAGCCATACCAAGGGCAGCGCTGGGCTCCTCGGACCACTCCCTCATTCACCTGATCCCCACCTACAGGAGGCGTCTGGAGTCAGCTAAACCTGTTCTGAAGTCCACCAAAGTGTGGTCAAGCGAGGCCAAGCTCCAACTTCAGGCATGCTTCGACTGCACGGACTGGAAGGCCATGGAAGCTCCAAACCTTGACGAGTGGGCGGACAACATCTCCTCATACATCAGCTTCTGTGAAGACTCTTGCGTACCAACCAAGACCTTCAAAGTGTATCCGAACAATAAACCGTGGTTCACCAATAAGCTACGGCATCTGCGGAGGTACAAGGAGGTGGCGCACAAGTCCAGCAACCAAGAGGACTACAAGACAGCAAGGAACAACCTGAAGCGAGAACTGAGTGCCGCAAAGAGGGAGTACGCAGAAAGGATAAGATGCAACCTGCGATCTAACGACACACAAGCTGTCTGGAAGGGGCTAAAAGCTACCACAAACTATAAGCCTCCCCCACAACATGCAACTCCCAGCACGGAGCTAGCCAAAGACCTCAACAACTTCTATTGCAGGTTTGAGGATCAGGAGGCGTGGGGGGAGCCAGATACAACACCGGCACACCCCACACCTAGGACAGATTATCTCTCAGTTTTGAGCCCGCCACCTCCAGCTGTGAGTGAGGCCGACGTCCTCTTCCACCTGACCTCGCTAAACCCCAGGAAAGCCTCTGGCCCTGACGGCGTGTCACCAGCCTGCCTGAAAACCTGCTCACACCAGCTGGCACCCATCCTCGCTTCCATATTCTCCAAATCCCTCCAGGTCGGCAAAGTCCCTGCATGTTTCAAAAAGTCTACCATTATCCCTGTCCCCAAAAAGCATGGTAACTCTGACCTCAATAACTACAGACCAGTTGCCCTGACATCCAACATCATGAAAACCTTCGAGAGAGTCGTCTTGTCACACATCAAGCTTGCCACCTCCCCCCAAATGGATCCGTACCAGTTTGCATACAGGGCGAACAGATCCACTGATGATGCTGTCAACATCTGCCACGAGCTCACATACGACCACCTGGACAAACCTAACACATATGCCAGGATTCTCCTTCTGGACTTCAGCTCAGCCTTCAACACCATCTGCCCCCGCATACTGCAGAACAATCTCACTGAGCTGAATGTCCATCCCACACTCCGTGGGTGGATCACAGACTTCCTGACCAACAGAACCCAAGTCGTTAAACTCGGGGATGTCACCTCTCAACCAAGGTCAACGAACACGGGGGCCCCACAAGGCTGCGTCCTGTCGCCAATCCTGTTTTCCCTCTACACGAACAACTGCAGATCCAAGGATAACTCTGTCAAGGTCATCAAATTTGCAGATGACACCACCATCGTTGGTCTAGTAACAAACAACGATGAGCAGGCCTACCGCCAGGAGGTTGACAGAGTTTCCCAGTGGTGCAGGGAGAACAGGCTGGTCCTCAACTCATCCAAAACCGTAGAGCTGATTGTGGATTTCAGGAAGCATGCCCCTTTCCCCCCCCCCCCACCAATCTTTATCAACGGCACCGAGGTCGAAAGAGTAACCAGCGTTCGCCTTCTGGGCACCACCATCTCCAAAGACCTGAGCTGGAAGGCAAACACAGCCGCGACCCAGAAGAAAGCCCAGCAGAGGCTTTTCTTCCTCCGCCAATTGAAGAAGTTCGGCATGGCACAAGAGATACTGACGTGTTTTTACACCGCCACCATCGAGTTCGTCCTCTGCTCCTCTATCCTAGTCTGGTACGCTGGCTCCTCCGCTAGGGACAGATACAAACTTCAGAGGGTCATTAGATCAGCAGAGAGAATCATCGGAAGACCTCTCCCTTCGCTTGTCCACCTCCACAACGCCAGGCTACGCTCAAGAGCACTGAGGATTGCCGGTGACCCCTCTCACCTGGGCCAGCGGTTCTTCTGCAGACTCCCGTTAGGCCGTAGGTTTCGGTCCATCGCCACCAAAACCTCAAGGCACAGGAACTCTTTCTTTCCCTCAGCTGTCACCCTCCTGAACTCCCTGTAGGTCATTCCATCCCCTCCACCACTGCATTCTGAACTGCAACTTGCCGCCCTTTATTTTTGCTTTTTTCTTTTGTTTGCCTGTATCACGCTTTGTTTTTTGTATTTATGCCCTTCTGCATCTTATACCCGTTATCTATACTCTGTTATCTATACTTTTTATCTCTACTCTGGTAAATTGCTTGTGCCAAACCCAATTCCGAGCATGACCTTGTCGTGCCTGGCGAATAAAATGATTCTGATTCTGATTCTGATGATGAAAGTGGCTGTTATATGAATGATAATGGGCATACACTTCGCCCACAAGCGTGCAGATATAGGGATTATAAAGGTCGCAAACGACGCGGAGAATGCTTTTTATGTGGAAAAAATGATCATCTAGTCCAACAATGTCCTGACAGACACCAAGGTTACTAAGTGACGAAGTATGGTTAAGGATACTAATATGTGCCCTAGTAAGAAGGCAAATGTGTAAGTGAATTGATGGACACGAGAATGTCAAAATAGAATGTTACAGTGTGGTATTGAAAGGGTTGTGTAAGAGATGTGAAGCTGGGAATTCAGGAGCTCTGAAATCTAAATCACTATAGCCCTGGGAGGTATATGCATCCAACCGTATCCAACAGAGGGAGAGGAGGGGGGCTACAGGAGAGATTTCCCCCACCAGTACAAGTTATGAGCTGTTGTTTGTTTGCTTGTTGTTTGTGTGGTTCCAGCAGTACAGAAATGTCTGTAAAAGTTTTATAATCTGTTTGTCTGATGTTTTGCCTGAAGATTGGAGATTTAAAAGCGATTCTTACTGTCTGCAATTGTCTGTCTGTGAATGTCGGTAACTTGGAATGTGTTTGTAATGCTAAATTCTGTAAAATTCGAGTGGAGTTTCTGCCTGGGATCTGTGTGAAAGTATGGGTTACGCCCACATTTCTGAGGAGGGGGCAAGAAGCCTCATGGACTACTGATCCCAGCTAGATGGTGGATTTTGTGTGTGTGTGTGTGTGTGTGTGTGTGTGTGTGTGTGTGTGTGTGTGTGTGTGTGTACAGGCAGAACAGAGTGATTTGAAAGAATGCATGTAGCAAGATAAGAGGTTTATTTAAAAGAACTATATATATTTTGTGAAACCCAGAAAGCGGGATATAAAAAAAAAAAAAAAAAACCTGAAAATATTACTTTTAGTTATAAGAGCAAATATGATGATTTTCTTTTTTTTTCTGGGAACAATTGATTGCTGCATTGCTGTGGAATATGGGTCATTGTCATCGACTGATTGATTGTTTGATTGTCACATGATTACATTTTTTATAATTTATGGGTATGTTAGAAGAAGTTAAGTAAAATGACTTTGATGGAAATATTTTGACTACAATGCCTTGTCTAATGACGAACTGTGCAGAGGGATGCATGACTGTAGTTCTCTGCCAAGAGCCCGCCACCAGCCACACCCCACCACCACCAGCCCCACCCCACCAGATCCATCCATCCAACCCCCCCCCCCCCCCCCCTTCCGCCCCACCTATGCTGCACAGCCAGTTTGCTTGGGCACCTACGTATCATTGTCAAAAGCTGCACCACCCTGGCCCCCTGCACCTTTGTTTTCTTTGTTGTCTACTGACTATGTTTTTCCCCGTCCGCATCTGCACGGTGACTTTTCCGCAGAGGAATTAACAGATCTTTGCGGATCTGTTTTATGTGCACAGGAGGGAATAAACCGAAAACTAAGCTGGTCTTACAGTAGTGAGCTGAAGAACATAGTAGAATAGATAAGCTTCTTTCTGCATCTTTGCTCAAGCTGTGTGTTTTATCGCTTTCCCTACGCCAGCCTGTTATATGGGATTCCGTCCCCCACTGTTCTTACTGACAGTCTGTATGCTTTCCCATCATGCATACGTTTGCGGCTTAATGGCGTAAGCAGGGTTAGGTGTTAGCAACTGGGGAGCCCACCCGTCCCACTGAGTTGTTTCTGTATTGCATGGATGCTTTCCGGGCTCCCATACCACTGGCCATTCACATGTGTGCAACATCCCAGTCCCCTGATCTCCCGGGGCAACGACTTGGCAGTCCTGACGTCTACAACTACAGCTCCCTCTGCTGACTTGCAGTCTAAGACTTTACTTACAGGTCACCCTGTACACTGCTGACCTACTAACCTTACTTTGACTGGCTATGTTCAATTGAATTGTGGTTATGACACATGAGTTCTTACATGTGTCAACAAGAGGGATGGTGGCTAAATTAAAATAAAACTACATGGGAACATTTGAGCTATTGTAAGAGGGCGCACATGGGCCTTCCGAGTCCATATTAATTAAAGATCCAGAGCCACAGCTTACTACGAACACTCACATGAAGCTTCAGTGGTTTTGAAATAAAAGAAATGTTGTTTGCATCTTGGTCAAGAAGAGTGCTTAGCGGTCATTTCCTTTTAAAACAGTAGCCAAATCCAATCTGTTCTTGATAGTTAGCACCACGGGGAAAAGAGGGGCGGAAATTTGAGATCCTGAGGCGACGGGAACATTTGCTTGAGCCTCAGTGCGACCACGATCTCAAAGGCTGTGGGAAGATATTAGAAGATTCTTCCTAAGGCACAGGTGTAGTTCTTTATCTTGAACCATGGTGAAAAGGAGATAAAAAAAGGGGGAACAGATACCTAAAAGGCTACATAGGGGAAGTTGGGTTAAAACCATAGCATTTTAAAGGGAAAAAGAAGAAGAAGAGCCCTGGAATGACAATGACTGAACGACCTCCATTGAACAGCAACGACAGGCTAGACAAAGAGACTACTGACCCATCCCCACCGAACAGTATTAACAAGATGGACGTGACTAGTAACAAGGTTCTAGTGACCGGTGGAATTTTTGGACTACTTTGGCAATTTTTACTGCAAACCAAATAAATGTGTCTGACTGTATTGTATGTGCAGCGGCTAGACCGCAGATTGCTCTGGTACCAGTAGTGGCGAGTGGATCTGAGTTAGAATGTATGATACAAAGTATGATAAGTGTGAGCCAACCACGGAACTGTACCACAGAGAGAGCCCGTATGAAGGTGCCAGGCACGCCACAGCGTGCATTTGCTACAGCCAGCAATCTTACGTGCTATAATAGGTCTGCCCCCAGTAACCATCCAATGACTAAGTATTGTGGAGAAATAGTGGAGGTAACAAATGATAAAGGGTTGAGCCTAGGAACAAAATGGCAGTTAGAAGATACTTGGTGGACTTGTGAACCTAACAAACCAGAATCATCATTGCCACCAGAATGGAAAGGGTTGTGTGCCCCTGTCTGGATGATAGAACATGTAACTATATTGCCCTATGAGTCTTAAAATTTTGGTGGATAAAAAGGTACACCGGAGTAAAAGGGAGGCACCAAAAGGGAGTTTGGACCCATATGTATATATTGATGCGATAAGGGTCCCCAGAGGTGTGCCAGATGAGTTCAAGGCTAGGAACCAAATTGCTGCAGGGTTTGAGTCAATTTTCCTATGGCCAACAGTTAACAAAAATGTGGATTGGATTAATTACATTTACTACAATCAGCAAAGATTTGTTAATTATACTAGAGATGCTATCGAAGGTTTGGCAGAGCAACTGAAAGCAACATCATTAACAGCATTGCAGAATAGAATTGCATTAGATATGCTGTTGGCAGAAAAAGGGGGTGTATGTGAATTTTTTGGGGAACAATGTTGTACCTACATTCCAGATAATACGTCCCCTGATGGAAAGGTGACAGTGGCTCTTCAGCAGTTAAAGACCTATCTGAGGAGCTAAAACGAAACTCAGGTGTTTTAAACCCAATAACAGACTGGTTACAGAACTGGTTTGGAAGCTGGACCTCATTTTTTCAGAGTTTTTGTATCGCATTTTTAACTGTTCTTATGGTTCTGTTCCTGTTAGCCTGCTGTATTTTTCCAATGCTGAGAACATTTTTTGCAAGATTGATAGATAAGCATATGAGTACTACTATGTATGCAGCCTTAGCACAGCATGATGAAGAATCATACGGTGATCTGGGAGGAGATTAAGATGGCATGCTGGAGGGGGATGGCCAAGCCAACGTGTGAGACAATTATTCCAGCTCACGGCCAGAGCCTGATTTTCTTTTTGATCATTTCACTTCTATGCCCTGACTTGCTGTAGTGCATACCCATTTGCAGTAAAGGGGAATAGAAGGCTGTGTTTGCTTGAGTCTCCAATCCCTGTAGTGAAGACACATTTGCAGATAACCGAGGCTTAAAGAGAATCTATATTGTTAAAATCGCTCAAAAGTAAACATACCAGTGCGTTAGGGGACATCTCCTATTACCCTCTGTCACAATTTCGCCGCTCCTCGCCGCATTAAAAGTGGTTAAAAACCGTTTTAAAAAGTTTGTTTGTAAACAAACAAAATGGCCACCAAAACAGGAAGTAGGTTGATGTACAGTATGTCCACACATAGAAAAATACATCCATACACAAGCAGGCTGTATACAGCATTCCTTTTGAATCTCAAGAGATCATTTGTGTGTTTCTTTCCCCCATGCACTGAAGTTTCAGGCTGCTCTTTTCTTCCTGCAAACAGCTTTGCCCTTGTTTGTAATTCCTCAGTATGTGAAAGCCCAGCCAGCTCAGAGGACGATTTATCCAGCTTGTAAAAGATAAGAGAGAAGAGAGAAGCTGCTCTAATCTAAATAACACACAGGCAGTGTGCAGAGAGGGGCCTGGAAGGGTGAGTTCATAGCAGAACCACAACACTGAAGAACTTGGCAGTCTTCCAGACACAGGCCGACAAGTCTGACAGGGGAAAGATACATTGATTTATTACAGAGACAGTGATAGTATAAAGTGCTGCAGTAAGCCAGAACACATTAGAATAGCTTTTGGAACTTGTAGGATGATAAAAAACAGGATGCAATTTTTGTTACGGAGTCTCTTTAAGCAAGCATGAGCACAGAAATGTGAATTTAAATATTTTCATATATATTAAGCCACAACCCGCAGTATTAATTAGTATTAATTTTTCAAACTCAGCGTACAAAATTGTACTATACCCAACTAGATTAGCTGCGCTTCACCGGAGCCCTCTTATGTTGGGTTTTATTTTGCATCATCGTTTGACATTTTATTGCTTCACAAATATGTACATCTGTATATACCTTTATGTAAATTATAATTTTAACACAAAAAGTCAAACCACAATGAGGGAGCAGAAAGGAGCGAGGGACATAAAGAGGCCAGTGGCCTAGCTACCCCTCTCACCAAGTCCATCCCTCACATTTTAAGTTTTAAAAAAATTATGTATGCCAAGTTCCAATCAAACTTCTGGACACTCGCACTCCCCTTCCATAAATTACATCCGTTCTCGTCCTCTCTACCCATTCTCTCCCTTCCTTTCTCCACCCATTCCAGCATATATCCAATCTGTCAACTCTAACTATTTCCGGGCCATTATCACCTCTGAACATCCACTCATCTACCGCTCCCGGGCTCTACACCTCTCCTTTCCTCCCCTCCTTGCTATTCCCTAATCTTCTCTCTTTCTTCTTCTCTCATCCTCTCTCCTCCTCTCTCCTCCTTGCCTCCTCCCACAGCTTTCTGGCCATCTGAAAATTTTTCTGTGGCTCACCTTCCAATTCTCCTTCCTCCCCTGCTTCTATCTGTAGCAAATAAGATGATAGATTCATCCATTCTTTTTTTGAGAGTTTGTCAGTGGATTTCCAGTTCTTTATTATAATAGTTTTGGCTGCCAATGAGAGGATATGAAATAGCGTTTCCACCATCTTGTTTTCCCCTTTTTGGCTCAGTCCGAACATTACTACTCTCTCATTTACATCACCATCTGGGAGAACATATTTCCTTATAAATATCTGTATATCTGACCAAAAAGATCGTATTGTTGGGCAATGCCATAGCATATGAGATAGGTTCCCCATCCCTGCATCACATTTCCAGCATAGATTATTTTCTTTTAATTTCCTTTGAAAGAGTTTCTCAGGCGTTAAATACCATTGAGACACTATTTTAAATTGTAATAACTGAATGCTAGTATTCTTAGGTAGCCAAATATATGAAATAATCTTTTCCCACTCTGAATCGTCTAATTTTTCTCCCCACTCCGTTTCCCATTTTTCCCGGAACCAGCTAGTATTTCGTTCAGCCTCCTTTACTCCCAGATGGTCATATAGCCGAGACAGCATCTTCTGTGGGACTGTTTTTTCTATAAACAAAATTTCTAATTTGTTCAGTTGGTCTCGTATCTCTCCCCCCTTTAATTTTTGTCTTTCAAGGAAACTTTGTATTTGTAACCTTCCGAACTCAGTGGCAGGCCTTCTTCCCTGAACTAAATTAACTATTCGCGTATCTTCCTCTAATTTATTCTTTTTTAGCCATCCTACTTCTCTTGCTGGTGCAAATTCTGAGTTGTTCTCGATTAACATTAGAGGTGGGGGGTCTGCAATATTTATTTTAATATAGTCCAGAATTGCTTTCAGCGAGGGGGTAATAAATGGGTGGTCTGTTGTTTTTGCTGCTTCCCTGATTTTTGTTTTATCCCATGACAGTACATCTTTCATATTCACACTCTCATATTCCATCATAATCCATATCTTATCCTCTCTCCCTTGCCTCCACTCCAACAATCTACCCAATAATATAGCTTGATGGTATTTATAAAGGTCCGGCGCTGCTAATCCCCCCTTTTTTTTGTCCATTGTTATTTTTTTATATGATATTCTTACTGCTTTATTTCTCCAAATATACTTTGAGAAAAGCCTGTGTAGCGCAGAAAACCAGTTTTTGGGAATTTCTACTGGGATACTTTGTAGTTTAAACAGTATCCTAGGTAGTAAATTCATTTTTATTATATCTATTCTGCCTAAGGTGTTAAAGCTATGTATATCCCATTGTTTTAGGGAATTAGTGCAGATTTCCAGTTCTTTACCCAAGTTTCTATCAAAGAGATTCCGGGTTTCACTACATATGTGTATCCCCAAGTATTTAATACTGTCATTGTACCATTGTAGTTTAAATTTTTCCCTAATTTTCTTTTTAGTCTCGCTACTGCAGTTTAAATTAAGCGCCGAGGTTTTTTCTATATTTATTTTATAATTTGAATGATCCCCGAAGTTTTTAACTACTTTGAGGGTTTTTTCTATAGATATCTCGGGGTTTTTAAGTGTCAGAATTACATCGTCTGCGTAGGCACATATCTTTAATTCTTCTTTACCCATTCTTAGACCACTAATCTTTTCTTCTTTCTGTATAGTCTGAATAAATGTTTCCAGTACCAAATTAAATAAACTAGGGGAGAGAGGACAGCCCTGCCTGACTCCATTTGTCAGTCTTAAATCCTTTGAATGAAAGCCATTTATATTTATACATGCAGTTTGGTTTATATATAGATTTTTAATCCTACTGATATACTTCTCGCCTAACCCAAATTTTTCCAATGTATCGTATAAGTATTCTCTGGAAACCCTGTCGAATGCTTTTTCTGCGTCTAGTGCGAGCAGGGCAGCCTCTCCACGCTTTTTCTTACATTGATGTATAAAGTTCATTACCATATAGATATTATCCTTTATATGCCTCCCTTTTCTAAAACCACTTTGCTGTTTTCCCAATAGCAAATCTAATTTATTATCCAATCTATTTGACAATATTTTAGCATATATCTTAACATCTATATTTATTAAAGATATCGGGCGCAGTGGCGGACACAGGCAGCAGTGGGCCCCTGTGCAAAATATCAATTGTGGGCCCTCATGACCTGCGGCGCGCAAAGCGCGCCGCGGCAAAAAATGGGCGTGGCTATAACCTACGACGCGCGAAGCACGCCGCAGCAAAAAATGGGTGTGGATAGAACCTGCGGCGCTACGCGCCGCGGCAAAAAATGGGCGTGGCAATGACCGGATAAGGGCGGAGCTAACTGTAATTTAAAGTGATCCCGGGGTGAGAGTGATATGGAGGCTGCCATATTTATTTCCTTTTAAACAATACTAGTTGCCTGGCGGCCCTGCTGATCTATTTGGCTGCAGTAATAAACTGAATTACACCAGCAACAAGCATGCAGCTTAATCTTCTCAGTTCTGACAATATTGTCAGAAACCCCTGACCTGCTGCATGCTTGTTCAGGGTCTATGGTTGAAAGAATAAGAGGCAGAGGACCAGAACGGCAACCAGGCAACTGGTATTGCTTAAAAGGAGAGAAATATGGCAGCCTCAATATTATTCTCACCTCAGGTTCCCTTGAAAAGTGCAACGCAAAGACAGTGGGCCCAGGTTTTGGTGACCCTTTCCCCAGAAAATTCACATAATGTGAGCAGGTTTTCTCATGAAAATACACATAATGTGAGCAGATATGCCCAGAAAATACGTGCAATCATGTCGGCAGATATGCCCAGAAAATACGTGCAATCATGTCGGCAGATATGCCCAGAAAATACGTGCAATCATGTCGGCAGATATGCCCAGAAAATACGTGCAATCATGTCGGCAGATATGCCCAGAAAATACGTGCAATCATGTCGGCAGATATGCCCAGAAAATACGTGCAATCATGTCGGCAGATATGCCCAGAAAATACGTGCAATCATGTCGGCAGATATGCCCAGAAAATACGTGCAATCATGTCGGCAGATATGCCCAGAAAATACGTGCAATCATGTCGGCAGATATGCCCAGAAAATACGTGCAATCATGTCGGCAGATATGCCCAGAAAATACGTGCAATCATGTCGGCAGATATGCCCAGAAAATACGTGCAATCATGTCGGCAGATATGCCCAGAAAATACGTGCAATCAAGTCGGCAGATTTGCCCAGAAAACACATGCAATCATGTAGCAAATTTGCCCAGAACATACATGCAATCATGTGGCAGACCTGCCCAGAACATACACGCAATCATGTGGCAGACCTGCCCAGAACATACACCTGCTAAAATAAATAATAAAAAAAACCATTTACTCACCTGCAGCAGCAGACCTCCTGTCCCAGCCTCCATCCAGCGCGCAGCTCCCATGGGTGGTTGGGTGGATAGGTAGCCTGGTGGGTAGGTAGGTAGGCAGCCCTTAGCTGGGTGGGTAAGTAGCCTGGTGGGTGGCTGGGTAGCCGGGTGGGTGGGTAGCCTGGTGGGTAGGTAGCCTGGTGGGTGGGTAGGTGGGTGGTTAGGTAGCTGGGTGGGTGGGTAGGTAGCCTGGTGGGTCTTTAGGTAGGTAGCCTGGTGGGTTGGTAGGTAGCCGGGTGGGTAGGTAGGTAGGTAGCCTGGTGGGTGGGTAGGTAGCCGGGTGGGTGTGTAGGTAGCCGGGTGAGTGGTTGGGTAGCCGGGTGGGTGGGTAGCCAGGTGGGTAGGTAGCCGGGTGGGTAGGTAGCCAGGTGGGTAGGTAGCCGGGTGGGTAGGTAGCCGGCAGGGTGGTTAGGTAGCTGGGTGGGTAGGTAGACGGGTGGGTGGTTAGGTAGCCGGGTGGGTAGATGTGTGGGTGGTTAGGTAGCCGGGTGGGTAGCCGGGTGGGTGGTTAGGTAGCCGGGTAGGTAGCTGGGTGGGTAGGTAGCCGGGTGGGTGGGTAGGTATCCGGGTGGGTGGGTAGGTAGCCGGCAGGGTGGTTAGGTAGCTGGGTGGGTAGGTAGCCGGGTGGGTGGCTAGGTAGCCGGGTGGGTAGGTAGCCGGGTGAGTGCGTAGATGTGTGGGTGGTTAGGTAGCCGGGTGGGTGGGTAGCCGGGTGGGTAGGTAGTCGGGTGGGTGGTTAGGTAGCCGGGTAGGTAGCCGGGTGGGTAGGTAGCCAGGTGGGTGGTTAGGTAGCCGAGTGGGTAGGTAGCCGGGTGGGTGGGTAGGTAGCCGGCAGGGTGGTTAGGTAGCCGGGTAGGTAGCCGGGTGGGTGGGTGGGTAGCCGGCAGGGTGGTTAGGTAGCCGGGTAGGTAGCCGGGTGGGTAGGTAGCCGGTTGGGTGGTTAGGTAGCCGGGTAGGTAGCCGGGTGGGTGTGTGGGTATCCGGGTGGGTAGGTAGCCGGGTGGGTAGGTAGCCAGCAGGGTGGTTAGGTAGCCGGGTAGGTAGCTGGGTGGGTGGTTAGGTAGCCGGGTGGGTGTGTGGGTATCCGGGTGGGTAGGTAGCCGGGTGAGTGTGTGGGTAGCCGGGTGGGTAAGGTAGCCGGGTGGATGGGTGTGTAGCTATCCGGGTGGGGGGCCCGACTCCTATCCTCCCTCACTCACCTCGGGGCCCCCCTCCCGGTATGCGCGGCGGCGGCGGCGGGCGGGAGAGCAGAAAATCCAGGAAGTCTCCGCCGGGGCTGCAGCAGACACTAGAGGCTGCTGCCGCTTGGTCTCCCGTGTCTCCAACTTTGTACACTGCTCGCTACTTCCTGGTTTAGTAGTGAGCAGTGTACAAAGTTGGAGACACGGGAGACCAAGCGGCAGCAGCCTCTAGTGTCTGCTGCAGCCCCGGCGGAGACTTCCTGTATTTTCTGCTCTCCCGCCGCATCGCATGAGGGGGAGGGGGGGGCCGATGTGAGGGGGGAGGACAGGAGTAGGGGCCCCCCAGGTTAAAATAAAAATAAAAGGTAAAATTTAAAAAAAAAACTGCAATACTTAATGGGCCCCTGAAGCAGCGGAACTTCAGGGGCCCTTGTGCGGCGGCACGGCCTGCACGGCCGTATGTCCGCCACTGATCGGGCGGTAATTGGTGACTTCTATAGATGATTTCTGTTCCTTGGGGATTAAAGTGATAATAGCTTTGTTGGAGAGGTCAGAGAATGTCTTGCCTTCTAAGCTTTCATTAACCAGTTTGCAAAAAAAAAAAAAAAAATTATAAACAGGAGGGAAATGTGGAAAGAATTATTAACCACTTCAGGATTCGGCGTACGCTTAACTACGCCCCTGAATCCTGAAGTGGATTGCATGGAAACGGCCGCTCGTATGAGCGGCCGTTCCATGTCAGTTCACGGAGGGTGTCTCCGTGAACACCCTGCGAGCCTCCGATCGTGGCTCGCAGGGTAAATGTAAACACACGGGGAAGACCTTCCCCGGTGTTTACATGTATACGGCGCTGCTGCGCAGCAGCGCCGTGGCGGAGATCGGCGATCCCCGGCCTCTGATTGGCCAGGGACCGCCGGCACCTGATAGGCTGAAGCCTATCCTATCCGGCGCAGGACGGAATTCCGTCCTGCGCCGCTCACAGGGGGAGGTAGAGGGAGGGAAGGGGAAGGCGGCCAGGAAGCGCTGCGGAGGGGGGCTTTGAAGAGAGCCCCCCCCGCAAGCGCAAGCAGCCGGCGGCGATCAGACCCCCCCAGCAGGACATCCCCCTAGTGGGGAAAAAAGGGGGGAGGTCTGATCGGCCTGGCTGCTAGCTGATCGGTGCTGCGGGCTGGAGAGCCCACGCAGCACCGATCAGCAAAACCACCCGGTATCCGGAAGTGGTTAAGATTTATAATTAATCTCATGGTATATTTTTTTTTGTTGTAAAATAACTTTTATTGATTTTTTTCAATGTCATACAGAACAATAAAGGAACAAACAAACAGAGAAATAGCTTCCTGTCGTTATTGTAATACATAGAGATGATACCTTACACAAGAGATGGCATAATTGGCATAATCGTTTCTTACAAGCTTTGGTGTATAACCTAGTACCTTTCAATTCCTAATTGTCAACATCAATCACATTGAGAGGGAGAGTGCAAAATATTCACACAGTAGATTAGAGCAGTATTTTTAAAATTGAAGATCAGGAAGAGACTACCACTAGTATTGTCACATATAATGTCTAGGTATTGTCTCGTATTATCCAAACAGGAGTATGTAAGGTGGAAAGAAAGGGAGAGGGAAATGAGGTGGAAGCAAAGGAGAAGGAGAGAAAGGGAGGTGGGAGAAAGAGAGAGAGGAGAGGAGAGCTGACGCCACGACCAACGCCGTATTAAGTGTGTATGTGGAGTTCTGTTAAAAGGTTTGGTCAGAGATGTGCACAGGGTAAGTATGCGTTATAAGATGCGTGAAAGCAGGGCTTTAGAGCATATCTATAGCCTTGGAGGATTCCACTTCATGGTAAAGGCCTCGGCCAATCTCTGAGTGTCTGTGTAAAGATCCTCCATCCTCATGATGTGGTTGATCTCTTTAAAGAACTCTGTCATGGAAGGAGTGGTAGTGGATTTCCAGTGCCTTGAAATTAGTAATCTGGAGACTACCATTATTTGGGGGGTTATTGATTTTTTGATCGCAGAGGTTCTTCCCGGTAGAAGAGTTAGGAGGGCTGTGGAAATTGACAATGGAAGATCTCTACAGTGGAGATGTTTGTGGACCAGGAAAACTTTGGACCAGAAGGGTTGGACGAGAGGGCAATCCCACCAAATGTGGCGAAAGGTCCCAAGAGCCTGGGTGCATCTCCAACATGTGGGGGACGTTTCAAGGTTGTACTTAGCTACTTGGATTGGGGTACGATACCATCTGGAGAAGACTTTGTAATTCCTCTCCTGGTGGATCGCGGAAATGGAGGTTTTGTGTATAAGGGTAAAAATCTTTTCCCATTGCTCAGCCAGGAGAGGGGTCCCCAAGTCCTTGTCCCATATATCGGTAAGGTTGAGTAGGTCCCTTTCACTGGAGGCGCTTATAAGAAGAGAGTACAAGAGAGAAACCTTATGTGGGGAGGAAGAGGTTGAAGCGCACATACTCTCAAATTCAGAAAGTGGTCTATGGATTTGGGATTTGGAAGTGGTCTTTTTATGAAACCACACCAGTTGACTCCAGGATAGCCAGTCCAAGCGGGGCCGATTATCCGGATTGCCAATGATGTTTCGAGAATTTAGTCTACCTTCACTTGTGATGTGTCCAGTGGCGGACACAGCCAGCAGTGGGCCCCTGTGCAAAATAGTAATTGTGGGCCCCCCCTGACCTGCGGCGCAAAAATTGGGGTGGCTATAACGGCGCGACAAAAAATGGGTGTGGATAGAACCTGCGTCGCGTAGCGCCGTGGCAAAAAATGGGCGTGGCAATGACCGGATAAGGGATGAGCTAACTGTAATTTAAAGCGATCCCGGGGTGAGAGTGATATGGAGGCTGCCATATTTATTTCCTTTTAAACAATACTAGTTGCCTGGCGGCCCTGCTGATCTATTTGGCTGCAGTAATAAACTGAATTACACCAGCAACAAGCATGCAGCTTAATCTTCTCAGTTCTGACAATATTGTCAGAAACCCCTGACCTGCTGCATGCTTGTTCAGGGTCTATGGTTGAAAGAATAAGAGGCAGAGGACCAGCACGGCAGCCAGGCAACTGGTATTGCTTAAAAGGAGAGAAATATGGCAGCCTCAATATTATTCTCACCTCAGGTTCCCTTGAAAAGTGCAACGCAAAGACAGTGGGCCCAAGTTTTGGTGACCCTTTCCTCAGAAAATTCACATAATTGTGCAGGTTTTCTCAAGAAAATACATTCAATCATGTCGGCAGATTTGCCCAGAAAATACGTGCAATAATGTCGGCAGATATGCCCAGAAAATACGTGCAATCATGTCGGCAGATATGCCCAGAAAATACGTGCAATCATGTCGGCAGATATGCCCAGAAAATACGTGCAATCATGTCGGCAGATATGCCCAGAAAATACGTGCAATCATGTCGGCAGATATGCCCAGAAAATACGTGCAATCATGTCGACAGATATGCCCAGAAAATACGTGCAATCATGTCGGCAGATATGCCCAGAAAATACGTGCAATCATGTCGTCAGATTTGCCCAGAAAATACGTGCAATAATGTCGGCAGATTTGCCCAGAAAACACATGCAATCATGTAGCAAATTTGCCCAGAACATACATGCAATCGTGGCAGACCTGCCCAGAACATACACGCAATCATGTGGCAGACCTGCCCAGAACATACACCTGCTAATATAAATAATAAAAAAAAACATTTACCAGCAGACCTCCTGTCCCAGCCTCAATCCGGCGTGCAGCTCCCATGGGTGGTTGGGTGGATAGGTAGCCTGGTGGGTGAGTGGGTAAGTAGGTAGCCTGGTGGGTAGGTAGGTAGCCTGGTGGGTAGGTAGGCAGTTTGGTGGGTGGGTAGGTAGGTAGCCCTTAGCCAGGTGGGTAGGTAGCCTGGTGGGTGGCTGGGTAGCCGGGTGGGTAGGTAGCCTGGTGGGTGGGTAGGTGGGTGGGTAGGTAGCCAGGTGGTTAGGTAGCCTGGTGGGTGGGTTGGTAACTAGCCCGGTAGCCGGGTAGGTAGCCGGGTGGGTGGTTAGGTAGCCGGGTAGGTAGCCGGGTGGGTGGTTAGGTAGCCGGGTGGGTAGGTAGCCGGGTGGGTGGTTAGGTAGCCGGGTGGGTGGTTAGGTAGCCGGGTGGGTAGCCGGGTGGGTGGTTAGGTAGCTGGGTGGGTAGGTAGCTAGGTGGGTGGTTAGGTAGCCAGGTAGGTAGCCGGGTGGGTGGGTAGCCGGGTGGGTGGTTAGGTAGCCGGGTGGGTAGGTAGTCGGGTGGGTGGTTAGGTAGCCGGGTGGGTAGGTAGCCGGGTGGGTAGGTAGGTAGGTAGCCTGGTGGGTCTTTAGGTAGGTAGCCTGGTGGGTTGGTAGGTAGCCAGGTGGGTAGGTAGCCGGGTGGGTAGGTAGGTAGGTAGGTGGGCCTGCTGCTCTCCGGCTGGGGCTGGGCCTTAGAAAGCCTCTCCTCTGGCTGGCTGCTGTTCCTCCCGCCCGGTGACCAATCTCATCAGAGACCAGACTCACCTGGCCTGGTTGGCTCTGACGATCTCCTCTCCCGGGTCGGGTCGTCGCCCTCTCTCTCCCTCTCCTGCTGCTCAAAGTGGGTCTGCCGCTGGCCGAATCGGTCCTGCTGCGGCTGCCACAGTCTACCCCACTCGCCTCTCTCCTCCACGGCTCCACCGAGTCCCCCCTGGCTTGGTCTGGCGGCTGGCGCGTGACGGTGACCTGCAGTTTGGCGTGGCGTCTCCTCCTGTCCTCTGGGCTGGCTGTCTCCGTCCGAGACGAGTGTCTCCTCCTCCCCTCTTTAGCGCTCAAACAAGGGGGCATGGCAGGCACAGTCAGGATCTCCGCTCCGCTCTCCTCTGGGCAATACCACATGCAGCATTGAGCGGGGGAGGGCGATTTTGGTGTGCACAAATCAGCGGGGGGGGGGTTGGTATGGGTGACGGGGGTGTTCTGGTTTGGCTAGTTTGGGGTACAGGGGGCCCCCCCCCCCCAAAAAAAAAAAGTTTACAAAAAAAAGTAAAAAAAAAAAATTGTGATAGATACACTGTGTGGGCCCCTAAAGAAAAGCAACTTTAAGGGGCCCTCGTGCTGTCGCACGGCCTGCACGGCCGTATGTCCGCCACTGGATGTGTCTTATCTGTGGCCAATAATCCCGTGACCAGCCAAGGATAGAGTGAGCCTCCACCCCTGTAGCAAAGTCCGGGTTGTCGAAAAGAGAGGTAAGTGGGCTATATGGATAGGAGGGGCTAAATTTTTTGCTAAGAGAGTGCCACATCTTAAGGACAATTTGGGCCCAGAATGCTAGATCTGCAGGGTTTGGTTTATGGGCTGGTGATGTCCAAAGCAGTGCCCTTGGATCGAGTGTGGATAAAGAGGTCTCCAGACTGAGCCATTGTTTGTCCGTTCTATCCTGGAACCAGCCGAGTGTATGGGTAAGTAAGATGGCTTGGTAATACACCTGTATGTCTGGGAGACCTATTCCACCCCCCCGCTTTAGGTCTAGTAAGGAGCCTGAACTTGGTTCTGTGGGGCCTATTGTGCCAAATGAATTTTAGTATGAGTGATTATAGCTTATTTAGAAATAGCATGGGTAGCCTAATCGGGATTGCCTGCATTACATACAACAATTTTGGGAGAATATCCATTTTAATGGCATTAATACGGCCTGTCCAGGACAAGTGTAGCAGGTTCCAATTGTCTAGGTCCTTCGTACTTTATGATATTAAGGGTGGGTAATTAAGGTCGAACAGTTCAGAGGGGTCAGCCGAGACATGTATTCCTAAGTATCTAATTTTATGGGGTTGCCATTTGAAGGAGAAAGAGTGTTGGAGGCTGGACACAATGGAGGATGGTAATGTGACATTTAACATTTTGGTTTTGGTAATGTTAATTTTAAAATTGCTGACATTCCCAAAAAGATCAAATGCTTGAAGTAGGTTTGGGAGAGCAATCATAGGGTTCGAAATATAAACTAGCAGATCATCCGCGAATAAAGAGATTTTGAAGTGTTTATCATCTCTCTTGATTCCCTGAATGTCCAAGTTTTGTCTCAAAGCAACTGCCAGATGTTCCATGCAGAGAACATAGAGAAGCGGTGAAAGGGGACAGCCCTGTCGCGTTCCATTTGCTATAGGGAAGGCGTCCGACAGGGTCCCATTTATCTTGATTCTAGCCGAGGGGTTCTTATACAGAGCCATCACCTTGGTCCTAAAGCCAGGACCCAAACCTATCTGCTCTAAACAGGACTCTAGAAAGAGCCAGTGGACCCTGTCGAACGCCTTTTCCGCGTCTACTGACATGATGCATAGCGGTGACTTGTATTTCCTAGCATAGTGAATTAGGGAGACAGTTTTAAGGGTATTATCCCTAGCTTCTCTCCCTGTCACATAGCCTGTCTGGTCAGTGTGTATAATGGAGGTCAGGATGGGCTTGAGTCTCTCAGACAGAATCTTGGCGTAAAGTTTGAGGTCAACATTAATTAAGGATATTGGGCGATAGTTCGCGCAGCTATTGGGGTCTTTATTTGGCTTGGGTTTTACTGTTATGTGTGCCATGGAGGTCTGTGGTGTGAAAGTCCTATCCTCATTGATAGAGTTAAAGGTTTGCAAAAGTAGGGGGGATAAGGCGGAACAAAATTGTTTATAGAAGGATCCAGTAAGCCCATCAAGCCCGGGGCTTTTGCCATTCTTAAGTGCTCTAATCCAGGATTTTAATTCAAAGTCTGATATGTCCAGTTCTAGCTCTTTAATCATTTCCTCAGAGATAGTTGGTAGTTTAGTTGCATTAATGTATGATAATATTTTGTCCTTCAGTTTAGCCTGGCTCATATCATGGTATTTACCTTTAATATTATATAGGGCTGTGTAAAAAGTGTGGAATTCGGGGGCGATTTCCGAGTTTTTGAATTTGGATTGGCCCTTAGAGTTTTTAATCGAAAAAATATTTGAGGTGGCTACATGGGGATGGAGGTAATGTGCCAGTAGGGTGCCACATTTACTAACTTGAAAGAAGAGTCAACTGTGGAATCTTTCTCTGGCTACTAGGGTTTTCTGGTCAAGTAAAGCTAGTAAAGTCTGTCTAGTGTTTGAGAGTTCCAGATCTAGGGAAGAGGAGTAGGCAGATTTGAGGGAGAGCTCGAGGTTGTGGATTTTTGCAAGTAGGTCTGTTATTTGTGTGGCTCTTTCCTTTTTTAATCTTGCACCATGGGAATTGAAGACCCCGCGTAGGACGCATTTAAGAGCCTCCCATTTAATGGTTGCTGGGGATTCATCGTTAGCATGATTTAGTTTAAATTGTTCAATCGTGTCTTTGATCGCTGCAGCGCATTGAGGGTCTTTCAAGAGGTTTTCATTGAGCCTCCACTGAAAGTGGCGTCGAGAGTGATCGTTTGTGTAAAATAAGCAAAATATGGGTGCGTGGTCAGACCAGAGTGTCTCCAATGGAGGTCTCAATGTTTAGATCAAGTAAGGATTGGGAAACGAAGATGTAATCAATACGACTATAGGTTTTGTGGACTGAGGAGAAGAAGGTGTAGTCACGTGTATCCGGATTTAATGTTCTCCAGGCGTCGACTAGGTGTAATGATGTTAGTTTAGATTTTAGCTTCAGGAGCATTGATTTGGGTAGGGATAGTCTCTGGGAGAAGGAGTCCAATCCTGAGTCAAAACATAGGTTAAAGTCCCCCCCCCAGTACCACTTCCCCCTCGGCGAAAGTAGTCAGTCTGGAAAGATAGTTCAGCAAAGCCCCACCTTGATTGAGGTTGGGTAGATATAAGTTTGCTACGGTGTATTTACGATTATCCAACAGGATAGTTAGGAATACAAATCTCCCATTTGGATCTATTAGCTCCCTCTGAACTGTAAGATTAAGATGTTTGTGGAAGCCAATGGACACACCCTTTGATTTAGCTAAGGGATTGGTACTATGGTACCATATGTTAAAGTACCTGGTTCTGATAGTTGGAATTTCATTTGTTTTGAAGTGGGTTTCCTGAATGAAAGCTATAGAAACCTTTTGTTTGTGGAGGTGGTGTATAATTTGAGAGCGCTTTCCGGGAGAGTTAAAGCCCTTAACATTAAATGAGGCTATTTTACATCTGTTCATGTACGGGTGAGTGAGCGATGAGTAAACTTACCATATCTCCTGTGCATTGACCATAGAAGATGAGTAATCTTAGCGATCTCAAGGCGGCAGCCTCCAAAGGAGAAAAGGAGAGAGGAGGAGTAGGGGAAAAAGAAAACATGAAGTAGGAAAGAAAAAACATAACATAAAAGGCTAGCATCAAATGTGCCAGCCAATAGAACATCTAGGTCACCGGTCACACCTGTGGCGCTGAAAGCACCAGCAGTGTGAGAGATTTGGTGGAGTGTGGAAGCCAACACCAGTCACAAGAGTCCGACTGGACCCAGGCTCCCATAGAAATAACCATTAAAACTGTAACCAAAAACCAGCATGGATTTGTTAAACAATTCGAAAATGTTACTTATGCCCTCAACTTATTCTGGTATAGTAACCTAAGGAAGTGCAATCCAGGATGATAGGTATCTGCTGATCATCTCACCCTGGAGTAGGTGCATGTTCAAGAACTGGAGCTTGGGGTGCAGCTCCTGGGCGTCCGAGTATAAGTAGAGCTATTTAATTTACATTAGCTGAGACATGGTGAGGTCCATAGGCTATGTTGTTTACAAACAGGGATGTGGTCTATGGGCATATTAATTTGCTGTGACAAAACGCAGTACACAAAGACAGGGTAAGCAACGCACAAATTATTGATATTGGGGTCGTGTGAGGTGGATCAATGAAGGTGCAGTATACTAATTAAACTACATTCCGTCACGTAATCCACCTTCAATCGGAATCTGGAGGGGTAGGGATGCGAGCGGAGCATCTAGTATCACCCAGATGCAGGACCCTTTTTATACCCTATGTTTGTAGTATGCATTGGGGAGAAGGAAAGCCTCTTAGCCTAGCGGTAAAGGAAGCTGTACAGATTCATAACCCCAGACTGATAATGAACAGCATCCTAGGATAAGAGCATGTTCAGGAACCTAGTCGTAGAGCGCAGCCTCTGGGCGCCCGAGTATCTATGGAACTATTTGAGCTACCTTTAATAGAGCATGAGGAAGTCCATGAGCTATCTTAAATAATTACACACATATAGGGCAATTGAGGAATGAGATCAATGGGTGTATTGAATGGCTGTGGCAGGACCTCGTGCAGAAACTCAGGGTAAGCCATGCACAGATTATTGATGGTGGGACTGTGTGAGCTGGATCACAGGGAGTATAGTATACGGGTTGAACTGGGCTCTGTCACATCAACCGACTCCAATCTAAATCTGAAGGGTTGGGGACGCGAGAGAGCATCCCTTAACACCCAGAAGCAGCACCCCATTTATATCTTATACTTATAGTGCACTTTGGAGAGATGAAGAGACATCCTGGCATAGTGGTAAATAAAACTGAAGAGGTTCATGGAACCTAACTAATCTTAAAAAACAACATCATCTAAACATTATAAATATCCTTCAAACGGTTAGAACATATGCATATGACAACCTGAGATTTCCTGCATGGTGAACATATAAACAAGAATTCAAAAAATAAGGATCACCACATCAGGGGACCCTCGGCCATAATGATTAAACTAAGGGACCCACAATATACTGTTGCTGAAACATGTGAGGCAGTTGTATAGGTGGGGAGTTATGGGATAGGTCCCCTTATATTCTCTTCAAAAATAGGGAATAAGGGATAAGTATCCAGCGCAATTAGTTATAGCTTTGAGGGAAAGCAAGCAAAGTTGAGCTCGTAGCGAGATGATCCCTTAGTGAGCATTTACGTGGCTGTCTTGGGTGCCGGAGCCGGGTAGGACGGCAATGGTAGTTATGGAGGGAGTCAATGATTGTTTTAGTTCGTGGTAAAAGATGTAGTTCTGAAGGGTGGTCAAAAACAGTAAAGATAGGGCCATTGGGATGAGTTATTGGGCAGCAGAGAGGGGGAGAAAAAAAAAATAAGAACAAACACAGCGCAAAAATTGTGCCAAAGTACCGTCCGGGGTAGTACTCACATGTATGAGGTCGCCCTCGGGTAAGGATAGTCAATAAGACCGAAATCCGAAGCAGTATAGTGCAGAAAGAGTTTCCTATACGGGTGCCCCATCGGTAGCTCTAGCTGGTCTCCCACGAGTCTGGACTCTTCTCCAGCGTTCTCGTTGCGGGAGGGCCGCTGTTGCTGTTTGGAGTAGCCATTCTGAGATGGTGACTCTCTGCAGGTCAAAAAAGTCTCTCACTTTCTGGAGGTCTTGAGGTGAGGAGAAGGCCGTTGATCTGCCATCTTTGGACATGTAGATCGCGAACGGATAGCCCCAGTGGTAGGTAATGTCCTTATCACGCAGCACCGTGAGTAATGGACGGACAGCTTTCCTCATTTGGAGAGTTAACCCCGATAGGTCGGGGTAGAGCCGAAATTTGACCCCGTCAAAGTCCACTTCACCTTTCTGGCGCGCAGCCGCCATTATCCTTTCTTTTTCGCTGAAGAAATGGACTCTGCATATGATGTCCCTTGGCTTGAGGGGATCGGTGTTAGGTGGGCCAGCCGTCCTGTGAGCTCTGTGAAGTTCAGTCTTGTTGTCCGCTGGGGCATCTAGAAAGAGGTTGAAGATAGCCTCCGTGGTGGCCATGATATCTGGAGCAGGTGTGGCCTCGGGGACTCCTCGGATTCTGATATTGTTTCTCCTGTGGCGATTTTCTATATCGTCAATCTTAAGGTAAATGGCAGAGATATGGTCTGTATGCGAATTGATGGTACTTTGCTGGGTCTCTAAAGTTTTGTCTACCTCATCTTGCCTCTTTTCGATTGCCTCCACTCGTCTATGGACGGACAGTCCGTACAAATCACTTGAAATTAATCATGTCCGTACTGTCCGTATTTACAAGGTTGCTGTCCGTCAAAATAAATCAATTTCACAGTTTTCGGTTCATTCCTAGAGAGCCAGCACAGCTCCCACTGTAACAGCACAGTTCAGCAAGCCTAAACAGTTACAGCGGGGATAGAAGTCTGCTGCCGCCTCCTCCTCCTCCCGCCCTCCAATCAGAAGCCTTCTTTTCCAGCTGTAGGCTCTCTCCAGCCAATAGAAGCGAGAGAGACAGCCAAGCGTGCCACGCCCCCACAACCCCGGAGTCCTGGTCTCTGCCATGCGGAGGAAACTGTTATCCCTGAAGTCCTTCTCCAGGTATCACTGTCTGCAATCCTCCTTATCTCTGCTGCTCACAGCCTGTCAGATTCAGCTCTCCTGCAAGCCAGGAGGAAGCTGATCAGTGTGACAGGCAGTACTTCAGCTGGAGGAATCCTCCGTGCTCTGCACAGTTATCTGCTGGGCAGCATTCTTCAGAAATCTGGATGGGGTCACAGGAGGGATGGGAGCAGCTCTATAGACAGGGCATGGGGGGAGGGGGGGTATTTACATTGACAAGGAGTGAAGGAGAGCCAGGGTGATTCACAGCTGAAACCTGAGCCGCTAGCTTTGTACAGATAAAATCACTGGAATCCTGCTCTGAAAGGGAAACTGTGCATGGTGTCACTTTATAATGACTTGTGAGCTGCTCTGATCAGGCCAGTGTACAGCTTTCCCCCCTATTTGCTATAGAAGCTGGGGTCTATAGATTGTGAGCTAGTCTGAGGACAGTAAAGTGCTGCAGAAGAGGTCAGTGCTATATAACTACATAGTAATATGGCAGGACATTAGACTATAGGCCCATGCACACGTCGGATTTCCGCGAACAACGGGTCGTTTGAACGTCCCGTCGTTCGCCCGCTAAATCGGGCGTGTGTACAGACTGTCGTTCGCTTGATAAGAGTGAGTTGATCGCTCAAACTCACTCTTATCAAGCGAACGACAGTCTGTACACACGCCCGATTTAGCGGGCGAACGACGGGACGTTCAAATGACCCGTCGTTCGCGGAAATCCGACGTGTGTATGGGCCTTATGACTGGGTTAGAATGTGAGCTCCTCTGAGGACAGTCAGTGACATGACTATTTACTCTGTAATGTGCTGCAGATGATGCCTGTGCTATATAAATGCATAATTCCTTCAATTCCTCTTTTTTGTATAGCGCTTTCATCCTGTCAGACTCAAAGCTCTTGCGAGGCAGCCACTAATGCGCACTCAGTAGGCAGTAGTAGTGGTAGGGAGTCTTGCCCAAAACTCCTTACTGAATAGGTGCCGGCTAACTGAATAGGAAGAGCCCTTAACCATTACACTATCTAGCCAATAATTATTTGGTAGGACATTAGACTATGACTATGGTAGGATTAGATTGTGAGCTCCTCTGAGGACAGTCAATGACATCACTATGTACTCTGTAGTGTGCTGCAGAAGATGTCAGTGCTATATAAATACATAATAATAATATGGTGGGACATTAGGCTATGACTACGGTAGGATTAGATTGTGAGCTCCTCTGAGGACAGTCAATGACATGACTTTGTACTCTGTAGTGTGCTGCAGAAGATGTCAGTGCTATATAAATACTTAATAATAATACAGCAGGCATTGCATTTTTGACTGTGGTACGGATTAGATTGTGAGTTCCCCTGAGGACAGTGAGTGACCTGACTATGTTAAATGCTGTGGAAGATCATGTCAAAATTAATAATAATGCCCAGAGCTTTGCGCTACCCACAACTCTACTTGAAGTGAACCTAAACTGAGAAGGATGTGGATTTTTTCTTTTAAAATGATAACAGTTGCCTGACTCTCCTGCTGATCCTGTGTCTCTAATACTTTTAGCCACAGCCCCTCAACAAGCATGCAGATCAGGTGCTCTGACTGAAGTCAGACTGGATTAGCTGCATGCTTGTTTCAGGTGTGTGATTCAGCCACTACTGCAGCTGAAGAGATCAGTACAACTGCCAAGCAACTGGTATTGTTTAAAAGGAAACCTCCAAATCCCTCTCAGTTCAGGTGCACTTTAAAAGTGCGCTTTTGACTCCGCCCCCAACCCCGCCCCCTGTCCGTCCAAAATTTTGGGTGTCCTGCTTTTTTAGACCTTTTGTCCGTCAAAAATTAGAAATTAGGTTGGCAACCCTGCGTTGGACTACGTAGCTGAACTCCTGTCGGAATTCCGCCATATCCTTTCTATGCGATTCCATAATGCGCGTGACGCAGTTCTCCAGATCTTGTTTGGTAGGCAGCGATCGGATATATTCATGTAGATCTACCTCCATGTACGAGTCAGCGCCCTCTGAAGCTGCGGGAGAAGATGGGTTGCATATGGGGAGGTTCTGAGGCGAGCTCGCTGGAGACTGTCGTTTTGTGGCGTTCTTACTGCTGGGGGACCCAGATGGCGGGGTGTCCCGACCCTGCCCGCCGTGAGGTGGGTTCTTCTGAAGATCTTCAGACTGCCGTTGTGGAGCTATTGGGGGTTTAGCTACGATCAGTCTCTCCTGCGAGTCAGCGCTGTGGGATGAAGTTGTGGGTGGAGAGTTGCGGCCTTGTCCCCTGCGAGGTGAAGACGCCATATTGTCTCCCTCTTGTTGCTGTAGCCTCCTCTCGAGTGGGCGAAGGAAACGGAGGATATGAGCCGAGCTTGAGTGGGGTTTTTTGGCAGATTCCCTCTTTCTTCTGCTGCCGCCCATGTGGGGCAGTAAATCGTCTGGTTATGGTTGCTTGGTAGTGTTTTAGGAGCCCGGGTAGCGGGAGCTCAAGTGAGACACGTCTTTATCTGGCCATTAGCAAGCCACGCCCCCTATAATTAATCTCATGGTATATTTTTTATATTCTCACGTGGCTATAAGAATCACATTTATATAATCAGACCAGTGTGCTAGGATGACACTTTAAATAAAGAGTTATCACAATATCACTGAATATATGTTATATATGTTTTTGAACCATTTACTGTGCACAGCTTATTGTGTCCTTTGCAGTGGAATTCCAGTTTTCCAGAGGACAAAGGAGCAATCTGAAAGGGCAGTTTGAACCAGTTCTCCGAGGGCAGGCCTGACTTTGAGAAACGAAACAAGAAACTGACTTCAGAAGACTTCCTCCAAAGTTGACTTTCACTTTCATGGAGGACAGAGAGAAGTCAAGTAACCCAGCCCAACAAGGAGGACTGAGTCACCTTGATATGATTCTGATTGGACATTTACCAGAAAGAACTGCCTGAAAGGAGGAATATTTTATCATATTAATTAGGGTTTAAAAGACCCTGCACACCAGGAAAACTCCACTTTCTCCTGCTGAGCTGAGCTGTGTTAGCTGCGGTTTTTATATGCTGGCATGTGAGAAAGTCCTCGGCTGAGTAAATAAAGATTTCATTTTCATTGGCACGAATTGGAGAAGGCTCATGTTGTAGTTTATTTCCTTTAACAGACCCCACTGACACGCCCCTCCAGAATCAACCAATCCTGGGCGTCGTGGGACTCCTCTGACGTCAGCCGACCAGCAGGTCAGCTGACGGGCTTCCTCCCCGCATAAAGGTCCCGTCTGTGCACGCGCCCATGCGCTACGGCGACCTCCTGCACCTGGGAACATTCCGTCCTCTGCGTCCTAGACGCCGCACGGACGGATGGCCGCATGGAGGCAGCTGCGGCGGCGGTGCTGCTCCCCGCAGCTGCTTCGTGTATTACACTCAGTTTGGGTCCCATAGGTCGGCGCTTTTGGCACATAGGAGCTGCGGTAAGAGTCTGCACATCTCCCCACACAGTAATATAGCATCCACTTTTTATTTACCATTCAATTCAGGTATACTTTAAGGAAAATAGGGCACAGCAAAGTCCTTTTTACAGGTATGGTTCTAATTTATAAAACAATAGCAGATGAAAATCTATATACCGTAAATGTGAAAATAGCGCAACTCGTGGTATGTATAGGAGTTAACACGCCTTATCAGAGTAGCATAGCGAGCGCTACAAACTTATGCCTGCTAATTGGCAATGATGAGAGCTCCACTCGTCCTGCCCTGAGCCCCTGTGGGTCCAATCACTTTAAAAGGACATTATCCCCGCACTTTGGACCAATAGGCTGCCTGTCACTTGACAGGAAACTTGACAGGCAGCCTATCGGGCCAATCAAAGTGCGGGGAAAATGTCCTTTAAAGTGATTGGACCCCCAGGGGCTCAGGGCAGGACGAGTGGAGCTCTCGTAATTGCCAATTAGCAGGCATAAGTTTGTAGCACTCACTATGCTAATCTGATAGGGCGTGTTAATTTTGATAAGATGTGTTAACTCTGATAAGGCATGCTATTTGTCTTCCTGAATCAAGCCCTATGCCTCTAGAAGTAAATACTAACCCACCTCTTGTATCCTCCCTATTCCTTCAGATTATAATCTCGCAAGGGCATAGCTTTCTCATGCTTTTGTGTCTTAGAACTTGCTGTATATTTTGTCCATCATGTTACAATTGTAACTGTAATAACTATGTCTAGTAATTCTGTATTATATACCAGTGTCTATATGTTGTGTATACCACTGTATGTATTACTATATACCCCATGTTTTGTTTTTACTCTGTACAGCTCCATGGAATATGTTGGCGCTCCAAAAATCAATAATAATAATAATGATGTTCCAGTTGTTTTAGGAGAAGGATCCTCATAACACATGGTAACAAATTACAAGGGACTTAGCCTTGTGGCTCGTGCATTGTATGTCCATAAAGGACACCGCAAAATGAGATTTGGAATACCAGGCATATAAAAAAATCCTTGCTCAACAGTATATTAACATTGAAATTGAGCGTAATGTATGCATTGTCATGCCCTTCCTTATAATTATTATCAGCCAGTATACTCCCTTACCACTTCTATGTAATATGATTCAGTGGTCTTGAATAAGCCCCAATTGTTGGGTGAAACGTTTACTTCCTCCGCACCTCTAATCGATCTATCCTGTGTAACAAAGTGGATAGAAAATATTTATTCACTTTGTCTGGAATGGTAGTAGATGGGAGGTATGTTGCACCCAGGATCCGACGCTACATGCAGTAGCAGCTCCAGAGTTTGTGTGGCTTGGTTATGTGAATAGCTAAGTCTCATTATTGGGCTGGAGCTGACCAGAAGCAAGGCGGGTGGGTGCTTCTGGTCGTCCTATCCTGGGTGGAATTGCACTCCGGGTTTTACCTCAACTGGTCAGCTTCACAGCTGACACATAAAAAAGGTGATCACTTCCTGGTTGGGGAGTGTGTGTGAGCAGCATGGCTGCTAGTCAGAGACTCTGACAAAACTGCTGGGAGTTATCCAGGATTGCATCATTCAAAGACTACCACCTTTCATATGGACTTTGCATGGAAAGTGCTGTTTGAAACTCGCTACATATTAAGGTTTGCATTTGCTGTGGACTTATTATCTTCGAACTGTTTGTGTCACTTTGCTGTGAAATAAAAAACACAAAGTTTTGCACCTTGAAACTGTGTCAGAGCCTGCTTCACTGTCTGCCAAGCCTACCAGTTGATGCTAGTCCCTCACAATTGGTGCTCGGATGCGGGCAAAGTGGCAGAGTGAAATGCAGTGCTCTTAAAGGGACAGTGCCATCAATAATTGTTTTCATCTCCTTGGACTGAGAATCTTTACAGCAGAATGGAGGAGTTAGTCAAGCAGTTGGCACTGGCTACTATTGAACAGCGGCAAACTAATGCAGTCCTTCAGCAGCAAACAACAGCTATGCAGGAGCAATCTAAGGAAATGTATGAAAGACTGGCTACAGCTGCAGAGGCTGACAGAAAGCTTCTGACTGAGGTTGTACAAAAACTTGCTGAGCGAAGCTCAGAGGCCCAAGCGGGTGTCCCGGGCAATGCTGGCTCTATCCGAGCTAGTTGTTTTCTTCAAAAAATGACACCGCATGATGATGTGGAGGCCTTCCTGCATACGTTTGAAAGGACTGCAGAAAGGGAGGCCTGGCCTAAACCCCAGTGGGCAGGGTTGGTAGCACCTTTTCTGACGGGCGATGCCCAGAAAGCCTACTTTGACCTTGCCCTGGAAGATGCCAAGGATTATGACAAACTGAGAAATGAAATCCTGAGACGTCTGGGTGTCACGCCGGCTATACGGGCCCAACGAGTACACAGTTGGGAGTATTCACCGTCAAAGTCTCCTAGGTCCCAGATGCACGACTTGATTCATCTGATGAAAAAATGGCTTGAGCCGGAAGTGTTAACAGGTCCTCAGATCGTGGAAAGGATCACTATGGACCGTTTCTTGCGAGCGCTTCCTCAAGCTTTACGGAGATGGGTGAGCCATTCGAATCCAAAATCGGCAGACCAGCTAATTGAGATGGTGGAATGCTACCTTGCTGCTGAGGAATCCCTGGCCTGGTCGACAGCTCAGCGAGCCCCAGCCCCAAAGCCGTCAGCTCCCAAGGCAATGGGTAAGACTAAACCTGTGGTGTTTGGGGGTGTAGAAGGGGAGCGTCACGCTTCAGAGGGACTTAAAGGGTTTGGTGGGAAGCGAGTAGGACTTCCCTCTAGAAACCCAGGACTTATACAATGTTGGCGGTGTAACGAATGGGGACATATTGCAGCTAACTGTCCGCTTTCTATGGAGTGTGACCATGCTCGCAGACTGTCTTTCTTTGCTCTAACAGTCTGCCAGGGGAACTCTGAGTCACATATGACTGTGGTCAAGATTGCTGGTAACAGTGTACATGCACTTCTGGACTCAGGCAGCCTTGTGACACTGGTCCATGG
Source organism: Hyperolius riggenbachi (assembly GCF_040937935.1). NCBI lineage: Eukaryota > Metazoa > Chordata > Amphibia > Anura > Hyperoliidae > Hyperolius > Hyperolius riggenbachi. The sequence continues at coordinate 96,866,013 of NC_090654.1, forward strand.
CAGTCTGGTAACGAGTACCCTGCTTGGTGAACGGCACATATCGGTTCTGTGTGTTCATGGAGACTGTAAAAAGTACCCCACTGCTGTTTTACCCCTGGAAACAAACTGTGGAGTGGCCTCTCATGAAGTAGCAGTGGTCCCAAACTTGGCACACAGTGTCATTTTGGGAAGAGATTTTCCCCTTTTCTGGAACTTATGGGAGGGGCAAAAACAATGCAATATGAAGTTGGATTGTGTATCTGAACCTCCAGTGTTATTGCCTGTATGTGAGCAAAATGGGTGTAAAAATGATGAGGAACTCAGAGGTGATGCTGTATCTTACCCTTTAACAGTTATGGCAGGTGAAATAGGGGAACCTGGGGAAACAACCAGTGAATCTCCTATGCCAGAGTGGGAGGTCTCCCGAGAAAATTTTGGTACTGCCCAAATGAGGGACCCTACTCTGGTTAGGGCATGGGAAAATGTAACTGTAATAAATGGTGTGAGTCAGGCTCCAGGTGCAGAGGGTGAGTTTCCACATATGGCTGTTAATAATGAGTTACTGTATAGAATTGAAAAAGTCCGAAGTGAAGTGGTCGAACAGCTTGTGGTTCCTCAACCTTTTCGCCAGCTAGCCTTAGATCTAGCACATAAACACCCTCTGGGGGGTCACCTGGGGGCTGAAAAGACAAAGGATCGGATCTTACAAAGGTTCTTTTGGCCTGGGGTGCATGGCGATGTAAAGAAATACTGTGAATCATGTCCTGAGTGTCAAATGTCTGCTCCTCTGCCACATTTCCGCAGCCCCCTCGTTCCATTGCCTATCATTGAGGTACCCTTTGATAGGATAGCGATGGATCTAGTGGGCCCGTTGGTTAAATCTGCCAGAGGAAACCAGTACATTTTAGTTGTCTTGGATTATGCCACCCGCTACCCGGAGGCAATGCCATTGAGGAACTCCTCCTCCAAGACAATAGCAAAAGAACTGTTTCAGATGTTTACTCGCACTGGTATTCCAAAAGAGATCTTAACAGATCAAGGGACACCCTTTATGTCCAAAGTAATGAAGGAATTGTGTAAAGTTATGAAAATAAAACAGTTACGTACTTCAGTATATCATCCACAGACGGATGGTCTTGTAGAACGATTTAACAAAACACTAAAAAATATGCTGAAAAAGGTAGTGGAAAAAGATGGCAGGGACTGGGACTGTCTCCTGCCCTATCTATTGTTTGCCATTAGGGAGGTTCCCCAGTCTTCCACAGGGTTCTCGCCCTTTGAGTTGTTGTACGGACGGCAACCCCGTGGTATACTGGATATAGCCAAAGAGACCTGGGAACAAGAAACCACTCCCCATAGAAGTGTAATAGAGCACATTTCCCTTATGCAGGAAAGAATAGCAGCAGTGATGCCCGTGGTCAGAGAACACTTGCAACAAGCTCAGGAAGCTCAAAGCCGTATATATAACAGGTCAGCAACAGTTAGGACTTTCAACCCTGGGGATCGGGTACTCGTGCTCATTCCCACGGTAGAAAGTAAGTTCCTGGCTAAATGGCAGGGCCCCTATGAGATCATTGAGAAGGTGGGGGAAGTAAATTACAAAGTATACCAACCGGGGAGACGAAAGCCAGAGCAAGTGTACCATGTCAACCTCATTAAGCCTTGGAAAGATAGAGTGGCCCTGGCTGCCACGGTGGTGTCACAGGAATCACGATGTGGGGGAGGTCCAGAAGTAACAATTGCTGATACCCTGTCCCCTTCCCAGAAACAGGAAGTTAAAGAGTTTTTGTTACGGAATAAAGACATATTTTCAGAGCTTCCAGGTTGCACTAGTGTGATACAGCATGATGTTGTTACTGATCCCTATGTACAAATTCGTGTGAAACCTTACCGAATACCTGAGGCCCGTAGACAGGCAGTAGCAGAGGAAGTTCAGAGAATGCTAGAGCTGGGGATAATTGAAGAGTCTAACAGTGAGTGGAACAGTCCCATAGTTCTAGTCCCTAAGCCAGACGGGACCTTGAGGTTTTGCAACGATTTTCGAAAATTAAATGAGGTATCGAAATTTGATGCATACCCCATGCCCAGGGTTGATGAATTAATTGAGAGGTTGGGCCTGGCCAGGTATATAACAACCCTTGATTTAACTAGGGGATATTGGCAGGTCCCTTTAACTGAGCAGGCCAAAGAGAAGACAGCATTTACCACTCCTGAGGGGTTATTTCATTACAAAAAAATGCCCTTTGGGTTGCAAGGGGCTCCTGCTACCTTTCAAAGAATGATGGACAGAATTCTCAAGCCCCATCAACACTTTGCTTCAACTTATTTAGATGACATAGTCATATTTAGCCATGACTGGGACAGTCATCTGCCCAAAGTGCAGGCTGTCTTAGACTCCCTCAGAAAATCTGGGCTGACAGCCAATCCAAAGAAATGTGTGGTAGGACTAGAGGAAGCCCGGTATTTAGGGTACACCATAGGGCGGGGTTTGATAAAGCCCCAAATAAACAAGGTTGAGGCAATTAGAGACTGGCCTCAGCCTAAAACAAAAAAACAAGTAAGGACTTTTTTAGGCCTGGTGGGTTATTACAGAAGGTTTTTGCCCAATTTTGCCACGGTAGCCACCCCAATTACTGATTTGACAAAAGGGAACGACTCTGGTAAAATACACTGGGGCCCAGAGGCTGAGAAGGCATTTCAGGATCTTAAAACCCTTTTGTGCAGGGGTCCAGTGCTTATCACTCCTAACTTCAATAAAGAATTTGTTGTACAAACTGATGCTTCAAGTGTTGGGTTGGGAGCAGTGTTGTCTCAAGAAGTGGAAGGTGAGGAGCATCCGGTTGTGTATCTGAGTCGAAAGCTGACACCTGCGGAGAGAAATTATAGTATTGTAGAGCGTGAATGCCTTGCTATCAAATGGGCTCTGGAGGCTCTCCGATACTACCTCCTGGGTCGTCAATTTCGTCTCATTACTGATCATGCTCCACTCACCTGGATGTGTAAAAATAAAGAGCAGAATGCCAGGGTAACACGTTGGTTTCTGGCACTACAGCCCTTCAGGTTCACTGTGGAACATAGGGCTGGGAAACTGCAAGGAAATGCTGATGCCCTCTCAAGGACACACTGTCTCATGGCAGAAGGTGTCCGAACCCATGGGTTCGAACAGAGGGGGGAGGTATGTAACAAAGTGGATAGAAAATATTTATTCACTTTGTCTGGAATGGTAGTAGATGGGAGGTATGTTGCACCCAGGATCTGACGCTACATGCAGTAGCAGCTCCAGAGTTTGTGTGGCTTGGTTATGTGAATAGCTAAGTCTCATTATTGGGCTGGAGCTGACCAGAAGCAAGGCGGGTGGGTGCTTCTGGTCGTCCTATCCTGGGTGGAATTGCACTCCGGGTTTTACCTCAACTGGTCAGCTTCACAGCTGACACATAAAAAAGGTGATCACTTCCTGGTTGGGGAGTGTGTGTGAGCAGCATGGCTGCTAGTCAGAGACTCTGACAAAACTGCTGGGAGTTATCCAGGATTGCATCATTCAAAGACTACCACCTTTCATATGGACTTTGCATGGAAAGTGCTGTTTGAAACTCGCTGCATATTAAGGTTTGCATTTGCTGTGGACTTATTATCTTCGAACTGTTTGTGTCACTTTGCTGTGAAATAAAAAACACAAAGTTTTGCACCTTGAAACTGTGTCAGAGCCTGCTTCACTGTCTGCCAAGCCTACCAGTTGATGCTAGTCCCTCACACCTGGCACTTGCCCAAATGGTTATGCTGCTATTCATGCTGTACTAACTGAGGAATACATGTATGTCTATTTTAAGTCGGACAAATGAAAACTGAGTTTTATACCACCTTACATGTGATGCAAAGATGTGAAGCCGGCACCATCCAGTAGTATCATGCTCTTTTATTGTAAATACATAGCAATCACAGAACGACGTTTCGGGGCTCAGCCCCTTTCTCAAGTTGGTGACAGCTTAACTACATTGGAATAGTGTATACAATATATACCTCCACCCAGATTCAAACTAACCAATCCTAGGCTGGATACAATCTCAGCCAATCAGGAGTATCAGGTACAAAAACGGACCTGATAGAGAACAGGTATATTCTAGGGAGCAAATGGTACAATGGGATGCCTACTTGTGTGTACGCATCAGCCAGGAATGGATTCGCCCGCTCGCCGCCATGGACGCCACCTACTGAGCACGCCCCCATCCCCAGAAGGCAAGAGGAACGTACGCATTGGCCCGCCGTGGCTGGCGGCGTCACGTGGTCAGATGACCACCACGAGGCAGGAAGAGGCATGACGTGCAACCAGCATGAAGCGCAGATGGTGAAGCGCACGCTGGAACGTCAGTCTCCTCCCGCTCTACACCGCCCACCACAGCATAGCCATGGGGACAGCCACCCAGAGAGCGGGATCCTAGCCTCAGCCAGCACATAATGTAAGATGAGGACCTTAGTACGACCACCTGACAATTCGGGCAGGACAGGTACGTTCCCATGCCTTAACTGTGTGCACTGTCACTCTGTCATTAGAAGTCCCACTTTTTCTCATCCATACACGGGGAAAAGATACCCCATACGTGGTTGTTTTAATTGCGATTCCCAATATGTAATATATCTACTTAAGTGCCCTTGTGGACTGATTTATATTGGCAAGACTACTAATAAGTTCAAAGTCAGGCTGTCTGCGCACAAGTCTGCAATCCGCAATCCACTGATCGATCAGTCAGAGGCGGCACATTTTGCTCAGTGTGGACATCAGGTCAGCCAGCTGCGCTGTCAGATTACTGAGGGTATTCCTCCCATGAGAAGAGGAGGTAGTAGATTGAAAAGACTTCTCTATCGAGAGGCTTTTTGGATTAAAACCCTTGACTGTTTAGAGCCTAGAGGCCTAAACAGAGAGTATGATTTGACGCCGCTGCTGTGATCTGCTGGGTATTTGCTCATAGGTTCTGTCAGTTTATGTGACTATATATGTAATTCTATTCATTTTTAAGCGGAGGTTGCGTGCCTGTGCCCAGACATCCTGCTGTGTAGTTTCATTCATGCATACATTGCTGTGTGTATTCTGTAGATATGTAAGCTGTGACACTATATGTGTCTGTATCTCTTTGTATTCTCCACTCAGGTCCTGGACTCTAGATATGGCACGCTGCTGTGTTTACGTGCTGGCTGGGGAGGATCCCGCTCTCTGGGTGGCTGTCCCCATGGCTACGCTGCGGTGGGCGGTGTAGAGCGGGAGGAGACTGACGTTCCGGCGTGCGCTTCACCATCTGCGCTTCACGCTGGTTGCACGTCATGCCTCTTCCTGCCTCGTGGTCATCTGACCACGTGACGCCGCCAGCCGTGGCGGGCCAATGCGTACGTTCCCCTTGCCTTCTGGGGATGGGGGCGCGCTCAGTAGGTGGCGTCCATGGCGGCGAGCGGGCAAATCCGTTCCTGGCTGATGCATACACACAGGTAGGCATCCCATTGTACCATTTGCTCCCCAGAATATACCTGTTCTCTATCAGGTCCGTTTTTGTACCTGATACTCCTGATTGGCTGAGATTGTATCCAGCCTAGGATTGGTTAGTTTGAATCTGAGTCGGGGTATATATTGTATACACTATTCCAATGTAGTTAAGCTGTCACCAACTTGAGAAAGGGGCTGAGCCCCGAAACGTCGTTCTGTGATTGCTATGTATTTACAATAAAAGAGCATGACACTATTGGATGGTGCCGGCTTCACATCTTTGCATTGAACATCCGACTGCTTACCGGATAGCCTTGGCACATCCATCCTGCTTCTACTGACGGAGTGCTGCCTTTGTTTATATTGCTTACATGTGATGCACCCAGAAGTGATCTTATAGAAAAAACGTAATATGTGGGACTACCTAAAATATCCAAAGTATATTTACTCAAATTAACCTTCTACTACACTCATTTGGTAAGATTGACAATCAAGATTATATCATTAGTGAACGTCTGAAAGTGTACCTGAAAGGAAAAAAAGTTCCCCTTGAGGGTACTTACCTGGGGAGGGGGAAGTCTCTGGATCCTAAAGAGGCTTCCCCTGTCCATTTCACCAGAGGGGATCCAGCTCTGGGACCCCAGAAGATAAACAGACAAGGGCTTGGCAGCAGTGTGCACAGGCACAGTAGAGGCTTTCCGATGGGCTTTGGCGGAAATAGCCAAGCCCAATCGGGTCCACTCCACTGTGCAGGTGCAGGCGCCTCGCACCTGTACACAGAGTGGACCCAATCAGGTTTGGCTTTTTTTTCCAGAGCTCGAGAGGAAAGCTGCTACTGTAGGATTGTTTTTGTTTACTTTTGTCACTGGGTTGCAGCAGTGGGAGGGGTTTCCGGAGGACGGCAGGGGAAGCCTCTTTAGGATCCAGAGGCTTCCCCCTGCCGAGGGGAGTACCCCTTAGGGGAGATTTGTTTCCTTAAAGTTTTACTTTAAAGGACAACTGACGTGAGAGGGATATGAAGGCTGCCATATTTATTTCCTTTTACACAATGCACATTGCCTGGCTGCCCTGCTCATCCAATGCTTCTAATACTTTTAGCCATAGACCCTGAACTAGCATGCAGATAAGAGGTTTCTGACAAAAATCTCACAAGATTAGCTGCATGCTTGTTACAGGTGTCTTGTGATTCAGACACTACTATAGCCAAAGATAGGCTGCCAGGAAACTCTTATTGTTTAAAAGGAAATAGAAATGACTCCATATCCCTCTTACTTCAGCTGTTCTTTAACCTCTTAGCAGCCCTGCATGCTTTATCTCAAGATAGATAATGTGTGCCAGGGCGTCTTGAAACACTATATGCCATTTAGCTGCCTAATGCAGCTATGCAGAGCGGTGCAGGGAGCTTCTTTATATTTACCTGTTCTGGGGCGCTGGATTGGCTTCTTCTCTTCATCCACCTGCGGCGCTGCAAAGCCAACATCCTCTTCAGAGTTTCAATCACATGATATGACATGTGATCGTAACCCAGGGGATGGTGTCAGCATTGCTGTGCCGCCCAGTTGTAGAAGAAGGGTGATGAAAGAGTCTCTTCCATCACCCCTCTTCCACCACCAGACATCGCTGACACCATCCTCTAGGTTTTGATCACATGTCATATCATGTGATCGGAACTCTGAAGAGGATGTCGGCATTGCAGCACTTCTGGTGGAGGAGAGGAGAAGCCGATCCAGTGCCCAGAACAGGTAAATAAAAAGAAGCTCCCTGCACTTTCCCTTTCTGTCAGGCCACAATTTCCTTACTCTTCAGCTTTTTGGCAGTAAACGTGCAGTTTTCCCACATGTGTTTTTTTCGCATTAAAATTTGCGTTCGTGTGCAAATTATTTGCATGCAGGTTTCCAGAGCATGCAAAAATTTGTATACGTATGTGGATTTTAATGCAAAAAATACAAGTGAAAACAGAACCCTGCCTTAGAACTGCTGGACAAGCCTGACTCGTTCATACCATTTTCAGCCATTTCATACCACCAGGGAAGCTATTTTGCCTAAAATATTCATCGGTACATAGAAGTAGGAATGTATTGTTGTTTACCAGATTTATTTGGACAGAATGGCCTTTCAAGGTTCTCCATGTTTTTTTTATGGGTGTCCTCTTCAGCAGACATCAGGTCATCACATTGCACACCTGGGCACACTGACATCACATTATTATGTTTCTAAATGCATCAAAACTATATTTCACAGTACAGTAATCTGTCACCACTTAAATGTGCAGCTGTTAATCCATGAGATACAATAGCATACCTGTGAGAAAACGCGGAAAAGCCACCGCCAATACTCAAGGTGAGGCGGCTGACTCCGCGTTTAACATGGCAGCTGGGGCGCAATCGGAGCGCGGAGAAGCTCTAACAACAGGGCGGCGGCTTCCGCGTCCATTGCGGCAAGTTGCTCGCATAGGCCTGCTCCTCTCAGTAAGGAGGAATGCGGAGTAAACGCTGCACGCCCAGACAGCGTTGTGGCTGATTCCGCATCTAACACAGCAGAAACATTACAACACATGACTGGTGTGGCTGGGACTGATAGTCCACACTGGTTTAGGAGGACGCGCGCGCGCAGAGGGGCAGGGCCTTTATGGCAGTCAGAGGAGGGTCAGCTGACCAAGCCGGTCAGCTGACAATTGCGGCAACTTTCATTAGTCCAGCACTTAGGGGTGGCGCTGGTGAGCGCCGGTGTATATATACTGGGTGCTGGTCATTCATCTGGTGTCTGGCGTTGCGATCACTACGTGGTAGCACTCAGACCTTGTCAGTATCTGTGTTTATTAGTCAGTTTCGTAGGTGTTTCGTAAGGAGCTCACACCTTAGCCTAGGAATTCTGTTATTATCTGTATTGTTATCTAGACCAGTTTCCAAGGTGTTGACGGCCAAGGAACTCACACCTTAGTCTAGGAATTCTGTACCATCTGTATTATTTGTATTATCTAGTCTAGTCCCTGGAGTGTGAGAATCTTGGAGCTCACACTCAAGTTTAGGCATTGTTGATTATCTGTTATGACTTTCTGCATTCCTGACCATTCTCCTGATCTCTGATTTTGTACCTTGTCTTTCTGATTCTCTGTTGCCAAAACTCGGCTAGTCTCTGGATTCTGAATCTGCCTACTGTCTCTGTACTTTATCTGTCCGTGTGTTAACGACCTGGCTTGTCCGACCTCGAGAACTATCTCTCCTGTTAGGAGATAGTTCACAGATCTGTCAGTGACACTCCTCCATTGGTGTCACTCACGTTCTGTCCTTCCCACTGTCTCAGCCTGGCTCCGCCCCTTGGGGAGCATCAGGCCTGTGGAAGGAAGCTGATCCTTAACAGTAGCTCCTACTGTCTAGCACCCATCCCACGGGTGCTTTCCTCAAAGTATTATTGTTGCACCAATTACTCTCATCTCTCAGGTGTCCAGAGGTTAGAAGATATATCTGATTATCGGTGATACTGCAGATCATCAATAATCGGGTATATTCTGCATTCTCGGTGATACTGCAGATCACCGGTAATCAGACCCTTTCTGTGTTACACCGATCGTTACAATACCCGATTCACATTGACTCTATTAGTGTCAGCATCTGATTTTCTAAGGGTCTCCCAGTGTGGATATCATTTTACAACATGAGGAATCCGAAAATTGGACTTCTACAAAATGGAGACAGCACACGCACAGTGTGCCGTCTCCATTTTGTTGAAGTCTACTGGTTATAGTGCGGGAGTCTGGCAGAGGCATCCAGGTCTCAAGCTATTGACCTGAAGTGGTAAGAGGAGTGTTTCTGTCCACAATCCTAAAACTGGAGCCTGGATGTAACGATTGTGGATTTCTCTCCGTGGTCAGCGCACAGGACGCGCGCTGACACTGCGGAGATCCTCCACAAGCGTATAATTTGAGAGAACCCAGCAAAAGGCGCAATGCACCTGTAGAGGGAAATTCCCGTTGGCAGATGGAGCTGTGGAGGGCAGAGAAACAGGTCCTCTGCCCCGCCACAGACGCCAGACAGGAATTGTACGAAGGAAAGAAACGCAGGGCAAGAAAGCCCTCAAAGAGAGAGTAAAGCGACAGAGGGTATGTGTGTTCACCAATCTAGTCGCCACCCAGCGACGACGAACACACAACCATGAAGAGCAAGCGAGAAGGCAATCGCAGGAGATGGCGATTGCTGGCAGTGACACAAGACCAAATAAGTGCAGAGGAGGAATGTATGTGTGTGCACCAATCTAGTCGCCAACCTGCGACGGTGGACACACAACAGAGGAAACCAAGTGAGAACGCAATCGCCTGAGAAGCGATTGAGAATGAGCAAAGGGACAGATTGTATGTGTGTGCACCTATCTAGTCGCCCACCTGCGACGGTGCACACACAACAGCAGACATGAAGCAGGAACGCAATCGCGAGAGAGGCGATTGCCAGCGGTGACACAAGGCTACAGCAAGGCAGAGCACGAGAGTAGCAAAGGCACAGCAAATCATACAATGAGAAGATAAGGAAAATAATAAACGCTAACTAAACGCGAACACCGCATTCATTCGCAACAGCGAACGCGTTTACAGCGCGGTCTCCGCGTGTTAAGCACAACAGAGACAAGCACGCCTAACTAACCACCGACAGACAAACACGTGAGAGATACGATCCACTGCTCTTTCCGCCAGAGCAAGTGCGATCCAAGTACAGCAAGAGAGTTAGCGGGATCCACTGCTCTTCCGCCAGAGCGAGTGTGATCCAAGTATAGAACCAGAGCGAGCTGAATCCACTGCTCTTTCCGCCAGAGCAAGTGCGATCCAAGTACAGCAATAGAGTAGTAGATAAGAAGGATCCACAGCCGCTACCGCTAGAGGCTAGTGCGATCCAAGTACAACAGGCAGCTGCACACAAGGGCCTACCAGTAACAACCGCTGCTCTGGTTAGCACCCCACAGACAGACAGAACAGGCAATACAAATAATACAATCCTGACTGTTCTAGCAAGGCTGCCTAGTGCCTGCACTTGAGAAATAATTGTGGCCTGGTACCTTCCACTGCGGTGTGTGGCTTTGCTTTTGTGTGCTGTTTTAACTCAGGTGGTCATCCCATTGCAGTTTGTGCTTTTTCATCATGTGTCTTCGTAAGGCAGTTGTCCCTACGCGGGTCTTGGTCTTTCCATGGCTCAATTTTTGGTGGCAGAGAGTACAGATGGCATCGCTCTTATCTGAGGCAGACACACAAAAAATATCCACAACGCTGAGCCCTGGGATGATGGCTCTTTGGTGATGGCTGCCGACTGAGTGTTAAGTGGGGTGCCAGAATCAGAGCAGGAGGAGGAAGATATGTCACGCTTCCATGCGGAAGCTGAGGAAGATGTGTTGTTATGTGTTAAATAGTCAACTACGTCCTGAGAATCTTGTGAGCTGATGGCACGTGCCTTCTGAACACTGTACTTTGGTCGCGGACCGCACAAATTCACATCAGCACAACCTCAAACAGACCTGCTGGGTGGCCTGGCTCTGCCTCTGCTTGTTGTTTTGTCAATATTGGGGGGGATGTAGTGAAAGGTATACACTGACTGCTGGTATAATACAATGTGCCGTCACACAGATGCAGTGAAAGGTATACACTGACTGCCGATATAATACAATGTGCAGTCACACAGATGCAGTGAAAGGTATGCACTGACTGCTGTAAGATGATGAGACGAATACACTTGAAATCCTAAAATGAGAATCTGTTATGGAGGGCAATTCTTGCTAATATATACAATCTTAGACAAAAACAAATCAAAAACGGTGTATCAAAGACAGGAAGCAAGAAAGTTACAAAAAATAAGGAATTGGTCCAACAGGATTCCAGTTCATCATGCCAGGAAGACTCCGATGTAGCCTTGCCCTCCTCATCAGCTGCCTCGGCTTTTTTAGCCAATGGACAGGGGGTGGGGAAATGAAGAGCCCTAGTGAGAACGATAGGGCTTTAGTTAACAGAAATTTTGAAATTATTAATCTTACAGGAGAAAGTATTCCCGATGAGTATTATACGCTACTGTCTAAGGGTCTAGGATTTTGCCCTACATACAATATGGATATTTTTGAGACCATTGTAGATTTACATCTCTTTGGTAGAAGGATTCTGTTGCAGGCTTTATATGGGGATAAACCACAACGAATACCCACATGCGATGTGGAGAAGCCGTGGTCAGATGAGGACTTAGCTGCTCTCCAGGATCTGATGGACTTGCAAGGTCCATTGACCCAGGATGCGGTGACAGATCGGATGGGATGTTATGCATCCTACCATGTCCCGCACCTGGACCAGGTTGGTCTCAGGAATAAATCTAAGAAATTTCCACCTTTTACTCTATGTCCAAATTTGAAGACCTTCATTGAAGTAGTAGAGAGGGAGATTTCGAGACTAGGGGGGCATAAGTCGGATGTTGACAACCTAAGTGTTATTGAACGGGACACACTTTCTAAACTAACCATGAATAAAGAATGGGTGATCAAACCATCCGATAAGGGGGGTAACGTGGTGCTGATGAAGGCGGGATCCTATAGGGATATGTGCCTACAGATTCTGAACAAACGGGAATGTTATCTGAGGGTCTCCCCATCCGGAGCCACGAAGTGTCAGGGGGCATTGTTTGACATCATTGAGGATGCCCTGACTCGGACAGTTATTGACCATGAAACGGCCATTTCTTTGAAGGTTTTGAACCCTATTTTGCCAACTTTTTACGCATTACCAAAAGTTCACAAGAACTTGAGCAAACCCCCAGGCCGACCGATAGTGTCGGGCAGGGGCTCCCTGACTGAACGTGCCAGCATGTATGTTGACAGACATCTTCAGTCACACGTACAATCTTTACCATCTTATGTACGCGATTCATCGTCTTTATTGCGAGCCCTTGAGGGCCTGCAGCTGCCCCCTGGCACTTTATTGGTGGCTCTGGATGTGGAGGCCCTTTATTCCAGCATCCCCCATCAACTAGGGGTAGATGCAGTGAGTGTGTTTCTGGGAGAGCTGGGTATTCAATACACAGCTCATAACATGTTTTTGTTGACTTTACTCGAGTTCATTTTAACGAACAACTTTTTTCTTTTTGAGGGATCCCACTACCTCCAGGTGCAGGGGGCAGCGATGGGCACGACATGTGCTCCGTCATATGCTAACCTGTACCTGGGGGCGTGGGAAAGGGAGCTGTTCGCGGATGAGGGTCTCTCGATGTACCTGTGCCACATTGTGGCGTGGCACAGGTACATTGACGACATCCTCGTCTTCTGGACAGGGGACCCCGGTCTCCTCACTCGATTTGTTAGCATTATCAACAACAATACTCGGAATCTTAAATTCACCATGCAGATGAGCCCAACACATGTCCCTTTCCTAGATCTCTTGATCTCGATCTCCGGCGATGGCCATATCTCAACATGTCTATACAGAAAAGAGACAGCGACAAACTCTTTGTTAAGGGCTGAAAGTTTTCACCCTACGCATACCATTAAGGGTATTCCCACTGGCCAATACTTACGTATTCGCCGGAACTGTTCCGATGAGGAAACTTTTCATGAGGAGGCATCTCGCCTGAGGTCGAGGTTTCGAGAAAGGGGGTACAGTGATAAAAATCTGATTAAAGCATACAAACGGGCAGATGCTAGTTCGAGGTCATCGCTCCTGGCTGGGAAACCGCGCCCCGCCGGGAGCGAGAAACAGAGACCGAGATTCTGTACCAAATTTTCAGCTCAACATAGAGAGATTTCCCACATTCTGAAGAAACATTGGCATATCCTGACGAACGATGCCAAATTGAGCACCATTGTATCGGATACTCCCCTTCTGTCCTTCCGTAGAGCACCCTCTCTTCGTGATTTAGTGGTGAAGAGCCACTTTGTGGATCCCCAATCCAGTACCAAGCATTGTAAACTTACAGGCACGTACACTTGTGGTGGTTGCACCATGTGCCGTTTCATTCAGGTTGGAAGGAGTGTGTTGCTGCCGGATGGTAGGGATTGGTCGCTCTCGCACTATGTCAATTGTGGCACTGTTCTTGTTGTTTATCTACTGATCTGCCCCTGTGGGGCATTTTATGTGGGAAAAACTAGGAACGAATTTCGCTCTAGGATGTCGCAGCACATTACCAGTATTAAGAGTTCGGGAGCGGCCGGTCTCACCCCGGTGGCAAGGCACTTCAAAGAAACCCATAACGGCAGATATTCATCTCTGCGGTTTATTGGACTGGATAGGATCCACGGTTCACCTAGAGGAGGGAATATGGACCGTCTTTTGTTACAAAAAGAAGCCAGATGGATATTTGAGTTAGATGCAACCAGGTATCCCGGCCTAAATGAGAACATCAGTTATGCCCCATTTTTGCCCATCTAGTATCGTCTGCTTGTGGGTCTCGGGGGTGCTGCTGTTGCATTCCTGCTCTGCTGTCTGCTGCTTGTAGGGGGGTACCATCTGTCCCATTGGGGTACTCTTGTGGCCTTTTCAATTAGTCTTTATGTTTGGTAACTTCATCCATTTGGTGATAAACTTGTCCCATATGATTGGCACCACATGGATATTCTCTAGGGTGCCTATTTCATCCATGGGACATATTATCTTATGTTATGATATTGTATTGGCTGCTGCCCTTTATGAATCTGCTTTAGATAAAAGGCTAGTTATATTGCGATGATATAATATTTTGAATTGAGAAATCATCTGATCTATTGACGGTCTGTGCGCGCTTCCTGTGCGTCCCCGCCGCCCGATCCGGCTTCCTGGTCTCCCTCGCCCCTGTCCCCGGGCCTGCGTGCGTGCGGGGGGGCGGGGCTTGGCGGACGCGCCGGGCGCACCATTGGTTGGTTCGCCCGTCGCGTCTGCCCGCCCCGCCCCCCTGCTCGCATTGGCCGGGGGGCGGGGGCGCGGGTGGCAGTGTGGTATGGCCGGATTGGGCGGCGGCGACTACATAGGAAGCGTGTCACGGCTTTTCGGACACGCCTCCTGAAGAAGCCGGTAGTAGCCGGCGAAATCGATCGAGGACGCCGTCCTCTATGGCGGTGGATCCCCCTGGCACCTGAGTCCCCATGCTCCTCTAGGACATCACCTCCTCTCAGCCTACACCGCCGCTAGTTGCCGAAACCTGCCCGGATGAGTAAGAGCCCACTGGGCAATCACACACCATTTATATTTATATGCTCGGCTGACATACAGTGCTGTTACGCTTCATGACTATTGCTACTGCTGCTTTTTTATCCACTGGCTGTTTGACCTGCTTTCAGCAATGATGTGCTTTCTTGCAAGGATCTGCTAACATCAATACTGCCTACATCTGTCAACCTGCTTGTGGCCATCAAGCCCCTGCTGCATGGACTTTTGTTTCCATTTATGCTGCTACATATTAGCCCTAGTGCTTCTGCAGATTTGCAAGGAACTGCTGGCAATAACACTGTTTTCGTTTATCTGCTTTCTGCTAATGAGCCATTGCTACATGGACTTTTGCTTTCAACTAATGCTGCAATACATTTGCTCTTGGTGTGTGTACAACAACTAACAAGCTGTCAGAACTGACTTGTCGGCATGGTGTGCTGGGAGTTGAGGATACCTGCTCCTTGCTTTGACCTCTCTCTACACTGGAATGTTTATATCCATTAGGTGACCAGTCTGAACTCCGTTATTGCATCCTAATTTTTGATTTTTGATTTTCGAATTTTCTGCTTATGCTCTGGAGATTTTTTGACTTTTTGATTTTTTTGTCATCAAGCTGCGCAGCTTTGCATCATCATATATGTGCACTAAGTCCACTGGCTGGATTTCATCAGAGTAGAGGGCTCTGGGTATAGCGGGTTTTGGGGTGTGGGTGTTTTGGGGGCTGGGGGTTTCCTTCTGCCATACATGGTTTTATGTTATTTCTGCATAGTGTTTTTTGTAAATGAATAATAAAGTTTTGTATTTTTTATCTAAGGTGTTTGTATTCAATCAGGCCATACCCCTTCCGCATTATATCTCACAAGTATGTTTCCTATGTGTATTAGGAGGGGGATGTCCTGAGTGACCACAAAATTGTTTACACCTGAGTACACCCTTGGAGATTAATACCTATTTTACAGAGGTTAAGTGGACCCTCAGGGCCCGGGGTGATACGAAAGGTGTTTTTTGCAGCAGGTAGGCCACGAGATGCTCCGGTGGGACAACCTTTTAGCGCGGGTGGAGCGGGAATGTACGCAGACGCAGGGAACTAGAGACGCACAACAATTAATTAATGGTGGATTCAGGAGATTGAACAGACTCTATGAAAGAAAATCCAGGATTTGGTGGAACATCAAGTATAATAAAATTTACCTGGATGAGCAGTTTTCTCCTCTCTGGCTACGGTTTCAGATCTTTCCTCATCGCAGAAACCTTAGTGAAGATTTCAAAAAACGGTGGGAAAGGAATTTCGAATGCTGTGCAAAAATTTGCCTGACTCTAATGAATGAATTGGACACGGAGGATCTAAGTACGTTGGAAGAGGAAATCCAGAGGGTGACTGAATCCATCAGTTCATTCTCTGAGGATCCTCTCTACAAGATACGCAGTGAGGAACTAGATAGGCACATCACTCAGTTTAACAAAAATCTAGTGATATATAGAGATAAAAAAGTACTGCAGGACAGAACAGCATACAAAACAGGTTCCGCCTACAGGTGGAGCAATCCCAGGAAAAGGTTTCCCATTAAGCCCAAACCTCCCAAAGAAGATCCTATACAACAACCCTCTGGTACAGAGGAGTCAGACTCCACTAGGGGCGGTAGTGGAGCAGCTTCAGGCAGCTCCATATCCGGTAACGATAATCCCCGTCAATACAATCTTAGACAAAAACAAATCAAAAACGGTGTATCAAAGACAGGAAGCAAGAAAGTTACAAAAAATAAGGAATTGGTCCAACAGGATTCCAGTTCATCATGCCAGGAAGACTCCGATGTAGCCTTGCCCTCCTCATCAGCTGCCTCGGCTTTTTTAGCCAATGGACAGGGGGTGGGGAAATGAAGAGCCCTAGTGAGAACGATAGGGCTTTAGTTAACAGAAATTTTGAAATTATTAATCTTACAGGAGAAAGTATTCCCGATGAGTATTATACGCTACTGTCTAAGGGTCTAGGATTTTGCCCTACATACAATATGGATATTTTTGAGACCATTGTAGATTTACATCTCTTTGGTAGAAGGATTCTGTTGCAGGCTTTATATGGGGATAAACCACAACGAATACCCACATGCGATGTGGAGAAGCCGTGGTCAGATGAGGACTTAGCTGCTCTCCAGGATCTGATGGACTTGCAAGGTCCATTGACCCAGGATGCGGTGACAGATCGGATGGGATGTTATGCATCCTACCATGTCCTGCACCTGGACCAGGTTGGTCTCAGGAATAAATCTAAGAAATTTCCACCTTTTACTCTATGTCCAAATTTGAAGACCTTCATTGAAGTAGTAGAGAGGGAGATTTCGAGACTAGGGGGGCATAAGTCGGATGTTGACAACCTAAGTGTTATTGAACGGGACACACTTTCTAAACTAACCATGAATAAAGAATGGGTGATCAAACCATCCGATAAGGGGGGTAACGTGGTGCTGATGAAGGCGGGATCCTATAGGGATATGTGCCTACAGATTCTGAACAAACGGGAATGTTATCTGAGGGTCTCCCCATCTGGAGCCACGAAGTGTCAGGGGGCATTGTTTGACATCATTGAGGATGCCCTGACTCGGACAGTTATTGACCATGAAACGGCCATTTTTTTGAAGGTTTTGAACCCTATTTTGCCAACTTTTTACGCATTACCAAAAGTTCACAAGAACTTGAGCAAACCCCCAGGCCGACCGATAGTGTCGGGCAGGGGCTCCCTGACTGAACGTGCCAGCATGTATGTTGACAGACATCTTCAGTCACACGTACAATCTTTACCATCTTATGTACGCGATTCATCGTCTTTATTGCGAGCCCTTGAGGGCCTGCAGCTGCCCCCTGGCACTTTATTGGTGGCTCTGGATGTGGAGGCCCTTTATTCCAGCATCCCCCATCAACTAGGGGTAGATGCAGTGAGTGTGTTTCTGGGAGAGCTGGGTATTCAATACACAGCTCATAACATGTTTTTGTTGACTTTACTCGAGTTCATTTTAACGAACAACTTTTTTCTTTTTGAGGGATCCCACTACCTCCAGGTGCAGGGGGCAGCGATGGGCACGACATGTGCTCCGTCATATGCTAACCTGTACCTGGGGGCGTGGGAAAGGGAGCTGTTCGCGGATGAGGGTCTCTCGATGTACCTGTGCCACATTGTGGCGTGGCACAGGTACATTGACGACATCCTCGTCTTCTGGACAGGGGACCCCGGTCTCCTCACTCGATTTGTTAGCATTATCAACAACAATACTCGGAATCTTAAATTCACCATGCAGATGAGCCCAACACATGTCCCTTTCCTAGATCTCTTGATCTCGATCTCCGGCGATGGCCATATCTCAACATGTCTATACAGAAAAGAGACAGCGACAAACTCTTTGTTAAGGGCTGAAAGTTTTCACCCTACGCATACCATTAAGGGTATTCCCACTGGCCAATACTTACGTATTCGCCGGAACTGTTCCGATGAGGAAACTTTTCATGAGGAGGCATCTCGCCTGAGGTCGAGGTTTCGAGAAAGGGGGTACAGTGATAAAAATCTGATTAAAGCATACAAACGGGCAGATGCTAGTTCGAGGTCATCGCTCCTGGCTGGGAAACCGCGCCCCGCCGGGAGCGAGAAACAGAGACCGAGATTCTGTACCAAATTTTCAGCTCAACATAGAGAGATTTCCCACATTCTGAAGAAACATTGGCATATCCTGACGAACGATGCCAAATTGAGCACCATTGTATCGGATACTCCCCTTCTGTCCTTCCGTAGAGCACCCTCTCTTCGTGATTTAGTGGTGAAGAGCCACTTTGTGGATCCCCAATCCAGTACCAAGCATTGTAAACTTACAGGCACGTACACTTGTGGTGGTTGCACCATGTGCCGTTTCATTCAGGTTGGAAGGAGTGTGTTGCTGCCGGATGGTAGGGATTGGTCGCTCTCGCACTATGTCAATTGTGGCACTGTTCTTGTTGTTTATCTACTGATCTGCCCCTGTGGGGCATTTTATGTGGGAAAAACTAGGAACGAATTTCGCTCTAGGATGTCGCAGCACATTACCAGTATTAAGAGTTCGGGAGCGGCCGGTCTCACCCCGGTGGCAAGGCACTTCAAAGAAACCCATAACGGCAGATATTCATCTCTGCGGTTTATTGGACTGGATAGGATCCACGGTTCACCTAGAGGAGGGAATATGGACCGTCTTTTGTTACAAAAAGAAGCCAGATGGATATTTGAGTTAGATGCAACCAGGTATCCCGGCCTAAATGAGAACATCAGTTATGCCCCATTTTTGCCCATCTAGTATCGTCTGCTTGTGGGTCTCGGGGGTGCTGCTGTTGCATTCCTGCTCTGCTGTCTGCTGCTTGTAGGGGGGTACCATCTGTCCCATTGGGGTACTCTTGTGGCCTTTTCAATTAGTCTTTATGTTTGGTAACTTCATCCATTTGGTGATAAACTTGTCCCATATGATTGGCACCACATGGATATTCTCTAGGGTGCCTATTTCATCCATGGGACATATTATCTTATGTTATGATATTGTATTGGCTGCTGCCCTTTATGAATCTGCTTTAGATAAAAGGCTAGTTATATTGCGATGATATATTTTGAATTGAGAAATCATCTGATCTATTGACGGTCTGTGCGCGCTTCCTGTGCGTCCCCGCCGCCCGATCCGGCTTCCTGGTCTCCCTCGCCCCTGTCCCCGGGCCTGCGTGCGTGCGGGGGGGCGGGGCTTGGCGGACGCGCCGGGCGCACCATTGGTTGGTTCGCCCGTCGCGTCTGCCCGCCCCGCCCCCCTGCTCGCATTGGCCGGGGGGCGCGGGTGGCAGTGTGGTATGGCCGGATTGGGCGGCGGCGACTACATAGGAAGCGTGTCACGGCTTTTCGGACACGCCTCCTGAAGAAGCCGGTAGTAGCCGGCGAAATCGATCGAGGACGCCGTCCTCTATGGCGGTGGATCCCCCTGGCACCTGAGTCCCCATGCTCCTCTAGGACATCACCTCCTCTCAGCCTACACCGCCGCTAGTTGCCGAAACCTGCCCGGATGAGTAAGAGCCCACTGGGCAATCACACACCATTTATATTTATATGCTCGGCTGACATACAGTGCTGTTACGCTTCATGACTATTGCTACTGCTGCTTTTTTATCCACTGGCTGTTTGACCTGCTTTCAGCAATGATGTGCTTTCTTGCAAGGATCTGCTAACATCAATACTGCCTACATCTGTCAACCTGCTTGTGGCCATCAAGCCCCTGCTGCATGGACTTTTGTTTCCATTTATGCTGCTACATATTAGCCCTAGTGCTTCTGCAGATTTGCAAGGAACTGCTGGCAATAACACTGTTTTCGTTTATCTGCTTTCTGCTAATGAGCCATTGCTACATGGACTTTTGCTTTCAACTAATGCTGCAATACATTTGCTCTTGGTGTGTGTACAACAACTAACAAGCTGTCAGAACTGACTTGTCGGCATGGTGTGCTGGGAGTTGAGGATACCTGCTCCTTGCTTTGACCTCTCTCTACACTGGAATGTTTATATCCATTAGGTGACCAGTCTGAACTCCGTTATTGCATCCTAATTTTTGATTTTTGATTTTCGAGTTTTCTGCTTATGCTCTGGAGATTTTTTGACTTTTTGATTTTTTTGTCATCAAGCTGCGCAGCTTTGCATCATCATATATGTGCACTAAGTCCACTGGCTGGATTTCATCAGAGTAGAGGGCTCTGGGTATAGCGGGTTTTGGGGTGTGGGTGTTTTGGGGGCTGGGGGTTTCCTTCTGCCATACATGGTTTTATGTTATTTCTGCATAGTGTTTTTTGTAAATGAATAATAAAGTTTTGTATTTTTTATCTAAGGTGTTTGTATTCAATCAGGCCATACCCCTTCCGCATTATATCTCACAAGTATGTTTCCTATGCTAATATATATTGTGGGTACTGTCCTTAAAAACTTAACCACTTGACGACTTATACCGTGCGTCGGCAAAGTGGCACGGTACTGCGTCGCCAGCTGCAGGCTGATTAATCAGGAAGCAGCCGCTCGCGCGAGCGGCTGCTTCCTGTCAATTCACGGCGGGGGGCTCCGTGAATAGCCTGCGGGCCGCCGATGGCGGCTCGCAGGCTAAATGTAAACACAAGCGGAAATAATGTAAGGCAGATCGGCGATCCCCGGCCAATCAGCGGCCGGGGATCGCCACCATGTGACAGGGGACGTCCTGTGACTGGCTGCACAGGACGGATAGCGTCCTGTGCAGCCCCGATCACCGGGGATGAACAGGTAGGAGAGGGAGGGGGGAATTTCGCCGTGGAGGGGGGCTTTGAGGTGCCCCCCCGCAACTAGCCTGCCCACCAGAGCGATCAGACCCCCCCTGCACACCATCCCCATAGGGGGGAAAAAAAGGGGGGCCATCTGATCGCTCTGCATGAAACCTGATCTGTGCTGGGGGCTGCAGAGCCCACCCAGCACAGATCACAAAAAAGAGCGCTGGTCCTTAAGGGGGGGTAAAGGGTGGGTCCTCAAGTGGTTAAAGACAAAAAAGTACAGTCCATGTAGCGGGTGTTCCACTATACCCATATAATCTATGTTGCAATAAGTACTGGACTTTATGTAATATATCAAAAAAATTGTGCAAAAATGCAGTGTCTCAAAGATAGTACAAAAACTTTATTGATACAAAACACACAACTTGACATGAAAAATCCGTGTAACTTGAATAAAGAGGCTCAATAAAGGCTTATTCAAATTGTTCGGCTGGCAGAAAAAAAGGATCATATTAGTAGAATTGGCATAATGGTTGAATTGGCAACGACACTAGTCCATTTCGGGCTGAAAATGCCCTTATTTGGCCTGACAAAGGGCATATTCAGCCCAAAACGGACTAGTGTCATTGCCAATTCAACCATTATGCTAATTCTCACCTTGATTTATGTTTTTTTCTGAAATGTATGTAAAAGGCTGCATAATAAACAGTTATAAACACTGGGGTAGAGGTGTCAGACACGTCATTGCACGTGGTAAATATAAGATGACACTGTCCTCACCTATGGCAATTGTGATCGATATAAGTACATAGGGGGAACACAAGCTTTTTTTAAAATTATTATTTTTATTGTTACACTCTTTGAGGGGGGGGGGGGGGGGGGATGGTTTGCATTATAGTTTAAGTATAATAATCTTATTTACAGTATATCTAAAGATTTTACATTGTCTACTAAAACAAAACAAAATATACGAGTTGAGATAAAATAGTAACATTAACACTTTTCAACCCATTCATATCAACTTCATTCACTCCAAGGTTCCCACCTAGTCACCAACATTAGTTCCCTTTTCATCATCTCTAACTTATTCCCACTCCTCCCAGCCAAATAATTTCCTCCTGCCTTTAGCTGCTTTCATTGAGCTTACACCAGTTTTCAGTCCTTTTTAGCAAAAGTTTACTATGAGTATAATCACCCATTTCCTATACCCCAATCTCCCAAAGATTTGACATGTTAGCTATCCATTCCCACTTTTTGGGAGCTGCAGTTCCCATAAGCTGTAATCAATCATTCTATGCATCCCAAATGGGACATAGGATGCAAATTGAACTGGTTATTTTAAGTAACATCATGCATTGTTTATTATGTGTTTATTTTAAAGAATATAAGTTACATTGTGCACTATTTATTATTTACTGATAATGGTTTAATATATAAAAGTTATTTGAAATAAGGTTGGTCTGATTTTAGGCACTTTTATTGTTGAATTGAATACACCAAATCCACTGCGCTCACAATCTTGTGAACTTTCCTTGACAATCACAATGTAAGGTCCCACCAGAGTGCAGCTCTTATCTTGCTCTGGGATTAAAGCAAATGCACTGTAGAAAACAGAAATGGAAAGGGGAAACAAAGAGCGCTCTCTGGTGCATTAACCTTTTAATGAGTCTCTTCACGCACAAGTAAATAAAAACGTACCATGTGTCACTTTAAAAATCGCATATCACACTTTACGTGTAAGTCTCAGCTCCTCCTCGTCCTCTCCAACTCCACTCAGCACGCATCCACACTGTGGCCAGTAGCGAGGGGGACCCCAAAGAAGTCCAGCGCCAGCGGGTACAGGGACGCGGAAGGAAACTCCGGCAGCTGCAATGCAAGGCCTATAGGCGCAAGGCAGCTGCTGGAGTTTCCTTCCGTGTCCCTGTACCCGCTGGCGCTGGACTTCTTTGGGGTCCCCCTCACTACTGGCCACAGTGTGGATGCGTGCTGAGTGGAGTTGGAGAGGACAAGGAGGAGCTGAGACTTACACGTAAAGTGTGATATGCGATTTTTAAAGTGACACATTGTACGTTTTTATTTACTTGTGCGTGAAGATACTCATTAAAAGGTTAATGCACCAGAGAGCGCTCTTTGTTTCCCCTTTCCATTATTGTTGAATTGACCTGAGGAAGCGGGTAAGGGACCCATGCAACGCTTTGTCTAAATATTGTGCTGAATAAAAGTCTGTTTCTAGTTACACTGGTCTTTGTATCATCTAGAGAGGTAAGCTTTATCCTCCTTGCCAACTATTATACTCATCTCATACATCGGGCGCTTCCAACTCAGTGTTTATACTTGATATACCTTCATAGGTGGATTAGACATATTTGTTTGTATTTCCTATAAGTTTCAAAGAGAGCGACCAGCCAGATCCTGTACGGAGACCTGGAAAACCGAGCGGGGACGGTAAATTCCCTGCAGGTTTATACGGTGGTTGCAAGTTTTTGCAATCCACCTTTGTGAGTATATCTATACCACCATTTGTCTAATCTCCACCTTATCAAATAGGCTTCTGCATTTTCTTTTACTTTAGGTGACTTTGAGTTGTGGTAACCACAAAAATTACCTTTTCCTCCTCTTTGGCATAATAAACAGCCTAGGTATGGGTAAACATCAGTGGGAGGGTGGGTAACATACCAATATATAGATAGATAGATAGATAGATAGATAGATAGATAGATAGATAGATAGATAGATAGATATGATATATAGATATATATATATATCTATAGGATGTTGTTCAACATTATTAAGAAACCTGCTTTTCAACCACAAGAGGGAGCTCCAGCTACACAAGTTGTCTATTCAGTGTTTCACCTCATTACTATAACATGCACTCCATAGGAAAATAAGTTCTCCCTATTATAAATAGTATCATCATAAGTACCCCTTGAACCATACATATATATATATTTGTTAGGCCCACTTTATGCTTGCACAGGATGAAAAACTGATCCGTGTAATAAACTGATCTGTGGAACAGATCAGTTTTTAAAAGGCATCAGTTTGGCATCAGTTTTCCATCCATGACCCTCTGTTCCATTAGCGGATCCTAATAGATCGGGTCGAACGAGCGGAGCGATGTGAACAGATCCTATTGATTAACATAGGATCCGTTCACCTCTGTTAGCGTCCGTTCCGTTACAGTCCACTGAACTGACCGTTTTTTTCCTCCTGAACCAGGCCTAAGGAATACTCAAATGTGTGTAAAACTCCATTATGTTTTTAACAAACGAATAATTTATGTTTATTTATACATATTTAAATGTATTGTTTTTTTTAAACCAAAACTCACTGTAATAGATTGACTATTACAATGGGATGTGAAAGTTTGGCCAACCTTTTTAGTCGTCATGATTTTCCTGTATAAATCGGTTGTTCTGATAAAAAATGTCAGTTAAATATATATATAGGAGTCACACACAGTGATATTTGAGAGGGGAAATTAAGTTTATTGGATTTACAGAAAGTGTGCAATAATTGTTTAACCATTTTCGCCTTTTGGACGTGACTTTCACATCCAAAAGGCTGCTGCGTGCGTCTGCGCACTCCCGCGCGTGATCGTGCCGGCGCATTCCCATGCTGCTCCCCCTGGTAGCGTGGAGATCAATGAATGGGAACATTGTTCCCATTCATTGATCTAAGTCCCTGGTACAAAAAACGACGGCTTCTTTCCAGAGGCCGCGGTCTTTCTGACCCAAAAAAAAAATCACGTCCTCCTTGTGCTTGCTGTAATCAAGTTGGGTGTGGGAGTGTAACGATCGGTGTCAGCAACACAGAGTTTTTTCTGATTATTGGTGATCTGCAGTATCACCAATAATACAGATGCTATACCTGATTATGTGGTGATCTGCAGAATCACCAATAATACTAGTATAGCTAGACACAGGACACCCAATGTGATAATGTGTTTGGTGCAACAGTATACAGAGAAGTTCTCTCCCGAGGAGCAGGAGATACAGACACTACTGCAGCCAAGGATTCCCTGAGGAGCAGGGAATCAGACTGAGCTGCATCCAAGGATTCCCCGATGGACTGGGAATCAGGCTGTACTGCAGCCAGTGGACTCCTGAGGGTTGAGACCACTGCCTGAGCTGCAAGATGGTCTCCTGAGGAGCAGGTGACCCTCGCAGCTAATGAACACCCGAAGAGCAAGTGTCACGGACAATACAGGAAGGCTGATCACCCAAGGAATGAGTGACAGCCAGAAAGATCAGACAAGCCAGGTCGGCAACACACGGACAGATAAGGTACAGAGACAGAAGACTGATTCGGTATCCGGGTACAGGCAATGTTGGCAACAGGTTATCAGATAGGCAAAGGTACCGAATCAGTAAGCAGGAGAGTGGTCAGGAAAGCCAAAGATCATAACAGGTAACCGTATATATGTCAATCCTAGTCTTAGGTGTGAGGTCCTTGGTCTCTACACCTGGGAACTAGTCTAACAGATAAACAGTAGCAATGTAGCAATCTCCTAGTCTTAGGTGTGAGGTCCTTGGTCTCAACACCTGGGAACTAGTCTAATAGATAAACAGTAGCAATGTAGCAATCTCCTAGTCTTAGGTGTGAGGTCCTTGGTCTCAACACCTGGGAACTAGTCTAATAGAATGGTAAGCAAGTCTCACAATACAATAATACTTTACAGGCTATCCACATAATCTGACGAAGTGTGAATTCCCAGCTCTGGCTGGTTCTAACACACTGTAAGATCTGACTGGGGTCTGAGCGCTCACACGTAAGCATTCACAACAGCAGACAACTTGCAACTGCCAGGCAAGTCCTAGCTCCACAGCGCCGCCCCGGTCACTCAGCCAATCCGGAGCATAGCTGGGATCAGCATGATCAGCTGACTCCCCTTCTGCTAGCATAAAGGTCTTGTCGCCTGGCGCGCGCGCGTGCGTAGCTCTCAATCTGTGTGCACTAGAAGGACCAGGCGAACCAGCAGCATATTGCTGCGCGGCAGGTGCCGCCGTCTGGAACGCGGAGATAGCCGCCCTGCCGCTTGCCCACGCAGCGGCATCTCCGCTATTCATTACAGTACCCCACCCCCCCCCCCCCCCCCCGAGGAGTGGACTCCGGACACTTCCTACCCGGCTTCTCAGGGTGTAAGTCATGAAACTCTTTCTTTAATTCTTCAGCATGCATGCGACAATCCGGCACCCAAGTTCTCTCCTCCAGACAATACCCCTTCCAGTGGACCAGATACTGTATAGAATTTTGCACTAAGCGAGAATCTAGAATCTTCTCGATCTCATACTCAGGTTGGTCATCAACCATCACAGGGAGGGGGGAGAGGAATCCACGTGCACTGCAGTCTTCAACAGAGACACATTGAATGATCTCACATCTCTCATGCTGGCTGGGAGATCAATCGCATAAGTGACATTATTAATCTTTCTGGCCACTGGGTATGGTCCTACAAATCTGGGTCCTAGCTTAGGTGACGGTTGTTTTAAAGCTAAATGCCGAGTAGATACCCACACCATGTCCCCTGGAGAAAACTTCCACTCTACAGACCGCCTCTTATCTGCCTGTTTCTTCTGAGTCTGGAAGGCTTTCCCCAAATTCCTATTAACCATTCCCCAAATCTCCCTCAATGCCCTCTGCCAATCCTCCAGGGCCGGAAATGGGGTAGATGCCACAGGTAACTGAGCAAACTTGGGAGATCTTCCCGAAACTATCTGAAACGGGGAAAATCCGGAAGAGGAACTCTTCAGATTGTTATGTGCAAATTCCGCGAATGGCAAAAACTTTACCCAATCGGACTGTGCATCTGCCACATAACATCTGAGAAACTGCTCAAGGGACTGGTTAACTCTCTCGGTCTGACCATTGATCTGTGGGTGGTAGCCTGATGAAAATGAAAGGTCCATACCCATCTGATGGCAAAAGGCTTTCCAAAATTTTGACACGAACTGGACTCCCCGATCTGACACCACATTCTCCGGAATGCCATGCAGCCGGAAAACGTGCTGGATGAAGAGATCAGCTAACTCCTGGGCCAAGGGGAGTCCTTTCAAAGGGAAATGAGCCATCTTACTGAACCTATCTACTACCACCCAAATGACCGTCTTGCCCTCAGACTTGGGGAGTTCTCCTACAAAGTCCACTGACAAATGAGTCCATGGTTCATTTGGCACTGGTAAGGGTTGTAGTGTACCCACTGGTGCCTGGTGAGAGGGCTTGCTTCTAGCACAAACTGCACACTCTCTTACAAACTCCTTACAATCTGTTGCTAGCGTAGGCCACCAAGCGCATCTAGCCAGCAAATCCTGAGTTCTGGCAGCCCCAGGATGCCCCGCATTTTTATGGGAATGGAACAGTTGTAAGAGTTGCAGGCGGAAAGGCAGTGGTACAAACATAACTCCCTCAGGCTTCCCCTCTGGAACATCCTGTTGAAAAGGACCCAGAGTAGCCGTCCAGTCCTTCCAGGTCTCAGTAACTGCCAAGACTACTTTCTGAGGTAGGATGGTTTCAGGGGTTGAAGGTTGCACTGTCTCGGGCTCGAAACACCTAGATAGGGCGTCAGCTTTGACGTTCTTATTACCTGGTGTATACGTTATGACAAATCTGAATCTTGAAAAGAATAAAGACCAACGGGCCTGTCGAGGACTAAGTCTTTTGGCCCCTTCTATGTACTCCAGGTTCTTATGATCCGTATAGACTGTGATAGTATGCTCTGCCCCTTCCGGCCAATGTCGCCATTCTTCAAAGGCTAATTTAATGGCTAAAAGCTCTCGGTTGCCAATATCGTAGTTCTTCTCTGCAGGAGAGAACCTACGAGAAAAGTAGGCACACGGGTGAAGTTTGCCCTGCAAACCAGAGCGTTGAGACAGTACAGCCCCAACCCCGACCTCTGAGGCATCGACCTCTACTATAAAGGGGAAGGTGACATCCACATGTCTCAAAGTGGGAGCAGAACAGAACAGTTTTTTCAGTGTAGAAAAAGCAGAATGTGCCTCTGCTGACCAGTGGTAAGTGTCAGCCCCTTTCTTGGTAAGACTGGTGAGGGGTGACACTACCGAGGAGTACCCCTTGATGAATCTCCTGTAGTAATTGGCAAAGCCCAAAAATCTCTGGAGTGCCTTCAAACCCACAGGTTGTGGCCACTCCAAAACAGCAGAGTTTCTTTCTGGATCCATGGAGAGTCGTCTAGATACACTAGCATGAATTTCCCCAGCACCTCCCTGAAAACCTCATTAATCAACTCCTGGAAGACGGCAGGAGCATTACACAACCCGAAGGGCATAACCAGATACTCGTAGTGCCCGTCGGGTGTGTTGAACGCCGTCTTCCATTTGTCACCATCTCTAATCCGTACCAGGTTGTATGCACCTCGTAAATCCAATTTAGAGAAAATACTGGCATTGGTCACCTGAGCGAACAAATTGTCAATCAACGGCAATGGGTAACGATTTTTCACTGTAATCTTATTTAAACCTCCGTAGTCAATGCAGGGTCGGAGGCCTCCATCTTTTTTCTTTACAAAAAAGAATCCTGCCCCAGCTGGTGAGCAGGAAGGGCGAATGAAACCCTTGGCCAAATTCTCTTTGATATACTCCTGCATTGCCACTTTCTCAGGTCCTGACAGATTATAAAGGTGACCCCTGGGAGGCATACAACCAGATCTTAAATCAATGGGACAATCGAAGCTACAGTGAGGTGGAAATTTATCTGTGGATTTGGAACAGAACACATCAGTGAATTCCGCGTACTGT
Organism: Hyperolius riggenbachi; assembly: GCF_040937935.1. NCBI lineage: Eukaryota > Metazoa > Chordata > Amphibia > Anura > Hyperoliidae > Hyperolius > Hyperolius riggenbachi. Next base: position 96,894,625 of record NC_090654.1, read on the forward strand.
ACTGGCACACCTTTAACCTGAATCTTGGTGGCACAAACGGTTACTTTCTCCAAACAATGATGATAATGGGCCGACCAGATCTTTAGCTGACCTGAAGCCCAGTCAATCTGAGGGGAGTGAAGTTGTAACCAAGGCATACCTAGAATAATGGTGGAGGTTGCCATATGCAGAACAAGGAATTGTAAACTCTCTTTGTGTAGCACCCCCACATTACACACCAGCAAGGGGGTTTGAGAAAGAGGTTGTCTACTCTGCAAAGGAGAGTCATCAACTGCAGTGACCAAAATCTGTCGGTCTAACGGGTGCAAGGGAATTCCCAATTTTTTTTACAAAATCATAATCTATGAAGTTAGCCGCAGAACCAGAGTCTATAAAGGCTTCTGTGGGAACAGTCTGACCTTCCCACGTGATAGAGCAGGGAAGGAGCAGACGATTATCGTTTAGAGGTAAAGACTGCTCGCCTAGGGTATTACCTCTGACTACACCTAAACGGCAGCGTTTACCCGACTTCTTAGGACAATTCTGTACAACGTGACCCTCCTCAGCACAGTATAGACAGGGTCCTTCTGCGATTCTTTTCCACTTGCGTCAACCCAGCGTGTTCGATTTGCATCGGCTCGTCTGGAGGTGACGAGGGTGGATAGGAGGTGTAGGAGACAGATCTTATCATCGGTTCGTCTGGAGGTGACGAGGGCCAGGAGGCGTAGGAGACAGATCTTATAGCATTCCTACCACGAGTCTGTTTCTGGTAGCGCAGGCGGCGATCTACCCGCACGGCCAAAGAAATTGCTTCATCTATAGATTTGGGCTCAGGATGTCCTAACATCAAATCAGAGACTGCATCAGACAATCCTGACAGGAAACAGTCTAGCAATGCATATGTTCCCCATCTAGCTGACACAGCCCACTTCCTAAACTCTGCTGCGTAAACCTCTACCGGATCTTGGCCCGGACGCAGGGTCTTAACGCTTCCGTTCAGCGGTGGAAGCAATATCCGGATCATCATATATAATGGCCATGGCCCTAAAAAATTCCTGAACTGATGACAGAGCCTCATGCCCTGCCTGAAGACTATATGCCCATGTTTGTGAATCTCCTGACAAGAGGGTTTTTATAAATGTCACCCTCTGGTGCTCTGATCCTGACAAGTTAGGCCTCAACTCAAAATAAGATAATACACGATTCCTAAAATTCTGAAAGTCAGATCTATGGCCAGAAAACGTTTAAGGTACGGACATACGAAGGTCCGTGACTGGAGGGAATTGCACTGCATCAACGGCTGTTTGAAGTACCTGAACTGCCCCAGATAGTTGTGAAACCTGGTTTTGTTGGTTAATGATCACCCCGGAAATATTGTTTACCGCGGTGGTCAGGACTTCAACATGACTACGCAGTGCGTCCATAATGTTAGGTCTGCTGTTCTGTAATGATCGGTGTGAGCAACACAGAGTTTTTTCTGATTATTGGTGATCTGCAGTATCACCAATAATACAGATGCTATAACTGATTATGTGGTGATCTGCAGAATCACCAATAATACTAGCATAGCTAGACACAGGACACCCAATGTGATAATGTGTTTGGTGCAACAGTATACAGAGAAGTTCTCTCCCGAGGAGCAGGAGATACAGACACTTCTGCAGCCAAGGATTCCCTGAGGAGCAGGGAATCAGACTGTGCTGCAGCCAAGGATTCCCCGATGGACTGGGAATCAGACTGTACTGCAGCCAGTGGACTCCTGAGGGGTAGAGACCACTGCCTGAGCTGCAAGATGGTCTCCTGAGGAGCAGGTGACCCTCGCAGCTAATGAACACCTGAAGAGCAAGTGTCACGGACAGTACAGGAAGGCTGATCACCCAAGGAATGAGTGACAGTCAGAAAGGTCAGACAAGCCAGGTCGGCAACACACGGACAGATAAGGTACAGAGACGGAAGACTGATTCGGTATCCGGTACAGGCAATGTTGGCAACAGGTTATCAGATAGGCAAAGGTACCGAATCAGTAAGCAGGAGAGTGGTCAGGAAAGCCAGAGATCATAACAGGTAACAGTATATATGTCAATCCTAGTCTTAGGTGTGAGGTCCTTGGTCTCTACACCTGGGAACTAGTCTAACAGATAAACAGTAGCAATGTAGCAATCTCCTAGTCTTAGGTGTGAGATCCTTGGTCTCAACACCTGGGAACTAGTCTAATAGAATGGTAAGCAAGTCTCACAATACAATAATACTTTAAAGGCTATCCACGGACTCTGACTAAGTGTGAATTCCCAGCTCCGGCTGGTTCTAACACACTTTAAGATCTGACTGGGGTCTGAGCGCTCACACGTAAGCATTCGCAACAGCAGACAACTTGCAACTGCCAGGCAAGTCCTATATATACCCAGAGCGCTCCACAGCACCGCCCCAGTCACTCAGCCAATCCGGAGCATAGCTGGGATCAGCTGATCGGCATGATCAGCTGACTCCCCTTCTACTAGCATAAAGGTCCTGTCGCCTGGCGCGTGCGTAGCTCTCAATCTGTGTGCACTAGAAGGACCAGGCGAACCAGCAGCATGTTGCTGCGCGGCAGAAGCCGCCGCCTGGAACGTGAAGATAGCCGCCCTGCCGCTTGCCCACGCGGTGGCATCTCCGCTATTCATTACAGGGAGGTAAACAGTTAATTTTAAATTGCATTTAAAATTAACTGTTTACCGCCCACACCCCAAAAATACCCAAATAAAATTTTTAACTAAAAAAAAATAATTACAATTTAAAAAAAAAAAGATAAATAGTTACCTAAGGGTCTGAACTTTTTAAATATGCATGTCAAGAGGGTACATTACTAATATTTTTAAAATTATAAGCTTGTAAATAGTTTAAAAAATATAGCAGCATGTTGCTGCGCGGCAGAAGCCGCCGCCTGGAACGTGGAGATAGCCGCCCTGCCGCTTGCCCACGCGGCGGCATCTCCGCTATTCATTACAGGAAGGTAAACAGTTAATTTTAAATTGCATTTAAAATTAACTGTTTACCGCCCACACCCAAAAATGCCCAAATAAAATTTTTAACTAAAAAAAAAAAATTACATTTAAAAAAAAAAACATAAATAGTTACCTAAGGGTCTGAACTTTTTAAATATGCATGTCAAGAGGGTACATTACTAATATTTTTTTAAATTATAAGCTTGTAAATAGTGATGGATGTAAAACTGAAAAAAATGCACCTTTATTTCCCAAAAAAATATTGGCACCATACATTGTGTTAGGGACATAATTTAAATGTTGTAATAACCGGGACATTTTTTTCTTAATATTCCTGTTAAAATGCATTTAGAAAAAAAATAATTCTTCGCAAAATGTACCACCCAAAAAAAGCCTAATTGGTGAAACAAGATATAGATCAATTCATTGTGATAAGTAGTGATAAAGTTATTGGCGAATGAATGGGAGGGGAAAATTGCTCAGATGCATAGGGTGAAAAATGACTGTAGGCTGAAGTGGTTAAAGGACTTCCGAGGCCAAATCTAAAAAAAAGTTAAATACCTGCACTGCATTTGTCCGCGCCCTCCGTGCCTTTCTGCCCGGTCCCCGCCGCGAGTGCGACTGTGCAGCTCTAAGTCCTATAGCGTGGATCAGGGGGGAGGCCCTGTTTCCTGTAGCGTGGATCAGGGGGGAGGCCCTAGAGCTGCGCAGCCGCACTTGCGGCTATGTGGACTGCGCAGCCGCGGCCAGCTCACGAGGCCATGTTAGTGGAGGCAGAAGAGCCCGACCCGGGCCGTGGGGTCGGGAGCGGCCCGGGGAGCTATTGAGCGGCGGGACCCTGCGGAACGGCACGGAGAGCACGGACGGCGTCCTCCGTGCCTTCAAATGCGGTGCAGGTATTTAAAAATTTTTTAGATTTGGCCTCGGAAGTCCTTTAACCACTTGACATCCGCAGTGGTAACCCCCCCCCCCCCCCCCCCCTAAAGACCAGGCTCTTTGTTGCAGCACTGGGCTGTGCAGGCTTTTCAGCCTCACGCACAGCCCAGCTTAGGTGCTCAGCGATCGGACTCGCCTCCTTTTTTGTCCCTAAAGGGACATGCCGCCGGAGGGGTCCGATCGCTGCTGCCACTTTTTTTTTTTTCAAGCCTCATCGAGGCTGTTTCTCTCCCCTTCCTCCCTCCCTCCCCTTCCCTCCGATGCCTGCATTGGAACAGGAACTGGCCAATCAGAGGCTGGGGATCGCCGATCTCGAACAGCACTGCGGCCCGCGGCATGCGCGCGGCCGTTCCCTGGGAAACTGCAGCCCCAGGACTTGACGCCAATTGGTGTTAGGAGGTCCTGGGGCTGCAGCCGCGGTCACGCCCATTGGCGTGAGGCGGTCTTCAAGTAATTAAAAAATGTTAGGCAGGTGCATATATTTGGGCACCACAAAAAAGAAATGAAATAAATATTTAGTAGATCCTCCTTTTGCAGAAATTATAGCCTCTAAATGCTTCCTGTAGGTTCCAATGAAGGTCTGGATTCTGGTTGAAGGTATTTGGGACCATTCCTCTTTACAAAACATCTCTAGTTCATTCAGGTTTGATGGCTTCTGAGCATGGACAGCTCTCTTTAACTCACACCACAGATGTTCAATTATATTCAGGTCTGGGGACTGAGATGGCCATTCCAGAACATTGTACTTGTTCCTCTGCATGAATGCATTAGTGGATTTTGATCAGTGTTTAGGGTCATTGTCTTGTTTAAAGATCCAGCTCCAGCGCAGCTTCAGCTTTGTCACTGATTCCTGGAAATTGGTCTCCAGAATCTGCTTATACTGAGTGAAATCCATGCATCCCTCAACTTTGACAAGATTCCCAGTCCCTGCACTGGCTACACAGCCCCACAGCATAATGGAACCACCACCATATTTACTGTAGGTAGCAGGTGTTTTTCTTGGAATGCTGTGTTCTATTTCCTCCATGCATATTTGTTATGCCCAAATAACTCAATTTTAGTTTCATCAGTCCACAGCACTTTATTCCAAAATGAAGCTGGCTTGTCCAAATGTGCTTTAGCATACCTCAAGCAGCTCTGTTTGTGCTGTGGGCTGAGAAAAGGCTTCCTCTGCATCACTCTTGCATACAGCATATCCTTGTGTTAAGTGCGCCGAATGGTTGAACGATGCACAATGCAGCAAGATGATGTTGTAGGTCTTTGGTGCTAGTCTGTGGGTTGACTCTGACTGTTCTCACCATTTGTCGCTTCTGTTTATCTGAGATTTTTCTTGGTCTGCCACTTCGAGCCTTAACTTGAACTGAGCCTGTGGTCTCCCATTTCCTCAATATGTTCCTAACTGTGGAAATAGACAGCTGAAATCTCTTGAGACAGCTTTCTGTATCCTCCCCCCTAAACCATGGTGGTGAACAATCTTTGTCTTCAGGTCATTTGAGAGTTGTTTTGAGAGCCCCATGTTGCTATTTTTTAGAGAAAATTAAAAGAGGAGGAAAACTTAAAATTGACTCCCTTAAATACTGTTTCTCATAATTGGATTCACCTGTGTATGTACTATGTAGGTCAGGGGTCACTGAGCTTACCAAGCCAATTTGAGTTCCAATAATTCTTTCTAAAGGTTTTGGACTCAATTAAATGACAAATTTATGCACCTGCCTAATTTTATTTAAACAATTATTGCACACTTATTGTAAATCTAATAATCTTCATTTCACTTCTCAAATATCACTGTGTGTGTCTCCTATATGATATATTTAACTGACCTTTTTATCATAACAACCAACAATTTATACAGGAAAACCATGACGCTTAAGAACATTGCCCAAACATTCGCATCCCACTGTACATGTTCAAGTCAAATCAGTTAATTTAGACACAGATTGCGCCTGATAATTTGGCCGCACACATAGGTAAGTGTGGAAATTGCGGCTATGGCAGTGCCAGGAAGGTAATTTGGGCAATGAAGTTTCACTAGAAAATAGCCAAACTCTTCCTTCCACAACTAGCAATAGTAGCAGTGTTATTTACTGGTTGGAGCTGGAGTGATTTGTTATGGACTACGGCTACTATACAGCCAAACTCTGTTTACCGTTTAGTGGCAGTAACTAGCACCAGAGTTAATTAGCGGGAAGCCAGAGGATAGCAATGATAGCTACGGGAGAAGGATAGTGTTAGCTGTGTGTGTGGAGGAGTAGCGTTAGGATTGGGTAAGGTAAGGTAAGGCTGCTTTCACAGTAAGACGTTACAGGCACACGTTAGTGCAGCCTGTAATGCACCCCACCGCACAGCAATGAAAAGTCAATGGGCTGTTTACAGTGCCCACGTTGCGTTACATTGTAATGCAGCACGTTTTAAAAAAGTGCTGTATGCTGTGCGTTATAGCTGCGTTAGACTGTTTGCACATACTCAGTGACGTTGGAGGAGGAGGTCTCCCCTCCTCCTCCACGGCCAGCCACATGGCTAATTAATATTCACTGCACTCAGTGACATGCAGTGTTTACTTCCTGGAGCGGCCGGTCTGTGCGGCGATTGGCCGGCGGGACCGCGTGATGCAGATCACGTGGTCTCCGCATCACATTGCACAAAAAAGGCGCACCAAGAGCTGCATAACGCAGCTCTAGGTAGCGTCCTCGTCCAGCACCAGCAGGCGTTGCGTTAGGGGCACGTTATGTGACCTATAACGTCCCCTAAAACGCAACGTCCTGGTGGGAAAGAAGCCTAAGCGATGGTAGAATATCAGTAAAGTTACCAATATTGTACTATTACATACATTTATTGTCCATTTTAACATGCAACGCTTTTGAACATATGCTATTGAAGTACCACTTAGGTCCAACACAAGTACCCCCAGGGCATACTACATGATCAGAATATAGGATCTAGGACAGTGGTTACCAACCTTCTTGGAGTCATGACACACCATGCCAAACATTTACTGTCACGGACGGCTGCGTGGCCGCAGACGCGTCCTTGAACCGCTTGTGAAAAAATGCGATCACAATCTATTTTCTGCATCAATTGCGATTAAGATCGATAGAATCTGGATTGGTTGTGTAGGGGCTACCTGTAGCAACCTGGAGTCTCTCTTCCTCTCAGCAGAGAGATAGCCTTAGCTTAACTTCAGGATGGCTCTTCCCTGGGAAGGTCCAGGGATTCCCGCGGGGTTCCCTTAGGTCCACAGCCACTTAGCAGGGAACCCCTGCATGGGCTGGCTGCTGACCTACCCAACCTACTGCCCGTTGTCAGCAGTCCTGGCAGGTGCCCCATCCGAACGCAGTGGCACAAACGCCCTGTCCAGAACGGTCCATGTCTGGTCAAACCTGAGGGTAGTGGACAGCGACCTGTCCAGGTGCACCGAGCCGCAGGCTCCAATGGGTTTTCCTGCCGTACCGGCAGCTCAAGACCCGTCAGCCAGGTTAGCGGCAACATATCATAAACAAAAACTGCGCCAGCCAAATACAGAAATGTCTAAATGAGTATTCGCTACCACAAGTCCTGTATCAAAATCCAACGTTGTTGTGACAGCGCTCCTCTGGCAACCTAGAACAAATGAACACAGTCGCATATAGTGCATTACTGTAATACACATCGACAATACATCAAAACACTCCACCCAACACGTGCACAGGTGATAACAATGGTGATGACAATGTGTTCCCCTCTCAGGGAGATATAGCCCCTTCGGTATAGCAGCTCACCAGATGGACACCACCTCAGATTCCAGGTGGGTCTAGCGCGTGGCCTTCAAGCGGCTAACTATCAATCACAGCCTCCACGCTTCAATGAAAAAAGCCTCCACATTCGCTTAGTAATAGAATCAAAGCGGCTCCAGGTTTATTGCACAGATCCACATGTAAAACAACATAAAATACACATAGCGTAATCCAATTTTTTAAAAACAAAGTGGCCTGCGCAGTACAGCGCATTCACTTGAGTAGATGAATTATGAGCATCTCGGGCATCACAGCCCACCAATAGCGTTCTCCTTGTTTATAGCGTCACCGGCGTCCCGACACTCCGCTCTACTTCAAAGTAAACGTCCGAACTCCCCGCTACCCTCGTGACGTCAGCGCTCCTGGGTCCGCCCTACGCGTTTCGTCCAATGGACTCATCAGGGGCTGACGTCACCAAGGGCGCCGACGTCTTTTAAAGTGCGGGAGGAGCCCGTCTGTATTACAGTAATGCACTATATGCGACTGTGTTCATTTGTTCTAGGTTGCCAGAGGAGCGCTGTCACAACAACGTTGGATTAGGTTAGCGGCAACGCCACATATCTTGCGGGTATGTGTCTAGGCTCCGCCAAAGAGGGGGAGCTGTCACGAATGGTTGCGTGGCCGCAGACGCGTCCTTGAACTGCCCGTGAAAAAATGTGATCGCACCCGATTTTCTGCATCGATTGCGATTAAGATCGATAGAATCTGGATTGGTTGTGTAGGGGCTACTTGTAACAACCTGGAGTCTCTCTTCCTCTCAGCAGAGAGATAGCCTTAGCTTAACTGCAGGATGGCTCTTTTGATTTGCTAATGAACAGGAACAAACTCTTGTGTTCAAGAGACTAGTGTTTGTTTTTAATTACCTGAGGACACAAGATTCTGCCCTCTGGCAGAACCTCAGATAGGTGTCTGTAAAAAATGCGGAATTATCTCCATGGTCAGCGCACAACGTGTGCGCTGACACTGCGGAAACCCTGCACAAGCGTTTGAATAAGAGAATCCAGCTTTGGTGCAAATGCACCGGTAGAGAGAAATTCCAACCGGCAGATGGAGCTGTGGAGTGCAGAGGAATAAACCCTCTGTACTGCCACAGATGCCAGATAGAAATTGTACGAGATGAAGCAATACAGGGCAAGATAGCCCCTCGAGAGAGATTGAGCACAGAGACAGAATGTATGTATGTCCACCAATCTAGTCGCCACCCAGCGACAGTTGACATACAACAGCGAAGACCAAAGTGTGAAAGCAATTCGCAAGAATGGCGATTGCTAGCAGAGACACAAGACAGAGTAAAGACAGAACATAGGATGAATAAAGACAGAACCAATTAGCAACAGCAATCCAACACGAAGGAACAGACAGGACTAGCTACACGTGGTCACCACACGTTAAGCGCAATAGCGACAAAGCGCGTGCAAGGCATGGTCACCGCACGTTAAGCGCAACAGCGACAAAGCGTACCAACCTTGACTAACAAATGAAACACGAAAAATGAAAACAAACTGAGAATGCGAAAGCTTGCTAAACGTTCCAGACAAGACAGACAGGAGGAGTAACCAGTAGCAACCGCAGCTCTGGCTACACTCCTAGGCAGAGTACAGAAGGAACCACCGCCTCTACCGCTAGGGTGGATGCGATCCAGATAAGACAGACAGATTGAGCAACCAGTAGCAACCGCTTCTCTGGCTTACACTCCTGAGACAGAATATAGAGAGATCCACCGTTTGGTATCATATGAACTGGCATATTCTGAGGCAGTGTTTCTTAACATTTTATTGGTATGTACCGCTTTTAATACCCCTTTTAAAACCCTGTACTCACCAAGTACCCCCTAGCATATTAAACATTATCAGAAGTACCCCTTGACAAATATATATTTAATCGTAGTACATGATAATTGGTTCTAAACTATTTCCAAGCATTTACTATTGCTTTTAATTAACTAAAATACTAATAAAGTGTTGTTTAAATAAGATTTATCATTTTCTAAAATTCTAAATTTGTTATTCTTGGTTAAGTATATCAAGCCCGAGTACCCCCTGGAACCATCAGAAGTACCCCCTGGGGTACGCGTACCACACGTTGAGAACCTAGGTTCTGAGGAATATGAATCTGGGCTGGTCATGTGTGTGCGGAAAGCGTAAGTCGAGATATGAAAAATGTCATATTTGGTGGGCATGGGAAACCCACCCAGGAGATGGGCTGGACCTGAGACTCCACCCAAAGATGTACATTATTCAAAAGTACCTGCAAGAGACTCCTCCCTCAGTCCTCCCCTGTATACCATCACCTGATCAAGCCAGCCAGAGGACCATGTGTAGAGTGACCAGACGTCCCGGATTGCCCGGGACGCGTCCCGGATTCGGGGTCTGCTGTCCCAGGCTGCATGAGGTCCCGGGAAACGTCCCGCTTTCAGCAGCGGGACGTCCCGGCCTCGGGCCACTCTATCTTCATGAACTGGCAGCGGCGTCTATAGACGCCGTGCCAGTTCATTGCCTGCAGCCCCGCTCCAGCCTCCTTAGTCTTCCGGTGTTCTGACACCGGCAGGCAAGCAGGGCTACGGCAAGATGGCTGCCAAAGCCCTGTACTGGAGACTATTTGTGTCTCCAGTACAGGGCTTCGGGCGCCATCTTGCCATAGCCCTGTCAGCGCGGGAGACAAGAGCAGGAGGAATGTGGTCCCGGGAGCAGCGTGCCAGAGGCCGGAGACTTCTGCCAGGTGAGTAAATGCTTTCTTTTCCAGGTGAAACGTGCTCCCATTGCGTTTATTTTCTGGAGAAATGTTTACCCCCATTGCGTTTATTTTCTGGTGAAATGTTTGCCTGCATTGCGTTTATTTTCTGGGGAAATGTTTGCCCGCATTGCGTTTATTTTCTGGTGAAATGTTTGCCCGCATTGCGTTTATTTTCTGGTGAATTGTTTGCTCGCATTGCGTTTATTTTCTGGTGAAATGTTTGTTCGCATTGCGTTAATTTTTTACTGACATGTTGCCCGCATTGCGTTTATTTTGTACTGACATGTTTGCCCGCATTGCGTTTATTTTGTACTGACATGTTGCCCGCATTGCGTTTATTTTATACTGACATGTTGCCCGCATTGCGTTTATTTTGTGCTGACATGTTGCCCATTGCGTTTATTTTCTGGTGTCCGGGGTAACTGTTACTGCATTTATTATTTAATGGTCATAGATGGCTATGTTTGCTGCTTTGTGGTTACGGTATACTATTAGCATCACACAGTTTCTGCACACCCATGATGCAAGGTTTCGTTTGACCACAAAAGTCTGGTGCAAAAGTTGAGGATGCAAGGACTGGGGAAGAGTCTGTGTTCATGGATAGGGAACTGGCTAATGGACAGAAAACAAAGAGTTGTGGTCAATGGATCATACTCAAAATGGGAGACTGTTAGCAGTGGGGTCCCACAGGGGTCTGTTCTGGGTCCAGTGCTCTTCAATTTATTTATTAATGACCTAGTAGATGCAGTAGTGAGCAATGTTGCTATTTTTGCAGATGATACAAAATTGTGCAGAATCATTAACTCTCAGGAAGATAGTGTCATATTGCAACAGGATCTGGATAGGATGGCTATATGGGCACATACATGGCAGATGAAATTCAATGTTGACAAATGTAAGGTCATGCATTTTGGACGTACTAATGGTCTAGCACCATACAAAATAAATGGGATACAGTTGGGGACATCAAACTTGGAGAAGGACTTAGGAGTACTCATTGACAACAAGTTAAATAATCGTACTCAATGCCAAGCAGCTGCAGCTAAAGCTAACAAAATTTTGGGATGCATTAAAAGGGAAATAAAAACTCGAGATGCTAGCATAATATTGCCCCTGTTTAACTCTCTAGTAAGGCCACATCTGGAATATGGAATTCAGTTCTGGGCACCACATTACAAAAAAGATATTGCAGTTTTAGAGCAGGTGCAGAGACGAGCAACAAAATTGATGCGTGGGATGGAAGGTCTCACTTATCGAGAAAGGTTAGATAAACTGGGTTTATTTAGTCTAGAGAAAAGACGCCTTAGAGGGGATCTAATTAACATGTATAAATACATCAGAGGGCAATATAATACCTTGGCGGATGAGCTTTTTGTCCCTAGGCCTTCTCAAAGGACTAGAGGACATGATCTGCGCATGGAGGAAAAACGTTTTAGCCATTTATTTAGGAAAGGGTTCTTTACAGTAAGAGTGATTAAGATGTGGAATGCATTGCCACAGGAAGTCGTTATGGCAAACTCTATACCTGCATTTAAACGGGGCTTAGATGCTTTCCTTGCGTTGAAAGACATCCATGGCTACAATTACTAGGTAATGCCTAATGATGTTGATCCAGGGATTTTATCTGATTGCCATCTGGAGTCGGGAAGGAATTTTTCCCTTTAGGGGCTAATTGGACCATGCCTTGTAAGGGTTTTTTCGCCTTCCTCTGGATCAACAGGGATATGTGAGGGAGCAGGCTGGTGTTGTACTTTATACTGGTTGAACTCGATGGACGTATGTCTTTTTTCAACCAAAATAACTATGTAACTATGGCGTAAACACTGCTTTTTTATGCCTCGCTGTTACATCATTATGTTAGCTCCGCCCATACAATGTCATGGCCACGCCCATTTTTCGCTGCCCCCTCCCTGTCCCAGGTTGGACCCACAAAAATCTGGTCACTGTAACCATGTGGCTGGCGGCCATTTTCCTGGACTGAAACAAAGGACATTTTCCATGTGCTCAGATTTTCCCAGAAAGGACATATTTCCACGAACCTAATTATTTTCTTCCCTTTTATTTTCATACTGGCTATTAATGTTTCTATAATTGTTGATTTTAATAATTTTCTGTATATATTAATTATTGATATTGCATTTTAATAAACCGACGCTAACGTCAGTTTGTTTATTCCGCTACCCTATTATTCAGCCACACAGAAACTGAACCCGAGTCTCTGAAGAGTCGCTACTATTGTCGCTAGCTAGACAGAATAGAGTGTGTTTAACCGTTTTTATTTGAAGGTCTAGGCTCAGCCAGTCAGTGGGTGCCTCTGTCCCATGATAAAAGAGGTGGTGGCAGTTATACCCTGAAATAGTGTGTAATTTGTAATTACCGTAACTCACAGGCTCCCTTCTAGTCGGTCTGCTGCCAAAATTCCAGCGGTTTCTGTGCACTGATTGCGACCACAGCTTGCATGGTCTGTGTGCTGAAACCGATTGGAAGGCATTCTGCGGTCCGGCCACTAGGGGCCCTGTGACATTTACATCTCCTGGACACACTGTTGCTGGCATAGTGGTGGCTGCTAGTGAGTGTCTGTTACTTCTGCTGGCATAGTGGTGGCTCCTAGTGAGTGTCTGTTACTGCTGCTGGCATAAAGTAGGTGAAGTGAGAAGCACCTTGGCATGTAGAGGTGTGCCTCAATCCCGTCCCAGTGTCTCTTGGGACCACTGTAGTCAAGAAGATAAATGGATCGGCACCACCAAGATACGTTCAAGGCTCTTTTTATTGAGCACAGCAGTAACAGACGCTGTTTCGGGCTAGCAAGCCCTTTCTCAAACTGCTCACCAGTGACACAACTACAACCACCATATATAGGCACCCACTGAGTGGGTGGGGACACAGACGGACCTGATGGGGAACTTCAAAATACATTAATCATAGGTGTAACTCACCAGGAGCGATAATCCCCACTGCACGCCAGGGTCGCACCTCACAGCGCGCCGTCTCGCCATCACAGGCCAATCAGAACGGTGAAACACCGCCGGCCAATCAGACGCGAGTCCCAGCAACGCCCAGCGTGACGTCACGGCAACTCGCCGTGCACTCACGCTCGTAGAGATCACTGGCCATACCCTGCGTGTAAGGGGAGTGTGCGGCGTCATAGCAACGCCGCACCACCAATGTAAACAAAACAGAATGCAATGTGCGGACAAAATTACAAGTAAAAGCGTAAATGAAGTAAATAATAAAAATGAATGTGACAGCACATCTGCATACAGTAAAAGGGGAAATTACTTACAAGTCACCCATCATGTCCTTCCAGTGCCCCAGGTAAAAACAAAAAGAGCACCTAAAAAATAGAATACAACACATAAGTAAAATGCATAGAGACCCCCATGGAAGTCAACCTCCTATCACAAACAAAACCTAAGGTCATATTCCTTATTCAAGCCACCTGGACACATGGTACCTAATCTTCTAATCCAATATGCCTCCTTACGTAGCAACTCTTTGTCACGACTTCCTCCCCTAAAATTAACGGGGACCCCATCTATTACAGTGACCCTCAATTGCGAGACAGTATGTCGGAAGTTATGAAAATGTTCTGCCACCGCTACATTGCACTGTGGATTGCGTATATTGGATTTATGTGATGATACGCGGACTTTAAGACGTTGAGTCGTCTTACCAATATATGAAAGACCGCAGGGGCATTTTAACATGTACACTACATATGTGGAGTCACAACTATATAACCCATTAATTTGCATAGGAGTACATAAGGATGGGTGCGAGAATGTCCTGCCTCGAATGACACTGTTGCACATGTGGCAACTAAGACATGGATACATACCACGTCGACCATCAATCGGACGCGTCGGAGCACCTGCCGTGAGTTTATCACGTATTGTTGGTGCGCGTTTGAATGACATGAGGGGTGGGTACCTAAATTCCGGTATTGAAGGAAGTCCATCCCTCAGAATGTGCCAATGTTTGCGGATGCTATGAGTAATAGCATCACTGCAAACATTGTATGTAGAGACAAAAGGTAATCTCACACCCATACCCCCTGCACTCCTTCTAGTTCTTGATCTAAAGCAACGATCAGGATAACCACGCGCCTTAAACTTATCCACCGCCCAGCAGACAAAGGCGGAGCCGTGGTGGTGATGGACACCACCATGTATAATGCCGAAGTGCTGCGCCAATTGGCCGACACTGAGGTTTATGAACCTATCAGCTATGACCCTGTACTCCTGATACGCTCTAAGATTGATGTTGTATTAAACTCTGCATTACACTCTGGTGTTATAGATGAGAGTCTATTCAGGTATCTTAGGGTAGAACATCCTAGCACACCGTATTTATACATATTACCCGAGATTCATAAGCGGTTGGAGAGGCCACCGGGGAGGCCGATAGTGGCAGGGGTAGGTTCTATTTTTGTCCCTGTAGCCAAATTCCTCGATGGCCTTCTCCAACCACTGGTGCAAGCTTTACCTTCGTATCTACGTGATACGTCCATGTTTTTAGACAAACTTAAGGATCTCAAATTTGATGGGGAAGTGTTCCTTGTCACTATGGATGTAGAAAGCCTCTACACCAACAATACGTGATAAACTCACGGCAGGTGCTCCGACGCGTCCGATTGATGGTCGACGTGGTATGTATCCATGTCTTAGTTGCCACATGTGCAACAGTGTCATTCGAGGCAGGACATTCTCGCACCCATCCTTATGTACTCCTATGCAAATTAATGGGTTATATAGTTGTGACTCCACATATGTAGTGTACATGTTAAAATGCCCCTGCGGTCTTTCATATATTGGTAAGACGACTCAACGTCTTAAAGACCGCGTATCATCACATAAATCCAATATACGCAATCCACAGTGCAATGTAGCGGTGGCAGAACATTTTCATAACTTCCGACATACTGTCTCGCAATTGAGGGTCACTGTAATAGATGGGGTCCCCGTTAATTTTAGGGGAGGAAGTCGTGACAAAGAGTTGCTACGTAAGGAGGCATATTGGATTAGAAGATTAGGTACCATGTGTCCAGGTGGCTTGAATAAGGAATATGACCTTAGGTTTTGTTTGTGATAGGAGGTTGACTTCCATGGGGGTCTCTATGCATTTTACTTATGTGTTGTATTCTATTTTTTAGGTGCTCTTTTTGTTTTTACCTGGGGCACTGGAAGGACATGATGGGTGACTTGTAAGTAATTTCCCCTTTTACTGTATGCAGATGTGCTGTCACATTCATTTTTATTATTTACTTCATTTACGCTTTTACTTGTAATTTTGTCCGCACATTGCATTCTGTTTTGTTTACATTGGTGGTGCGGCGTTGCTATGACGCCGCACACTCCCCTTACACGCAGGGTATGGCCAGTGATCTCTACGAGCGTGAGTGCACGGCGAGTTGCCGTGACGTCACGCTGGGCGTTGCTGGGACTCGCGTCTGATTGGCCGGCGGTGTTTCACCGTTCTGATTGGCCTGTGATGGCGAGACGGCGCGCTGTGAGGTGCGACCCTGGCGTCCAGTGGGGATTATCGCTCCTGGTGAGTTACACCTATGATTAATGTATTTTGAAGTTCCCCATCAGGTCCGTCTGTGTCCCCACCCACTCAGTGGGTGCCTATATATGGTGGTTGTAGTTGTGTCACTGGTGAGCAGTTTGAGAAAGGGCTTGCTAGCCCGAAACAGCGTCTGTTACTGCTGTGCTCAATAAAAAGAGCCTTGAACGTATCTTGGTGGTGCCGATCCATTTATCTTCTTGACTACAGTGGTCCCAAGAGACACTGGGACGGGATTGAGGCACACCTCTACATGCCAAGGTGCTTCTCACTTCACCTACTTTGTCTACTGTGAGTGTCTCTGTGAGTCACAGCACTTGGCTCAATATGTCCGAGACCGCCGTGGTTGATACCTTCTATTACAATGAAGCCCAAGCCTCTGAGATCTTGGCCATGGATGAAGGGGAGGTTGAGTTCTTACAGACACCCGATGTTAAATCACTACAGAGGGAGTTGGAGACTGTTAAGAAGCGCAGAACTAACTTGCATCTTCATGCCAAAACCTTGGGAGAATACTGCAGGGTAAGGAGAATACCACGAGCTATGAGATCCCAGATAGCTCCCATCATGTTCCCACAGGATGTGTCTTTCACTAAGGTATGGGAATGCATCTGGAACAAGGCATCGTTTGATGCTATGCTACATACCATAGTTCGCATACATCAAGAACTCCCACTCTTGGATGCAAAGATTGATCTACTGCTGACTCATATTAAAAATCATATGATCTCGGGTGAATTCTCCCTATACACAGAGGCATTAGATAACAAGATGGAAGAATTTACTAAAGCAGTCCAAAATGAGAAAAGAGGGAAGTTTGCTCGTGACGCAGCCGACTATACTTCCGGTTATGTCTATGCCTGGCAGAAACAACTTGCCCTGAGACGCCAGGGCCCGAGGGGTGGTAAGCCACCACGGGGACGTAAGCCCAGGGTTCCTAACCCAGGCTCTGGGGCAGACCCTGCATCAGGTACATCTGGAGCTGACTCTAGGGATCCTTCCCCAAACGTGGGGGCTGGAGGAGGACTAGGAGGGGCGGCCGGAGACGCAGGAGGTGCCGGGCGAGGCAAACAACCATTGAGTCCCAGGGTGTTGAGACCCAGGAAATAAGGAAGTCTCTTGTTGTGAATATTTCCTCGTACCCCTTGTCTGTGGAGGAAACTGAGGTCTTGGAACTGGGCCTATCATATTGTCCAACATATTTTCCTAATTTTTTTGATTTGGATCAGGAACTATATCGTTTTTTCAGGTCTTTGAAACTTAAACAATTTTTCTCCAACTTACCACGGTTTACCAACAACACAGCACCAGTGGATGGTCGTTTTGAGTTAAGAACTTTGGGTTTGAGAAATCGGAGTGACTTTATACCCCCTAGTCACCCCATAATAGATACCTATATCGGTAGGGTGCAGGAAGATCTTCATAAATTGGAAGCTGACTTTCACCATGGTTTATTTAGGGTCCAGTGTAATTTAAGTCCAGCCCAGAGGAAGGCATTGGGCACATTACAAAGGAACACTGCCATCACGGTCCGCCCAGCAGACAAAGGCGGAGCCGTGGTGGTGATGGACACCACCATGTATAATGCCGAAGTGCTGCGCCAATTGGCCGACACTGAGGTTTATGAACCTATCAGCTATGACCCTGTACTCCTGATACGCTCTAAGATTGATGTTGTATTAAACTCTGCATTACACTCTGGTGTTATAGATGAGAGTCTATTCAGGTATCTTAGGGTAGAACATCCTAGCACACCGTATTTATACATATTACCCAAGATTCATAAGCGGTTGGAGAGGCCACCGATAGTGGCAGGGGTAGGTTCTATTTTTGTCCCTGTAGCCAAATTCCTCGATGGCCTTCTCCAACCACTGGTGCAAGCTTTACCTTCGTATCTACGTGATACGTCCATGTTTTTAGACAAACTTAAGGATCTCAAATTTGATGGGGAAGTGTTCCTTGTCACTATGGATGTAGAAAGCCTCTACACCAACAATACGTGATAAACTCACGGCAGGTGCTCCGACGCGTCCGATTGATGGTCGACGTGGTATGTATCCATGTCTTAGTTGCCACATGTGCAACAGTGTCATTCGAGGCAGGACATTCTCGCACCCATCCTTATGTACTCCTATGCAAATTAATGGGTTATATAGTTGTGACTCCACATATGTAGTGTACATGTTAAAATGCCCCTGCGGTCTTTCATATATTGGTAAGACGACTCAACGTCTTAAAGACCGCGTATCATCACATAAATCCAATATACGCAATCCACAGTGCAATGTAGCGGTGGCAGAACATTTTCATAACTTCCGACATACTGTCTCGCAATTGAGGGTCACTGTAATAGATGGGGTCCCCGTTAATTTTAGGGGAGGAAGTCGTGACAAAGAGTTGCTACGTAAGGAGGCATATTGGATTAGAAGATTAGGTACCATGTGTCCAGGTGGCTTGAATAAGGAATATGACCTTAGGTTTTGTTTGTGATAGGAGGTTGACTTCCATGGGGGTCTCTATGCATTTTACTTATGTGTTGTATTCTATTTTTTAGGTGCTCTTTTTGTTTTTACCTGGGGCACTGGAAGGACATGATGGGTGACTTGTAAGTAATTTCCCCTTTTACTGTATGCAGATGTGCTGTCACATTCATTTTTATTATTTACTTCATTTACGCTTTTACTTGTAATTTTGTCCGCACATTGCATTCTGTTTTGTTTACATTGGTGGTGCGGCGTTGCTATGACGCCGCACACTCCCCTTACACGCAGGGTATGGCCAGTGATCTCTACGAGCGTGAGTGCACGGCGAGTTGCAGTGACGTCACGCTGGGCGTTGCTGGGACTCGCGTCTGATTGGCCGGCGGTGTTTCACCGTTCTGATTGGCCTGTGATGGCGAGACGGCGCGCTGTGAGGTGCGACCCTGGCGTGCAGTGGGGATTATCGCTCCTGGTGAGTTACACCTATGATTAATGTATTTTGAAGTTCCCCATCAGGTCCGTCTGTGTCCCCACCCACTCAGTGGGTGCCTATATATGGTGGTTGTAGTTGTGTCACTGGTGAGCAGTTTGAGAAAGGGCTTGCTAGCCCGAAACAGCGTCTGTTACTGCTGTGCTCAATAAAAAGAGCCTTGAACGTATCTTGGTGGTGCCGATCCATTTATCTTCTTGACTGCTGCTGGCATAGTGGGGGTTGCTATTGAGTGACTGTTTGTTGCTGCTGGCACCATGGCTGTTGCTAGTAAGTGGCTGTTACTGCTGCTGGAATAAGGGCGGCTGCTAGTGAGTGGCTGTTACTGCTGATGGCATATTGGCAGTTGCCAGAGAGAGGCTGTTACTGCTGCTGGCATATTGGTGGCTGCTAATGAGTCTCTGTTACTGCTGCTGGCATAATGGCGATTGCTAATGATTGGCTGTTACTGCTCCTGGCATAGTGGCAGTTGCTAGTGGGTAGCTTTTACTGCTGCTGGCATAATGGCGGCTACTGATAAATGGGTGTCGCTGGCATAGGGGTCAGCTGCTAATGAGTGACTGCTACTACTGCTGTAAGAGTGGTGGCTGCTTGCACAGTAGCAGCTGCTGCCTAAATATGTGCAGAGTGGTTTTCTCCCTGCACACCAGAAAAATGCCTGCCAAAGGAAGCCACACCTTTATAAAGGGTGTGGACTGCCTGCACTTACCTTGTTGCTAACCTCCCAGTCTGTGGTGGGCCTCACCCTCCACTATTCCTCCTCCTCCTGGATTGTAACTCCTGCAGCCTTTTTCCATAGAGATATAGGAGTTAGTGCAGGACTACAAAAATTGGCTGCTGGAGTCCATTTTCGCAGCATATTTTTCAATGTTTACTTAGCATACACTGAGAGATATGTAGACAAACGTGGACTCTGGTGGCCATTTTCACAGTTAACATTGTCAGGAAACCGCCAATTCTGACAGCAATTAACGACTGGCAGATTCCTGCTATGTTTGTATACGCCCCTGAAAACTTTACTTTAGGATCAGGGGGTATATATATATATATATACGCACTGCAGTGTTTACCTCCTTGCTTTCGCTGCCGAGCACTTGCCCGCATTGCCGTCCCACCAAGCACTGATCGGTGAATGGGAATATGTTCACAAAACTGATCAAAGTGCCTGTGCAATGAATAACACAAAAGTGGGGTATTAGGTATAACCCCCAGGTGCGATCAGGCCCCTACATGTAAGCTCAGCTGCTCCCAGTATATACCGCTGTGAAAATATAAGAAAAAAGGGAGGGGCGCTTTAAGCTTTCAGAAGACACAAGGAAAACTTCTACTGGTCAGGTCTCACCTGGTTCTATAGTGGCTGGCACAGCACACACAGCCTCAGCGCACTTGCGTCCCGCTATGCCGAGCCGGGGACCGGGCTCTCCACAGTCGGATGTGACGTCACGTCCCAGGGTCCTCCTGTACCAGTAACTAAGGAAACCAGGACGCTCGCATAGAATTACAGTGAGCTATGCCTGCGTAATGCAATCAGGCAGCTACGGATACTCCGTGGCTGGATTATGATTAAGAAGGTGCAAAGGCACTATAAAAGTACTATAAAAGTACAAAATTTATTAAATTAATTAATACATTTTGTACTTTTATAGTGCCTTTGCATCTTCTTAATCATAATCCAGCCACGGAGTATCCGTAGCTGCCTGATTGCATTATGCAGAAGAGAAGTGGAACGAAAATCATACATGATTCCAAACATTTTTTACAAATCAATAACTGCAAAGTGGGGTGTGCGTAATTATTCAGCCCCCTGAGTCAACACTTTGTAGAACCACCTTTTGCTGCAATTACAGCTGCCAGTCTTTTAGGGTATGTCTCTACCAGCTTTGCACATCTCGAGACTGAAATCCTTGCCCATTTTTCTTTGCAAGCAGCTCCAGCTCAGTCAGATTAGATGGACAGCGTTTGTGAACAGCAGTTTTCAGATCTTGCCACAAATTCTCGATTGGATTTAGATCTGGACTTTGACTGGGCCACTCTAACACATGAATATGTTTTGTTTTAAACCATTCCATTGTTGCCCTGGCTTTATGTTTAGGGCCATTGTCCTACTGGAAGGTGAACCTCCGCCCCAGTTTCAAGTCTTTTGCATACTCCAAGAGGTTTTCTTCCAAGATTTCCCTGTATTTGGCTCCATCCATCTTCCCATCAACAAAAAGTTCCATTTTGGTCTCATCTGACCAGAGCACCTTCTTCCACATGTTTGCTGTGTCCCCACATGGCTTGTGGCAAACTGCAAACGGGACTTCTTATGCTTTTCTGTAAACAATGCTTTTCATCTTGCCACTCTTCCATAAAGGCCAACTATGTGCAGTGCATGACTAATAGTTGTCCTATGGACAGATTCCCCCACCTGAGCTGTAGATCTCTGCAGCTCGTCCAGAGTCACCATGGGCCTCTTGACTGCATTTCTGATCAGCGCTCTCCTTGTTCGGCCTGTGAGTTTAGGTGAACGGCCTTGTCTTGGTAGGTTTACAGTTGTGCCATATTCCTTCAATTTCTGAATGATCGCTTGAACAGTGCTCCGTGGGATGTTCAAGGCTTTGGAAATCTTTTTATAGCCTAAGCTTGCTTTAAATTTCTCAATAACTTTATTCCTGGCCTGTCTGGTATGTTCTTTGGACTTCACGGTGTTGTTGCTACAATATTCTCTTAGACAACCTCGGAGGCCGTCACAGAGCAGCTGTATTTGTACTGACATTAGATTACACACAGGTGCACTCTATTTAGTCATTAGCACTCATCAGGCAATGTCTATGGGTAACTGACTGTACTCAGACCAAAGGGGGCTGAATAATTGCACACACCCCACTTTGCAGTTATTTATTTGTAAAAAATGTTTGAAATCATGTATGATTTTCGTTCCCCTTCTCACGTGTACACCACTTTGTATTGGTCTTTCACGTGGAATTCCAATAAAATTGATTCATGTTTGTGGCAGTAATATGACAAAATGTGGAAAACTTCAAGGGGGCCGAATACTTTTGCAACCCACTGTACACTCACTTCCTGTGTACTGTTCACAGTTCACAGGATACATAAAATGCTTGTAAAAAAACAAACACACACACAAAAAAAGAACAAAGTGACAGCATTTTTAAAAATACATAAATAGTTATCGTAAGGGAACCAGCTTTATTAATATGTATGTCATATGGGTATATTACCCACTTCACCACTGAGGGGCTTTACTCCTTGAACACCAGAGCAATTTTCACCTTTCAGCGCTCCTTCAATTCATTCGTCTATAACTTTATCATTACTTATCACAATGAAATGAACTATATCTTGTTTTTTTTGCCACCAATTAGGCTTTCTTTAGGTGGTACATTATGCCAAGAAATATTTTATTCTAAATGTGTTTTAATGGGAAAATAGGAAAAAATGTGGTAAAAAATATTATTTTTCAATTTTCGGCCATTATAGTTTTTAAATAATGCATGCTACTGTAATTAAAACCCATGAAATGTATTTGCCCATTTGTCCCGGTTATAAAACTGTTTAAATTATGTCCCTATCACAATGTTTGGCGCCAATATTTTATTTGGAAATAAAGGTGCATTTTTTTCAGTTTTGCATCCATCCCTAATTACAAGCCCGTAGTTTATAAAGTAACAGTGTTATACCCTCTTGACATAAATATTTAAAAAGTTCAGTCCCTAAGGTAACTATTTATGTTTTTTTTTATTGTATTTTTTTTTTAATTACGAAAAATAAATAAATTGGGGAGTGTGGGAGGTAATGAGTTAATTTATTGTGTAAAACTTATGTATTTGTATATATAAAATGCTTTAGGGTGTAGTTTTACTATTTGGCCACAAGATGGCCACAGTGAGTTTGTTTACATGCGACCTGTAAGCGCCCGGAAGGACGCTTACAGGAAGCACTACGAGGCTGGTCAAATCACAATGATCGCGCTGTTTCTCAAAGAAGCATTAGAGGCTTAGATCAACGAACGGGAATGGATTTTTATCATTCAGGCAGGGGTCACACTTGTCTTTCAGTTTCTACACTTTGCAGAAAACTGAAAGACAAGGGTGACCCCTGCCTTACAGCAGCTAATGTAATTTATAGAGAAAACTGACAAATTGCGCAAGATGTCAGTTTTTTTTCTGCATGCGAAATCTGCATTAAAGTGTGACCTTGCTTATTGATTAACATGAGTTCTCAGTTGAAGTCAGTTTTTCTGTGCAGAAAACGCGTACGAAAGCCGGTAAGTGTGACCCGTTTCATTGATCTCCGGGCGAGCGGGCAGCGGCGTGCACAAGCGGCGGGAGTGCGCGCACGAGCGGCGGGAGCGCGCGTGCGAGCGGCGGTAGCGCGGAAGTTATGGATTTCTCCGTCCCTTGGTTTTTTAGGGGGGAAAAAAGGGACGGAGAAATTCGTACCGCGGGGGGTAAAGTGGTTACAGTTATTTTTGCAAATAAGGGCTTGTTAGTGATATAGCATAAACAAACACAAATTGAAAAAAATATATCTTTATTTCCAAATAAAATATTGTTACTGTACATTGTAGTAGGGACATATATAAATGTTGTAATAGCCGGGACAAATGGAAAAATAAAATGTGTGGGTTGTATCTATAGTAGCACATTCTATTTTCAAACTATAATGTCTAAAAAGTAATAATAACTTTTACCTTTTTTTCCCCTTTTCTCTTTAAAATGCATAGGAAAAAACATTCTTAAAGGGAACCTTAACTGACACTAAAACAAAAGCGTTTAACTTACCTGGGGCATCTACCGGCACCCTGTAAACAACCAGTGCCTGCACCGGGACAAATCAATCCTCCGATCCCTCGCAGCTGCTCAATTTCCTTTTTACTGCACCCTGGCCGTGCACATCCTTGCTCACATCGGCCTCCTGGGCATGCGCAGTATGAGATTTCTTGTACTGCGCATGAACAGGATGGCAACGTGTGCGTGAGCGAGGATGCACTCTGCCAGGGCCGCACAGGCGCAGTGGCTAGAGATGACTCGAACCTCCGATTTTGAGTTCGCGAACCTCGAACGCGAACTTCCGCAAAAGTTTGAATTCGCGCAAACCATGCAAACCGCAATAGACTTCAATGGGCAAGCACACTTTAAGAACTACAAACACTGTTTCTGGCCACAAAAGTGATGGAAAAGATGTTTCAAGGGGTCTAACACCTGGAGGGGGGCATGGCGGAGTGGGATACATGCCAAAATTCCCGGGGAAAATTACGGATTTGACGCAGAGCAGGGTTATAATCCCTAACAGGCAAAATTCACATTGCATTCCTAAATTAGAGGCATAAAGTGCTTGAAAACATCTTGCGTGTGTATACATGGATCAGCAGGTAGTGTAAGTAGTGTACTGCTTCACACTGACAGACCAAACTCACTGTGTAACGCATCACAAACAGCTGTTTGTGTAGTGATGGCCGTGCTGGACTGGTGCGCACGATGACTAGAGTGCAGGCGATGGTGGTTTTCAAGCCCATATGGTCGGGCTGGGGTAGCTCAATGACAGAACAACAGTAACTGTCCAGCTGATCGAATTTGGTCTGTCCACAATGAAGCAATGTCCTTATTATCTTGGTTCAGGTGTGCCCCCCAACACACTCATATAGCCGGTCATTGCTTCATTGTGATACGCAAGCCCCTTCACCGCGACAAGGTAACGATCACGAAGGGGAATTGACACTTGTACATGCCTTTTGTTTTGTTGTTGCAGCCGCAGTGCAGCTAGAAAAATTAGGCAGGAATGTACACACACCAATAAAATTATTATTCTTTTTGTTAGCTGACTTAAAAATTCAGGAATCCACCTGGAGTCCTGGACCCTGTTGGTGGTGGCGGAGAAGGCAGTCAAGCGGCCTGCAGGCAGAGATGCTGTTTGGGGGGACTGACTTAGTTTTGGGGCAGGCAGCAGCGGCCGGCAGGCAGGCAGGCAGGCAGGCAGAGATGCTGTGTGGGGACTGACTTAGTCTTCGGGCAGGCAGTAGCCCTCCGGGATCCATGCCTCATTCATTTTGATAAAAGTGCGGTACTGAACACTTTTTTGACCTAGGTGACTTTTCTTCTCACTGCCAATGCCTCCAGCTGCGCTGAAGGTCCTTTCTGAAAGGATGCTTGAGGTAGGGCAAGCCAGAAGTTAGATGGCAAATTGTGACAGCTCTGGCCACAGGTCACGTCTGCGCACCCAATAGTCCAGGGGTTCATCACTGCTCAGACTGTTGATGGTTCTTTCTCTACTATTGTTAAAAGTTAATTTTTTCTTTCATTACTTTTTCTGCTGTCTGTTCAGTTCCTTCAACGAGAATCTGTTATGGAGGGCAAGCCTGCCATTCATTCAACTGTGTGATAAAGTTTCCATGGTACTTTCTCAGTACAATGGTGACCACGGGTAATGGGCCGGAAATCAGGGTTCGCTTCTGGTTTGGTGTGAGAGCCTCAGAAACGGCTACCACCACATATCGAAGGAAGGCAGCAGGCATGGCACGCAAGTCCAGACTCAGGAAGGTAGTGACGAAAAATAACAATACAGGAGGACTCTTTCGAATGTGCAGGGCCTGGCACAGTATAGCAATTAGTAAGGGCCAGCTGTGACAGACAGGGCTGTATATGCAGTATCAGTGGGCCACACACAAAAAAAAAAAACACATCACAAGAACATTAGCTCTCAAAAGAGCTTTTTTGTGGTGCTTTTCAGCAACAAATATCAGCAAGGTGCAAGCTAACAAGACCTCCTAACTAACGCTTTCCCTATCTCTCTACAATATATGATATAGAACAGTGGTTCCTAACCATCTTGGAGTCCTCTACAATGTCTCTCCCTTCTCTCACTATAGCAGCAGCAGACAGAGTGAGAAAATGGCCGACTCTGCTGCCTTTTAAAAGGGGGGGGGGGCAAGAGGGAGTGCAGCCTTATTGGCTGCGATGTGTCTGCTGACTGTGATGTAGAGGGTCAATGTTTAGCCCAATGATGTAGTATAGGGGGCGGGTTGAACTCGCTATATGTTCGCGTTTCGACACGAACCAGCGTTGTTCGCTGGCGAACCGTGCGGGTCATCTCTAGCAGTGGCCCGCTGACTGATCAGTCGACGAAAATGAAACTGAGCAGCTGCAGGGGGCCGGAGGATCGGTTTGTCCCGAGGCGCGGGCACAGGATGTCTGCAGGGGGCCGGTAGAAGCCCCAGGTAAGGTAAACTCTTTTTTAGTGTCAGTTAAGGTTCCCTTTAACAAAAAGTACCACCCAAAGAAAACCTAGTTTTTCCTGTCAAAAAACAAGACTTAGATCATTTAGGAATGATAAGTAGAGATAGAAATTTAGTTATTGGCAAATGAATGGAAAGAGCGTAATATGTGAAAATTGCTGTGGTTTTTAAGGTGAAATAACCTGTGATAGGGAAGAGGTTTAAGTGGCCTGAATGGGACAGCAATTCAGAAACCGCCAAATCTTCCAATCCATTTGTAGTCATATGTGACCTCTCTTCATCCATATTTAATCTATCCTTCCAATCCCCATTCCAATCCTCATTCTACCACCATGTGATCTTCCTTGGCACCTGCCTATTTTATTTATTTATTTATTGTATTTATAAAGCGCCAACATATTACGCAGCGCTGGACAATAAATAGGGATACATACAATATTTAGGGGTGACATACAGCAAAATGACAATACCTGAATACAAGAAAGACCAGATCATGCAGCACAGTATGAGTACAAGGTAATGCCTAATAACCCACTCCTCATTTATTCTAACAACCTTCCAGTGACCTGTCCTGGACACCACCCAACAATTCCACAATAAGGGCTCAAACAAACTAGAGCGATTTTCTGAGTGTTTAGGGAGCGATTCAAACCGCTAGCGATTTCCCTAAACACTCAGCTTATTTTAATGGATGGGCTAAATTCCACTGGAGCGATTGCAATTACCAAATCGCAAAACGCAGAACAAACAGCATTTTTAGCATTAGCGATTAACGTTAGTGTTTCTGCAATATAAAGTATATAAACGCTGGCATAATCGCTCATCAAAACCTGCACAGAGCGATTTTCCTAGCGTTTTGAAGTCACTACACACTGTAACAAAATTAAAATTAATTGAAAGGACCAATCAGAATTAAAAACACTAATCTCTACACAACTGCTGGCAAATTGAATACACTATTTAAAATCGCTACTGAAAACGCTCATGAAATCGTTTGCAAACCGCTCATACAAAAAGCTAGCGATTGCCGATAGTGTTTTGTAGTGGGTTCCAGGCCTAATTCTTCTACCCCTAATAACTCCCTCCACCACCTTCATGTTACTTAATCTCACCCCCACTCACCCATCTAGCCACGTTTGGGGAGATTCAACCAAGAGACTGATCTCTCTCTGATCAGAGAGAGATCCGTTGGCTGCCCATACACCACAGGCTGATTCCCGATCGATTTCAGCATGAAATCTCTCTGGAAGTGGACTTGTGACGCTGCATCCACCACCTCCATCACTGCCGCCCTAATGTAAATGTGCCTCCCTGAGTCCCTGCCAGTGCATTAAAATACTTTACCTCTCCGCTGTTCCCTGCTGTGGTGCCCATCCATCTTCCACATCTGCATTCAAGCCCCACTCACTGCATGTGGCACCTGCGCGAAGTCAATGCGGAAGCAGAAGGTGGATAGGGTCCACAGCGGGCTACATAAAGTATTTTAATGCAAGGGAGCACATTTTACATTATTTTGGCAGCGAGGAAGGCGGCAGATGCATCACACGGCTGATTCCTGAGAGATTTCATGCTGAAATTGATCGGTAATTGGGCTGCGGTGTATGGGCAGCCAACAGATCTCTCCCTCTCCGATCAGAGAGAGAGATCTGTCTTTGTCGAATCTGCCATGTATGGGCACCTAGTGTGAGAACAGGAGAAATGAAAGTCAGTGTGATGTACTGTAAGGTACTTCGACCTGATTCTTGCTATTAGTGGAAACAATGGACACATATTTGCTGATGTACGAATCAATGCCCGTAACATCAGCCTGTTAATACTGTCTGCAACGTAATCATTACTAATAAAGTTATACAGAAAAAAAAATTATTGGCATACACGTGCGGTTGTGCTTTCCAGTCACGTGATGCGGGTCACTAGGAAAGCGCCAGACTGCATGCTTCCTGTAGTTCCGGTTCCGGTCTGACGTTGGTTTACCGTTCGAGCCGGTGCTGGGGTCACAGCGCAGGGACAGTACCGTGCATCGTTTGCCAGTGAGTGGGGAAAGTGCGTTCGGTAGGGTGGCTGAGTGATGAGGACATATGAAGGAGCGCAGGCCTCAGAATCCCTGAGCTACGGTGCGAGTTACTCGGGAATCCATGCAGAGGCTGGTGTGGGCGGCTAGTGCTGCCTGCTTGTGTGACTTCACATCTGGCTCATCACTGACGCTGAGAGTCTCAGCATTGGGGGCAGCAACTCGTGGCTTATGTGACTCTTTCCAAACTTTAAGGAGGCAGGTGGTGAGGTATCCACTCCCACTTGTTTTTCTGAGCCTGTGTCCCTCTTCCTTCCAAATGATTCCTGACTTGATAAAATGTGTAGCAGTTTAGAGTATTCTGCTTTTCCTTTTGGTGATTGACTTTTGAGCTAAAATAAAATGGTCCATTGTTTAGGAGAATTTCAGCAGTAGAAACATACTTATTTAACCATTGTGTTTTTATTGATGTAACATTTGATATGGGGATAAAAGTCAAATAGTGATAACATGGCAGCTTTAGGAGGTCAGTACAACACAATGAGGCTGCAATGGTCTGGAACACAAGTGCACAAGTTTTTTTATTGTTTGTGATGCAGCACTCTACACAGTGACTGTTTTGAAAAGAAATATACAGTGGTGTGCAAAACTATTTGCCCCCTTCCTGATTTCTTATTCTTTTGCATGTTTGTCACACTTAAATGTTTCTGCTCATCAAAAACCGTTAACTATTAGTCAAAGATAACATAATTGGGTACTTATCCGTTAGCCGGGCGCATCCGGCAGGTGGCGACAAAACTCCACCAGAGTTACATCTTTCCCTACTATCCATGTCGGCCTGGAGGGGGAATAGTAATTAGCGCCACTTGCCGGATGCGCCTGGCTAACGGATAAGTACCCATAATTGAACACAAAATGCAGTTTTAAATGATGGTTTTTTATTATTTAGTGAGAAAAAAAACTCAAAACCTACATGGACCTGTGTGAAAAAGAAATTGCCCCCTGAACCTAATAACTGGTTGGGCCACCCTTAGCAGCAATAACTGCAATCAAGCGTTTGCGATAACTTGCAACAAGTCTTTTACAGCGCTCTGGAGGAATTTCGGCCCACTCATCTTTGCAGTATTGTTGTAATTCAGCTTTATTTGAGGGTTTTCTATCATGAACCGCCTTTTTAAGGTCATGCCACAACATCTCAATAGGATTCAGGCCAGGACTTTGACTAGGCCACTCCAAAGTCTTCATTCTGTTTTTCTTCAGCCATTCAGAGGTGGATTTGCTGGTGTGTTTTGGGTCATTGTCCTGCTGCAGCACCCAAGATCACTTCAGCTTGAGTTGACGAACAGATGGCCGGACATACTCTTTCAGGATTTTTTGGTAGACAGTAGAATTCATGGTTCCGTCTATCACAGCAAGCCTTCCAGGTCCTGAAGCCGCAAAACAACCCCAGACCATCACACTACCACCATATTTTACTGTTGGTATGATGTTCTTTTGCTGAAATGCTGTGTTACTTCTACGCCAGATGTAACGGGACACGTACCTTCCAAAAAGTTCAACTTTTGTTTCGTCGGTCCACAAGGTATTTTCCCAAAAGTCTTGGCAATCATTGAGATGTTTTTTTTTTTTTTTTTTTTAGCAAAATTGAGACGAGCCTTAATGTTCTTTTTGCTTAAAAGTGGTTTGCGCCTTGGATATCTGCCATGCAGGCCGTTTTTGCCCAGTCTCTTTCTTATGGTGGAGTCGTGAACACTGACCTTAATTGAGGCAAGTAAGGCCTGCAGTTCTTTAGATGTTGTCCTGGGGTCTTTTGTGGCCTCTCTGATGAGTTTTCTCTGCGCTCTTGGGGTAATTTTGGTCGGTCGGCCACTCCTGGGAAGGTTCGTCACTGTTCCATGTTTTTGCCATTTGTGGATAATGGCTCTCACTGTGGTTCGCTGGAGTCCCAAAGCTTTAGAAATGGCTTTATAACCTTTACCAGACTGATAGATCTCAATTACAGTACTTTTGTTCTCATTTGTTCCTGAATTTCTTTGGATCTTAGCATGATGTCTAGCTTTTGAGGTGCTTTTGGTCTACTTCTCTGTGTCAGCGCCTATTTAAGTGATTTCTTGATTGAAACAGGTGTGGCAGTAATCAGGCCTGGGGGTGACTACAGAAATTGAACTCAGGTGTGATAAATCAGTTGAGTTTTTTTAACAAGGGGGCAATCACTTTTTCACACAGGGCCATGTAGATTTGGAGTTTTTTTTTCTCACTAAATAATAAAAACCATCATTTAAAACTGCATTTTGTGTTCAATTATGTTATCTTTGACTAATAGTTAACGGTTTTTGATGAGCAGAAACATTTAAGTGTGACAAACATGCAAAAGAATAAGAAATCAGGAAGGGGGCAAATAGTTTTTCACACCACTGTAGCTTTCTGTCTTCATGGTCTAGTTATATATTGCTTAGTGTTCTGACTAGTGATGGTAGCTATGAGTAATTTTAAATTTTGATTACAAGTAGCTACATACTTGTAGTTACCAACACTAATTCTGACACTTCTCAGCGCAAGTCTAATTTATGGGACCTACCAGGAAACCTCTTGGGGAACATTTCTCCAGTCACAGTACCCTCCACAGCATAAAGAGTTGTGATTGGTCGAATAGTGTGTTCGCAGTTTACTACAACATATCTGAAACCTAGCAGCTCGAGAAGGTGTTGTCCACCCAGTCACGTTACTGGAATTTCCTTATACTAGGCTAGCACCCACTTTTCAGTGCTAGTCTATTTTAGGGGGCCTAGCAGGAAACCCCATAGTGAAATTCTTCTAATGTGATTGGGTGGATGGCACCCTCTCGAATTGCTAGGTTTCCAAAAGGTAGTAGTAAACTCCGCCCACAGTGTTAAGTCTGTCACAATTCTTTGTGTTGTAAGAGGGTGCTGTGATTGGAGAACTGTTCCCTATGAGGTTTCCTACTAGGTCCCCTAAAGTAGACTAATGCCCAACTTAATCCCTTGGACAGCATTAAAGTGGAACGCCATGCAAAATGTTAACCCTTTAGCAGAGTGTGTGTGTGTGTGTGTGTGTCAGTCCCCTCTCCATTCACACTTGAAGTATTCCTTGATTCCAGGGCTGTGGAGTCGGAGTCGTGGAGTCGGGCAATTTTGGGTGCCTGGAGTCGGAGTCTGGAAAAAATGCACCGACTCCGACTCCTAATGAATTTGTAACTGTAATTAAAATAGAAAATATGATAAAATGTTCTATTTCTCAGATAATAGTCATTAAAAATAATGTATATATACAGTATATATACAGTAATAGCTGTGCTTAGTCCACAAAAATGAAATAAACCAATCAAAATTAGTTACTTGTGCTGCTTCAATAAAGCAGTCCCTGTATTTTTAAGGTCAGATATACATATCTGATTTGACTGTATATATGATGTGTACACAGGAATCTCTTATATATACTAAATAACATCTATGCTGTAAGAATAAAGCCTGATGTGTAGCTGTGTCACTAATAGAGATGGTCAATGAGATGGAAATAATTCTGCATTGATGCTGATTTATGCAAATGTATGCCTTCCCTTTGCTGATGAAATGAAATAATTTGATATGTTAAATTTGGTTTAGTGACTGCAAATTAAAGGGTACCTGAGACGGATGAAAAGTAAAGTTTTTTTATACATACCTGGGGCTTCCTCCAGCCCCCTTCAGGCTAATCAGTCCCTCGCTGTCCTCCACCACCCGGATCTTCTGCTATGAGTCCTGGTAATTCAGCCAGTCAGTGCTGTCCGGCCGCATGCCGCTCCCACAGCCAGGAACATTCTGCACCTGCGCAATAGTGCTGCGCAGGTGTAGTATGCTCCTGGCGGCGTAGTGTGTGCATGCACACTACGCCCGACTGGCTCAAGTACCTGGACTCATAGCAGAAGATCCAGGTGGTGGAGGAGGACAACGAGGGACTGATTATTCTGAAGGCGGCTGGAGGAAGCCCCAGGTATGTATAAAACTTTAATTTCATCAGTCTCTGGTTTACTTTGTTACACAGTAGTACTATACTCTACATATGCACTCCCCACAGAGCTGCAGGGAATCCACTGAGAATGCTTTGCACATTGAACACAGAGGTGTTGTCTGTTTACAATCTCCTCATTCCCCTGCAGAGTACCTGCACATCATTCTTACATGTACCCACAGTTACATTGCCTAGGGCCTGATAGATGTTCTTTGTTCCGGTTTGTACCTTTTACAAGTACTCTTACCAAGGACTAGTTTTAGCCTAAAGGGAATACATATGGCAGTCTCCATATCCTTCTCACTTCAGTTGTCTTGTACTGGTTGAACTCGATGGACATATGTCTTTTTTCAACCAAAATAACTATGTAACTATGTAAAATTCCTAAGCGTTGGCAGTTAAGAGACGAATTTCATGTTACATACTTTTAATCAACAAAATTGTAATATGCAAATTAGAGGAGTCGGAGTCGGTGGAATCCTAAACTGAGGAGTCGGTGGATTTTTGGACCGACTCCACAGCCCTGCTTGATTCATCAATATATAATGAGGTCTAGTGAAAGATTGTTGTTGTGTTTTTTTTACCCCTTACTGTTGGCACTTGCAGTGTCCCACTTCCCATTGTGAGATGTGTGTTGACATTTCTCCCTGATGTACCCTAAAGTGACAAAGTTTTCCCATGTATTCAGAGAATTCTCACCATAAGATTAGGTTGCGTATAAATACAAGGTGGTCCACTGGCAACCAATCGGGCGCACAATGGTTTAAATCATAATCCTGATCGTTGGTTGAAAAAGTTAAAACACTCAACTTGTGTGTAGCGTGTCAGCTTTTCTGACTGATCTTTAGGGTGGAACAAATTCCAGCATTTTTCCAAACAGCTTTAAAGTGGATCCGAGGTGAACTTTTACTCCTTGCATAATTGTTTTCCTTTCCTATTGTTTATAGGGCATTCTTCAAGCCAAATACTTTTTCGTCTTTGTTTTAATACTCTAATTCCCTATAAACTAAACCACGCCCACAGGTTTTCAGAGAGCCTTGGCAGTAGCAAGGTGTCACGGACAGTTGCGGGGCCGCAGGCACGTCCTGGAACCGCCCGTGAAGAAAAAGCGATCGCACTCGATTCCCTGCATCGATTGCGCTTCAAATCGATACAATCTGGGTTGAGTGTGTAGGGGCAGCTGAAGTCCTTTTCTTAGCAGAGAGAGAGCACCATCCTATAGGCTGGATGGCTCTTTTGATATGCTAATGAGCCTGGGCCAGGAGAGTCCCTGGCTTCAAGCTGTGCTGATGGCCCATCCATCAGATATAAGGTGACAAGCACCATGGCAGAAGCAATCTAGTTGGGGGGAAGCCAGACCCACTGGCTCCCTCCCAGCAGGGGAGGTGACACCTAGCTGGCTGCTCCAAACTTCAAAGAGCCTTTGCCTGGGAATAACCTGAGTCTCATAGCATATCCATAACTTCCCAGATCTGTCATATTTCTGGGGTTCCTGAGATGGCAGCTTCGCCAAACGTGGGGGAAGTGTAGCATGAGCCCCGGTGCTGGTTCTGAGGAAGTTTCAGAACATTCTGAGGGAAGGACTGCCAGTTAGGCAGTTTAAAAATGCCCTGATGATACCACAGGGGCCCCACCCCTCATGTCTGGTATCAGGGCGCTGGGTAAATCGAGACAGACCTGAAAATGTTAATAAATCCGCCCTGACCTGTACGGTTCTGTGAGATAGAGCCCATATATGGGTAGATATGATTTCTAGCCCCCAGGACAAGGGGAGGGCTCATCTCATCTTCTAAGGGGGTGTATGGCTCCCCGCCCTCACTCCCTCCTACTGAAGCAGGGGCATAAGAATGGCAGAGGACCCAAACTCAGTGTCTTCCACCCTGGAACATCTTGAACTCATCAGGTGCCAGCTTGAGGATATGCTGGCATCCACCTGGTCTGAACTCTGATTTTTCCCACAAAAAGGACATCTTTCCAGGAACTAAGTATTTTTCTCCCTTCTTTTATTTTTTTATACTGGCTATTACTGTCTTAATAATTGTGATTTTAATAATTGTCTGTATATATTAATTATTTATATTGCGTGAATAAACGACTTTCTCCAAGTCATTCACTGTCCGCTACCCTGCTTATCAGCACACACAGAACTGATCCCGGGTCTCTGAAGATACGCTACTGTTTGTTTGTTGTTGGCTAGACAGAATATCGTGTGTTTAACCGTTTTATTCGCAGGATTAGTCAGTCAGTTAGTGGGCTCCACGGTCCCATGATAACCGCGGTGGTGGCAGTTTACTCTGAACCAGTGGGTGAAGTTGTAATCACCCGTGTCTCACAGGCTCCCTTCTGAGTTGTCTGCGGCTAATTCTTAACGGTTCCTGCGCATTGACTGCGACCAGAGTTCGCACGATCTGTGCGCTGGCACCGTTTAGAAGGCTAAGTGCAGGCAGCCACTAGGGCTCCTGTGACACAAGGGCTCATGGGAGCTCAGTCTGGGCAGGAGGAGGTGTTACTAGCCATTGATTTCAGAGGCAGAGGGGAGGAGGGGGATTAGGTTTTTTTCACAGGCTTAGTGATCAAGATACAGATAAGCCTGCCTCTGTGTAATGTTTACAAACAACATAGATGCTGCCATTGTATCACAGGAAGAAATAATAATTTTATATTAAAGCTGTTTGCAGCTATATTTGCTGTGTAAACTATTATTATTATTATTATTATTATTATTATTATTTATTATTATAGCGCCAACATATTCCGCAGCGCTTTACAAAGCACAATAAGACGACAAGGCAAACATAGATACAACTAACAAATGTACAGCAGAGTTCCAAGCAGCACAAATATTGTTACAAGAACAGTAAACATTAGGAGGATGACCCTCCCCTTGCGAGCTTACAATCTAATGGGTTGTGGGGGACACACTAGGTAAGGGGGTGGAGGATGGATGAGGCAGTGATTCTTTGCCTCTGATTACATTGTGACAGAGAAGTAAATAAGGGCTATAGAATGTTATAAGCTTGTCTGAAAAGGTGTGTTTTAAGAGTGCGTTTGAAGATGTCCAGGTTTGGAGCATGACGTACAGGCTGTGGAAGAGAGTTCCAGATAAGGGGTGATGCTCGTGTAAAGTCCTGGATGCGAGCATGAGAGGAGGTGATCAGCTTAGAGGCCAGGAGAATTTCTTGGGAGGAGCGAAGGTTGCGGGAGGGACAATATCTTGAGATTAGTGAGGAGATGTATGGAGGAGACAACTCGTGGAGGGCTTTGTATGTTAGAGTCAGGAGTTTGAACTGGATCCTCTGGGTAATGGGTAACCAGTGGAGAGAATGGCACAGTAGGGCTGCATCGGAAGAGCGTGTGGAAAGGTGAATGAGGCGGGCCGCTGAATTAAAAGGGATTGGAGAGGTGCTGGCCTGTTTTTTGGTAGGCCACAGAGCAGGGTGTTGCAGTAGTCTAGGCGGCAGGGCTCTGGAGTCGGTCCAAAAATCCACCGACTCCTCAGTTTAGGATTCCTCCGACTCCGACTCCACGACTCCGACTCCTCTAATTTGCATATTACAATTTTGTTGATTAAAAGTATGTAACATGAAATTCGTCTCTTAACTGCCAACGCTTAGGAATTTTACAAGACAACTGAAGTGAGAAGGATATGTAGACTACTATATTTATTCCCTTTAGACTAAACTAGTCCTTGGTAAGAGTACTTGTAAAAGGTACAAACCGGAACAAAGAACATCTATCAGGCCCTAGGCAATGTAAGTGTGGGTACATGTAAGAATGATGTGCAGGTACTCTGCAGGGGAATGAGGAGATTGTAAACAGACAACACCACTGTGTTCAATGTGCACAGCATTCTCAGTGGATTCCCTGCAGCTCTGTGGGGAGTGCATATGTAGAGTATAGTACTACTGTGTAACAAAGTAAACCTGAGACAGATGAAATTAAAGTTTTATACATACCTGGGGCTTCCTCCAGCCGCCTTCAGGATAATCAGTCCCTCGTTGTCCTCCTCCACAACCTGATTCTTCTGCTATGAGTCCAGGTACTTGAGCCAGTCAGGCGTAGTGCGCATGCACACACTCCGCCGCCAGGAGCATACTACACCTGTGCAGCACTATTGCGCAGGTGCAGAATGTTCCTGGCTGTGGGAGCGGCATGCGGCCAGACTGCGCTGACTGACTGAATTACCAGGACTCATAGCAGAAGATCCAGGTGGTGGAGGACAGCAAGAGACTGATTAGCCTGAAGGGGGCTGGAGGAAGCCCCAAGTATGTATAAAACTTTACTTTTCATCCGTCTCACTTACCCTTTAATTTGTAGTCACCAAACCAAATTTTAATAACATATCAAATTATTTGATTTGATCAGCAAAGGGAGTGCATACATTTGCATAAATCAGCATCAATGCGGAATTATTTCCATCTCGTTGACCATCTCTATTAGTGACACAGCTACACATCAGGCTTTATTCTTACAGCATAGATGTTATTTAGTATTTATATAAGAGATTCCTGTGTACACATCATATATACAGTCACAATCAAATATGTATATCTGACCTTAAAAATACGGGGACTGCTTTATTGAAGCAGCACAAGTAACTAATTTTGATTGGTTTATTTCATTTTTGTGGACAAAGCACAGCTATTACTGTGTATATATACATTATTTTTAACGACTATTATCTGAGAAATAGAACATTTTATAATATTTTCTATTTTAATTACAGTTAAAAATTCATTAGGAGTCGGAGTCAGTGCATTTTTTCCCGACTCCGACTCCAGGCACCCAAAATTGCCTGACTCCACAACTCCGACTCAGACTCCACAGCCCTGCTAGGCGGGAGATGATTAAGGCATGAACAAGCATTTTGGTGGCTTCTTGTGTGAGGAAGGGACGGATACGGAATATATTTTTGAGCTGGAAATAGCAGGTGGTGGTTAATGAGGCAATGTGAGGTTTAAAGGAGAGCTCTGAGTCAAGTATAACCCCCAAGCAGCGGGCCTTAGTGGTTGAGGTTATTGGGGTGTTGTCTACCGTTATGGTTGCAATTGGTGGGGGTGAAGATAGCGATGGTGGAAAAATCACAATTTCCGTTTTAGTCATGTTGAGTTTGAGGAAGCGGGAGGACATGAATGCAGAAACGGCACGTAGACAGTTGGGGACTCTGGATAGTAGTGAGGACAGGTCAGGAGCTGAGAGATAGATTTGGGTGTCATCCGCATAGAGGTGATACTGGAAGCCAAAATAGTTAATTAGTTGTCCCAGGCCACGGGTGTAGATTGAGAAAAGAAGTGGCCCAAGAACAGAGCCTTGAGGTACACCAACAGACAGTGGGTGTGGAGAGGAATTGGTGTTAGAGAAGGAGACAGTGTAAGAGCGTCCAGAAAGATAAGAGGAGATCCAGGAATATGCTTGTCCCTTGATTCCTAAAGATGTCAGTGTCTGCAGAAGCAGAGCATGATCAACCGTGTCAAAGGCAGAGGAAAGGTCAAGGAATATTAGAATGGAGAACTGGCCTTTGGATTTAGCTACCAGTAGGTCATTAGCAACTTTCGTGAGGACAGTTTCAGTGGAATGGTGTGTGCGGAATCCAGATTGAAAGGGGTCAAGTAAGGAGTTGGTAGAGAGCAAGGCAGACAATTCTGAGTGGATGTAACGTTCCAGCAGTTTAGAAGCAAAGGGGAGGAGAGAGACAGGATGGTAGTTGGATAGAGAAGTTGGATCAAGAGAGGGTTTTTTGATTAGTGGTGTGATTATAGCTTGTTTGAATAAGGAAGGAAAAGTGCCAGTGGAGATAGAAAGGTTGAATAGAGTTGTTAGAGCGGGATTAAAGGAGGAGGAAAGCTGGGGGATTAAATGAGAGGGAATAGGGTCCAGGGCACAGGTAGTGAGATGCGCTTTGGAGATTGGTGAGGAAAGACACTGTTCTGTTAGTGTGGTGAAAGATGTCAGAGTGGGAGAGTGGTCTTGTGGAGCGGGGGGAAGGCAGTTAGTGGTGGGCGAGGGTGCAGGCGAACAGAAGGAATTTATAGGTGACTATCTAAACTTTAGATAAGATATATAGACAAGTTACTTGTTATTGTTAGTTTTTCATCTCGAATCCGCTTTAAAGAGGAGCTGTAACGTCAAAACGTCCCCTGGGGGGTACTTGCCTCGGGTGGGGGAAGCCTCCGGATCCTAATGAGGCTTCCCACGCCGTCCTCCGTCCCTCAGGGGTCTCGCTGCAGCCCTCCGTACAGCGGCGACGTAAATATTTACCTTCCCGGCTCCTGCGCAGGCGCTCTGGTGGCTGTCGGCTCCGAAGTAGGTGGAAATACCCGATCGCCGTCTGGTCTGCTCTACTGCGCAGGCGCAAGTCTCCGGCACCTGCGCAGTAGAGCGGACCCGACGGAGATCGGGTATTTCCGAGCTGAAAGCCGCCACAGCGCCCCCGTTGGAGCCAGCAAAGGTAAATATTGATTTGACAGTCGGGTCTGTCGCCGGCTGTTCGGAGGGCTGCAGCGAGACTTCCGTGGGACAGAGGACGGCGTGGGAAGCCTCATTAGGATCCGGAGGCTTCCCCACCCGAGGTGAGTGCCCCCCAGGGGATGTTTCTGATGTTACAGAGTCTCTTTAAGGATGGCTGCCACTGCTCGCTGTAGGGTTGTGGAAGGATGGCGTGGGCACAGGATGACTGCAGGGGGCTGCTTGTTCCTTTTTTATTATAACCTTTTGAGGTGACCCATCAGGAAACCTTATAGGGAAATTCCACTAATGTGATAGGATAGGTTGTATTAACCTCCCTGGCGGTAAGCCCGAACTGAGGTCGGGCTATGCCGCCGGGAGGCACCGCTCAGGCCCCGCTGGGCCGATTTGCATAATTTTTTTTTTTCGTTACACGCAGCTAACCTCCGAACGCCGCCGATCCGCCGCTATCCGTCGCGCCGCAGCCGCCCCCCCCTTCCCAGACCCCGTGCGCTGCCTGGCCAATCAGTGCCAGGCAGCGCTGTGGGGTGGATCGGATTCCCCTTTGACGTCACGACGTCGGTGACGTCATCCCGCCCCGTCGCCATGGCGACGGGGGAAGCCCTCCAAGAGATCCCGTTCTTTCAGCGGCTATCATGTAGCGAGACGTTGTCTCGCTACATGAAGAGAAATTTTTTTTTAAAAAAAAATGTATTTGCTGCCCCCTGGCGGATTTTAATAAACCGCCAGGGAGGTTAATAAATACACTCACGCTATTGGACCAACAATGCTTTGTTTTAGAGGGTGCTGTGATTGAAGAACTGTTCCCTATGAAGTTTTCTGCTGCGTCACCTCAAGTAGACAAGCATCTTATTTCCGATTAATTTTGTATATATTGATCAGTCGACTGCTCCTGTGCATGTGCAACATTTGCAGGACCAACGGATATTTGGAAACACATTTAGTCCAACTGCAAAAGCAAGTTAACTTTAAAGATCCACATTAAAGCGCACCTAAACGCAGAACTTGCTCTCTGCTATAAAAGATAAGCAATAGCATAATAACCTTTAAAGAAAAAAAATTTTGTTACAGCTTTTAGAACTCTTGCAATAAATCTGCAGTGTGTCTACTTCCTGCTGTCATGGAAGCAGACAAAGGGTTAACATCCTGTGTTTAAATAATAGCTGTGCCTCCTTCCCGGAGGACTGTAGAATTTCTGTGCTAAAACAGCTGAGATCAAATTACACTTGTGATTACTTGAAGATAAGGGGGAATTAGACAGACTCTTCTCTCTAAAACCTCACCGGGTGCATTTCTCTGTTTTTCTTGTCCTGTGCAAGAGTTCAGTCCCACGTTAACAGTACATTATTTTCCTGAGATGTGATAATTTAAACCGATTTTTAAGGATTGAATTGTACTGTAAACCGTACTGTAAACCATACAGTATGTGGCGATAATTGATGTGGAACAAGTCAATGGTTGATGGAAATACAGAATTTTGTATTTTAGTGCCTTAATCAACCCATTTATGGGTACAATCGATGATTTTCTTCCGATTACTTACGATTCCGGAAATCTAATGGAATGATAACATTCAAGAAAAATATTGAACCATTATTAGGTGCACGTCAAAGAAGGCTGGCTGTCTGTAGGCCTGGATGAGGAGTCGTTATTCACGTCCATTCTCAATGATAATGATTTAGAGGCCTTGGAGTGTTATTTGTGTATTCATTATGCTGAGTGTGAGTTTAATGGCAGCATCTTTAGACAAAAGAAGGGCGTAGCCATGGGGGCGGTGTGTTCCCCTGCCTACCACAGAGCATTGGCCAGGGATAGGAGAACCCTCATTGGCACCAAGAGCAATAGCGAGTCTCTGAGAAAAGCACCTGTCACACCTGGATGCAACTCAGATGCAACAAGGATTTCACGTATAGTCACTACATATGGGGCCCATTTCAATGAGATAAAGGCTATTCTGAGTAGGCATTGGCACCTTTTGGGTAGAGACCCTGTCATTGCCAAAATAGTGGGCGGATATCATGTTGCAGCTAGGAGGAATACTAATTTAAATGATCTCCTTGTGAGCAGTGAGTTCACCTGGGACAGGTGCAAGAGACAGGTTAGGTCAGGAAAGGGAATGTGTACCTTTGGAGGCTGTGATATTTGCAGATACAGTGGCTTGCAAAAGTTTCGGCCCCCTTGAAGTTTTGCACATTTTGTCACATTACTGCCACAAATATGAATCAGTTTTATTGGAATTCCACATGAA
Source organism: Hyperolius riggenbachi (assembly GCF_040937935.1). Taxonomy (NCBI): domain Eukaryota; kingdom Metazoa; phylum Chordata; class Amphibia; order Anura; family Hyperoliidae; genus Hyperolius; species Hyperolius riggenbachi. The sequence goes on from NC_090654.1 coordinate 96,935,525, forward strand.
AGTCCAGTACAAAGTGGTGTACACGTGAGAAGTGGAACAAAAATCATACATGAGTCCACACATTTTTTACAAATAAATAACTGCAAAGTGGGGTGTGCATAATTATTCAGCCCCCTGAGTCAATACTTTGTAGAACCACCTTTTGCTGCAATTACAGCTGCCAGTCTTTTAGGGTATCTTTCTACCTGCTTTGCACATCTAGAGACTGAAATCCTTGCCCATTTTTCTTTGCAAAACAGCTCCAGCTCAGTCAGATTAGATGGACAGTGTTTGTGAACAGCAGTTTTCAGATCTTGCCACAGATTCTCGATTGGATTTAGATCTGGACTTTGACTGGGCCATTCTAACACATAGATATGTTTTGTTTTTAAACCATTCCATTGTTGACCTGGCTTTATGTTTGGGGTCGTTGTCCTGCTGGAAGGTGAACCTCTGCCCCAGTCTCAAGTCTTTTTCAGACTCCAAGAGGTTTTCTTCCAAGATTGCCCTGTATTTGGCTCCATCCATGTTCCCATCAACTCTGACCAGTTTCCCTGTCCCTGCTGAAGAGAAGAACCCCCAGAGCATAATGCTGCCACCACCATATTTGACAGTGGAGATGGTGTGTTCAGAGTGATGTGCAGTGTTAGTTTTCCGCTACACATAGCGTTTTGCATTTTGGCCAAAAAGTTCCATTTTGGTCTCATCTGACCAGAGCACCTTCTTCCACATGTTTGCTGTGTTCCCTACATGGCTTGTGGCAAACTGCAAACGGGACTTCTTATGCTTTTCTGTTAACAATGGCTTTCTTCTTGCCACTCTTCCATAAGAGCCAACTATGTGCAGTGCACGACTAATAGTTGTCCTATGGACAGATTCCCCCACCTGAGCAGTAGATCTCTGCAGCTCGTCCAGAGTAACCATGGGCGTCTTGACTGCATTTCTGATCAGCGCTCTCCTTGCTTGGCCTGTGAGTTTAGGTGGATGGCCTTGTCTTGGTAGGTTTACAGTTGTGCCATACTCCTTACATTTATGAATGATCGCTTGAACAGTGCTCGGTGGGATGTTCAAGGCTTTGGAAATCTTTTTGTAGCCTAACCCTGCTTTAAATTTCTCAGTAACTTTATCCCTGACCTGTCTGGTGTGTTCTTTGGGCTTCATGGTGTTGTTGCTCCCAATATTCTCTTAGACAACTTCTGAGGCTGTCACAAAGCAGCTGTATTTGTACTGACATTAGATTACACACAGGTGCACTCTACTTAGTCATTAGCACTCATCAGGCAATGTCTATGGGCAACTGACTGCACTCAGACCAAAGGGGGCTGAATAATTATGCACACCCCACTTTGCAGTTATTTATTTGTAAAAAATGTAAAAGAGAAAACCGAGAGCCCAATATGGTGCAGTATGTTAAGATAAATGATCAAATGGTTAAGTGAGAGAAATTATACTCACAAACATGGGTTACCATTCAGGCAACCACTATCAAGGCAGGTGAGGAGATTAGGCCTGTCCTCACTCAGGGCTAAAAAGTCGCTCTCTGTAGAAAGGAATCAAGAAAAGGGGTAACACTCCCCTCCACCAGGAGTGGGCACAGTGCGTTTGAATGTGAAACAGAGGCGCCAGCAGGATAAAAATTCATAAAACCGTTAAAATTGCTTGGAGGGAGTGGTGGGCTAGCCTCCCAAAAGCAGACAAGAAGTCCTGTTTTCATATAAGTCAACACATTTATTATACGGTACCCCAAACAAAAATCAATGCGTTTCGCAGGTCAAGGCCTCTTCATCAGGCAAAATTGGGGACAACAGGAGATCTGTAGTAATGGATTTAGCGCCTCTGTTTATGATTTTTTAATCCTGCTGGCACCTCTGTTTCACATTCAAACATATTTGTAAAAAATGTTTGGAATAATGTATGATTTTTGTTCCACTGCTCACGTGTACACCACTTTGTATTGGTCTTTCACGTGGAATTCCAATAAAATTGATTCAGGTTTGTGGCAATAATGTGACAAAATGTGGGAAAACTTCAAGGGGGCCCGAATACTTTTGCAAGCCACTGTATGTACATATAGGCAATGTGTTTTATAATTTTGATCGATCTAAATAGTTTAAAGGGAAGGTCTAAGCTGTACAAAAAAAAAACCTCCACTTACCTGGGGCTTCCTCCAGCCCCTGGCAGTTGTTCTGTGCCTTCGCCGCTTCATGTGCGCTCCACGGCGGGGATCAAGTGGTGTACGTGACGTCATTGGGCGCAGTAGAGACCCGATGACGTCGCATACACCACGTAACCCCCCCCCCGCTGTGGAGCGCACATGAAGCCGACCCGGACGCCAACCTGGCAAGGTCGGCTTCTTCAGCGCAGAACATCGGGAGGGAGAGGAGCTGCGGCGAGGGCACAGAACGACTGCCAGGGGCTGGAGGAAGCCCCAGGTAAGGGAGTGTGGTTTTTTTTTTTTTTTTTTTTTTTTTTTTTACAGCTTGGATGTTTACTTTAAGGTAAATGACAGAATTGAGTGTACTACAGAAAAAGTGGTTTACCAAATATGTTCCCCATGTGATCTTATTTATGTGGGGAAAACATTCAGAGCCCTAAATGTTCATAAAAGGGGGCATGTTGCTAACATTAAAAATCCAAGCACTAATAAAAAGAAACTAAATCCTATGGTTATTCATTTTAAGTTTGAGCAGAACTCTTATGCAAGGGGACTATGAGTTATGGGCATCTTTAAACTTGCCAGCCCCAGACGGGGAGACTTTGATAGAGAACTGAAGAAAAGGGAGTCAGCCCCCATATATGAATGTAGAAGCTAAATGCCCTTTGGATTGAATAAGGATTTAGATATGAAGGGGTTTTTGAAATGAACTTCTTTCCGGCAGCTTCTGGAGCACTTTATCTACCTGTTTGGGCTTTAAACGTGAAACATTTGCGAGCATCGCTGGTTTTACATTCAAAAGTCCTGCAATATGCAAATATACTCAGGGCTGTGGAGTCGGAGTCGGGGCAATTTTGGGTGCCTGGAGTCGGGAAAAAATGCTCCGACTCCTAATGAATTTAAACTGTAATTAAAATAGAAAATATGATAAAATGTTCTATTTCTCAGATAATAGTCATCATAAATAATTTATACATACAGTAATAGCTGTGCTTAGTCTGCAAAAATGAAATAAATCAATCAAAATTAGTTACTTGTGCTGCTTCAATAAAGCAGTCCCCGTATTTTTAAAGTCAGATATACAAATCTGATTGTGACTGTATATATGATGTGTACACAGGAATCTCATATATACTAAATAACATCTATGCTGTAAGTATAAAGCCTGATGTGTAGCCGTGTTACTAATAGAGATGGTCAATGAGATGGAAATAATTCTGTGTTGATTCTGATTTATGCAAATGCTCATGAAATCAAATTATTTGATATGTTGTTAAAATTTGGTTTGGTGACTACGAATTAAATGGTACCTGAGAAGGATGAAAAGAAAAGTTTTATACATACCTGGGGCTTCTTCCAGCCCCCTTCAGGCTAATCAGTCCCTCACTGTCCACCTCCACCACCTGGATCTTCTGCTATGAGTCCTGGTAATTCAGCCAGTCAGCGCAGTCCGGCGGCATACCGCTTCCACAGCCAGGAGCGTGCTGCACCTGTGCAATAGGGCTGTGCAGGTGTAGTACGCTACCGGCGGCGGAGTGTGTGCATGCGCACTACGCCAGACTGGCTCAAGTACCTGGACTCATAGCAGAAGATCCAGGTGGTGGAGGAGGACAGCGAGGGACTGATTAGCCTGAAGGGAGCTGGAGGAAGCCCCAGGTATGTATAAAACTTTAATTTCATCTGTCTCAGGTTTACTTTCTTACACAGTAGTACTATACTCTACATATGCACTCCCCACAGAGCTGCAGGGAATCCACTGAGAATGTTGTGCACATTGAACACAGAGGTGTTGTCTATCACCCATAAACCTAGTTCAGATTGTGCATGAAGAATGTGTAATAGAGAAAGAATCCCCTCATTCCCCTGCAGAGTACCTGCACATCACTCTCACATGTACCCACAGTTACATTGCCTAGGGCCTGATAGATGTTCTTTGTTCCGGTCTGTACCTTTTTACAAGTACTCTTACCAAGGACTAGTTTTAGTCTATGACAAAAGGGAATAAATATGGCAGTCTCCATATCCTTCTCACTTCAGTTGTCTTTTAAAATTCCTAAGCGTTGGCAGGTAAGAGACGAATTTCATGCTACATACTTTCAATCAACAAGATTGTAATATGCAAATTAGAGGAGTCGGAGTCGGTGGAATCCTAAACTGAGGAGTCGGAGTTGGTGGATTTTTGTACCGACTCCACAGCCCTGAATATACTTAGAGTATAAAGAGCAGCCCCCTTTAAGCTGACGTCATATGTCTGAGGAAGTCCTGATTGGATGAAACGTGTCCCATGTCCCATGTCCTGTGGCTGGTGTGGCTCTCTCCCCCGTGCCTCTGCAATCCTCCTCCTGGCTTGGTGTGTATGCCTCCTGTGTTGCGGCAGTGATTTGCTGCCGCCCGCTGATTTACGGTGTTTTGACCATCGTACCACGGAATCCCGTATGGAGTGGGGGATTGTGCTGCATGCTTAGCTCCTTACAGAGAACATACTACAGCACATACACTGCATCAATATGCCAATGAGGTTTGACATGTACTAATGTCAGTAGTGGCTGCATATGGCTAGTCCATAAGAGGCGTGTCAAACAGTACACACGGGGTGAGATGTTGCTGAAGAATATCGGTGCACACCATTGCCTGGCTGGATGTCACTTTCTTGCAGTTTGTTAAGAAGTTATAAAATTATGTATGCAATTATATCCCAAATATAACAGAGTAACTAAGCAGCTCAGGGTGACCCAAACTACTAGGAATGTATAGGGGGATAAAAGGAACCAAAAAGCCCTCCTACTAAAAAAGCAAAGCACCAAGCATCCCAAATATAAGGAGGTGCACTCCTATTAGGGACATACTTTGTTATGCAGTCCCAACAGATCTGCTGTTGGTTTTATGGGGGATTTTTATATGAGGTTTTCAGATTGTTTTGGTACTAGCATTGATTTGATAAATACATTTATGAATATATTAGCTCTGAGCTCCCTTGATTACTATTTGTGGTTTCCAATTGTTTTATAAGGTGATGCAAGAATTATACAGATTTTTTTTTTTTTCTTTTTAGGTCCATATCCCGTTACTTTTTGATTGTCGGGTTTAATCAGGTTGTCTGTTGTTGTGAACCTGGCATAATGTGGATAAAGTAGCTCAATGGTGAATACTGTGCTATGTGACTGAATTGGGTTAGTGTGTCATTAAAGCCTGGCATGCACTATTTACTGGTAGATTATTGATATCTACTTCCATTTTGATTTGTCTATCACAGTTTGAAGCCATACTCCCTGATATGCTTTTTTTGTCAGTAGGGACTTGTGGCTATTTGCATTGTTGCGTGGTGGCGCGCATGCGCAGATCGGGAAAAAAGTGACTTACCGGTACTTCCTTTCAAGCAGGGTGCAAGTCACTGTTCGGAAGGCTGAGCCACGCATATTACTATGTCGGCTCACTCTGCCCCAGGATATTATGCATGGGGAAATGGTGCAGTGCGATTGTCCTGCCGCAATATATGTGAAACTAGCCCTAAGCTTCCTGATGAACATATGCACTTTCCTGTACCACAAACTGCCATTGCTGTAGGATGAAAGCTGCTCAGAGAGATTCAATCTGTGCCTTTCCCCAAGCAGTCTGAGAAGTAGGGATGATGCATATATTATTTGAGTTCTACGTATAGGAGCTATGAAGTGGGAGGGGGCCACTAGACCACTAAACACCAGGTTCTGCTATATAAGGGATGGCGGGGGGCTACAACATCAACGATAGCTAAGTTGGGGAGGGAAGGGGGCCACTAGACACGAGGTATGCTATATGGAGGAGGGAGGCTGGGAACCTCAAGATCAGCTGAGAAGCTATATGGGGAGGTGGGCACTAGACACCAGGGACACCCCGGTTCAAATCTTGGCCAGATGGCTTGACTACCCCATAAAATTGGAGAATTAGCCATAGACTGCAATAGGTACAGAGGTGACATGCCTAAATAAACTATGCAAAAGCTCTGAGGAAGATGTCAGCGCTATATAAATATGCAATAATAATAATAAACCACCAGGGAAGTCATAGGGGGAGGCAGGGGCCAATAGACTCCAGGGAGTGCTATATGGGGAAGCAAGGGAGGACTACTAGACCACCAGGAAACCTATATGAGGCAGAGAGGGGGACCACTAGTAGGGTTGCCGCGGTATACCGCTGTTTGTGCATGGTAATCATACCATGCACAATCCCATTTTTACCGGTTTTAGGGGGCCTACCTGTGTAACCTATACTGGGGGCACTGGAAGCCAAAGGTTGGGTACAAAATCAGATGCCTTAAGAGAGTGAAGCCTCAGGATCCTATTGAGGATTTCGTTTCAGAGAGAGAAAGACCGGCACAAGATGATAGGAGTGGCAACTCTTGGGGGTAGCAGAAAACACCAGAAAACCGCTCACACCACCCTGGGATAGTGCTGGATCCAGGACAGGCCAGTCCAACGAGACAGAAGCAAAGGAGGAGGATGTCCGCACGATATCCCTCAATCAAGTTCCTTTATTATGGACGTATCCACACCAAATCACACATCATATAGCTGACATGTTTCGAACCGAACGGTTCTTACTCATAGCTAAAAAATCTGACACTAGACACCATATATACCATCCTCCTGTGGTGGGGGAGGTCCCGCAAGTACAGTCACTCCCCTTAATCACCACATCCAGGAAGGGATATTCACATCCCGGAGAGAAGCGACTCTTTCGGGTAATGTGTCCTATACGGTATGTCTGCGCTCCATCAGGTTTTATTTAAAAATGTATAAAAAAAACTCGTAAAATAAAAATAAAAACAGACAATATAAGAGCCAAAAGAGACAAAGACTAAGGAGCAACTCTGTATTACGTTATCAATGCTAAATCCCAACGGGAATTTAAACCTTTAGGGGTTCTCGTTCCTAGTCTAAAGATCCATAGGGCCTCTCGACTGGTAAGTCGTTTAGTCAGATCCCCCCCTCTCTGAGCTGGGAGAATCCTTTCCAGACCATGGTAGGAAAAAGAAGCCATATTGCCATCATGGACTTGGCGAAAATGCTTCGCTACATTAGAAATATTGGAACTAAGCCAACCGGGGCCGCAAAAATGTTCACCGATTCTGGCACGTAAAGATCTAGTAGTGCACCCCACATATTGTAGGGAGCACTCGGTGCATGTGATAAGATATATCACATATGGTGTGCCACAATTGATGAATTCCTTGATTGGAAACTTGCGTCCATTTGTGGTTGATATTGCTTCCCGTGTGCGCTTGTGTACACCACAGTAATGACATGTTTTTACCCCGCATTTGTAAGAACCAGACAGACTAAGCCAGGTCGAGGATCTAGGTCTAGACTCAAACAGGCTAGGCGAAAGGGATTGGGCTAGAGTGGGGGCACGCCTACTGGCAAAACGAACTCCCTGTTGTAGGATGATCCGCAGGTCTTCATCCCCCTTTAAAACAGGGAGATACTTTTTTAAGATGGAGACTATCCATTTGAATTCCACACTGTAAGTTGTAACAAAAGTGGGCCTCGAATCTGTAATATCCCTCCCTTCAGTTGCTGTCAGCAGGTGATCCCGACTTTTTTGATTGGCCCTAATTTTTCCTTTATTAATCATCCACCCAGGATAACCTCTATCCAAAAGTCTGTTCTCCACCTTCTTGACTTCTTCCCCGAGCCACGATTCCTCCGAGCAATTTCGTCGCGCCCTGATAAATTCACCCACAGGGACCGCACAAACGGTATGCCTCGGATGGCAACTCGTGGCCCGGAGAGTGGTATTGCCGCTGCAGGGTTTTCGAAATGTCCTAGACTGCACTCTCCCCTGAACAGGATCCCCCACTAGAGTGACATCTAAGTAGTCTATTGAACTCACCCCCCAGTTGTGGGTGAACTGCAAATTCAAAGAATTGTTATTCAGGTCACCCACAAAAGCGGGGATATCCTCAGGGGCCCCCTGCCAAACCAACAATAGGTCGTCGATGTACCTCCCGTACCACGCAACATTCCCCAGGAGGCGACCCCCACCCCCAAAGACGTGGCACTCCTCCCACCACCCCATATAGAGGTTTGCCAGGGATGGAGAAAACTTGGCCCCCATGGAGGCGCCACATCTCTGGAGGTAGAAGCCGCCATCAAACATAAAGTAGTTGCGGGTCAGGAGGTACTCGACAACCAGGTATATAAAGGTTCGGAGATCCTCAGAATAAGAGGAATATCTCTCCAGGTGATATCTAATGGCTTCAATGGCCAAATTGTGGGGGATACATGAGTATAGGGCCTTCACATCGATGGTAATCCATACATAGTGTCTTTTCCACATAAAGCTCTTCAAACTTGAGAGTAAATGTTTAGTGTCTATAATGTAACCTGGGAGACGCCTAACCAGTGGTTGCAACATTGAATCTACCCACTCACTCAGGCGCTCCCCCAGAGAGCCAATGCCAGCCACAATGGGCCTGCCCTCCGGGGGAACGCCCGATTTGTGGATCTTAGGAAGGTGATGGAAAACTGGGGTGATCGGACTGGAGACACCCAAATAGTCCACCATTTTTTGATCCAACAGACCCAAACTTTGTCCATAAGACAACAGGTTAAACAATTCTCTCTGAAAAACTCTCATAGGGTCTGCCCCCAATTTCCGATATACTGTAGAGTCATTCAATTGCCTAAGGGCCTCAGACCTATAACTGTCACTATCCAGTACAACGACAGCACCCCCCTTGTCCGCATTGCGGATAACTATGCTCGAGTTACTCTGAAGATTAGAGAGGGCCTGTCGCTCCTGGTGTGACAGATTCGGTCTGTTTTTACTCAGATCCCCTTCCAGTTCCACCAAATCTCTCTCCACCAACTCTTGAAAGGTTTCCACATGATGTGTTCGGCTAGCCAAGGGATAAAAGGACGGGTTACGAGCAAAGATCGGCTTAACATCATCTATGGAGACTAAGCCAGTGCTTTCTGTGGCCAAAGAATCTAAGGCCCACCTAGCACTTAGCTCCTTAAAATCTCCAATATCATCAACACCGCTCATAGCTCTATCAACCCGGCCCTCGACTGCCTCACTATCAAGAAAATGTTTTCGGAGTAGAACAGCTCTAATGAATCTATTTACATCAACTATAGTTTCAAAAACATTCATATGTTTAGTTGGTGCAAAAGAAAGGCCCTTCTCAAGGACCCGCTTCTCCACATCCGAAAGTACATACCGGGAGAGATTCACCACACTCTGTATCCCCTCCCTCCCTGTTCTGGGCCACCTGGCTCTATGTTTCTTCCCTGCCCCGTCTTGGGGGTAGCAGGTGTAGTGGTTGTGCCTCCAGACCAAACAGACAATAGTTGGTAGTTGTAGAGTACAGAGGCTGGTGCCTGGACTCTTTACTCTACAACTACCCACTGAGGCTTTCCTTGCTACTCCGTTGTCCCCGCATTGCTGAGCGCTCCCCCTCCCGAAAGATTAGCGACAAGGCAATAATTGTGTAATACCGTGATACCGTGATATTTTTTGAGACAGTTATCTTACCGTCATACTTCATACCATTGCAACCCTAACCACTAGACCAACAGGGAAGCTATGATTTCATTCAGAATATATATATATTTTTTTCTCTAGGTGCGTCGTATGGTCAGGTGTGTCTTATAGTGCAAAAAAATATGGTAACTGCCTTTTTAAACGTGTTCTGCTAATACCAAGAAGCTGTAGTCATGTTTAATGTTGTTTTTGTTTTTCAGCTGTTGGGTGGTACTCGCCCTCCACTTTGTAAATATGTCTTTTTCAAAGAGGGATTTGGATGACCTAAAGCCATGGGTGGAGAAGACTGTGAAAGGAGTGCTTGGATTCTCCGAGCCCACTGTGGTCACTGCCGCTCTCAACTGTGTTGGGAAGGGAATGGACAAGAAAAAAGCTGCAGGTTGGTGTGTGTGTGTGTGTGTGTGTGTGTGTGTGTGTGTGTGTGTCAGAAAACACCTGGAATATGACATTCTTACAGCTGGACCCTTTGGGCAGCATGGCGGCATAGTGGTTAGCACTCTTCCTTACAGCGATGGGTTCCTGGTTTGAATGCCAGCCAGGGCACTATCTGCATGGAGTTTGTATGTTCTCCCCGTGTCTGAGTGAGTTTCCTTCGGGCACTCCAGTTTCCTCCCACATCCCAAAAACATACAGATAAGTTAATTGGCTTCCCCCTAAATTGGCCCTAGTCTCCGATACGCACACTACACAATACATACATAGACGTGACTCTGGTAGGGATTAGATTGTGAGCCCCTCTGAGGGACAGTTAAGTGACAAGACAATATACTTTGTACAGCGTAGAGGAAGATGTTGACGCCATATAAATACTAAATAATAACCCTTTCATCACTGCACAGCTCTAGCCACTTACAGACCAGAGCCTGTTTTTTTCTATTTTAGAGTTGTGATCACTGTGATTGGCTTCTGACTGGCACAAGGAGCTCAGTGAGCATTGGACAGAGGCAAAGGGAGCAGCATTATCGCAGGGGGTACGCGACCGGAACAGGAGAAATCTACATCCTGTCAGAGACTGACAGCCTCAGCCAGGATGTAGATTTCACCAACGTCAGTCCTGAAAGGGTGTAAATAACATTGAATGGTTGTCTCTACATGTCTGGTATAAGTGCCGGAATTTATCTTGAAATCCCCTAAACAGCAGCTGCCAGACTAGGTAAATATCAGTTGGATGTATTAGTGCTTATGTTGGTGGAAGTCCTGATTGTACAACATTTTGAACTGCTCATGTGTCTGTGCTCCTCATTGTATGTTTTTTTACTGTGCTATCGAAGATGTTGGTGCTACATAAATAAAATATTAATCATAATGTTTGAACTGTGCAGAGTGGCTGCACTATGCACTATGATTAGATATCACTTTTATCCCATTTCGAGTAAAGCTATATACATACGCTAGATTAAACTCAGGCCGATAATGATCGCCTCTTCCAAGAATCTACAGTAGCATGTGTTCAATGGCCCATAATGCCTCTCAGTGCAACTGCACTGACCCGCTGCGTGACTTCCCTCCTGTGCTGCTCCATCAGCTCTCCTCATAAACACAACTGTGTAGCAATAATGCTGTTAGAGCTCGCTCTCTACTTCTGTTTCTAGAGTGTGAGCTGCAAGCACTAGAGGGCAAATCTGATGTACAGCCACTGAGAGTTGCAGTGTGTGCTTGTGTGTGCTTGTGTGTGCTTGTGTGTGCTTGTGTGTGCTTGTGTGTGCTTGTGTGTGCTTGTGTGTGCTTGTGTGTGCTTGTGTGTGCTTGCGTGTGCTTGCGTGTGCGTGCGTGTGTGCGTGTGTGCGTGTGTGCGTGTGTGCGTGTGTGCGTGTGTGCGTGCGTGTGTGCGTGCGTGTGTGCGTGCGTGCGTGCGTGCGTGCGTGCGTGCGTGTGCGTGCGTGCGTGCGTGCGTGCGTGCGTGCGTGCGTGCGTGCGTGTGCGTGCGTGCGTGCGTGCTGTAAGGCTGTAGCCCATGCATGCGGAAATGCTGAAAACTGCTGACTTCACCGACCACTAAGCAAAATCTCCATTCATAAAGGCTCTTTCCGCGTGAAAAGTTGACATTCCCGTGCAGAGTGAAAATTTTCCGCCTTGTGCGGTGATTTTCTAGATTTATGTAGAAAAAGTAACAAAATGTCCATTCATAAAGATTAGAGCACAGCGGTATGCTGACAGGGATTACCGCTCCCTCGGCAGTAACGATAACCTTGCGGAATGCATGTAATTAAATGGGACAGACCTCCCAAGCAGCAGCAGCAGAGAGCAGCGCAAGGAGGGACTCTGCCAGCTTCTGTTTCCGCAAGCCTACCGACAGCCTTTTTCAGGAAATCTCCGCACTTCTTTCGCAACTGGCTTTCCCCCCCCCCCCCCCCACGGCAACAACAGCCCCCCTCCCCCGGCAACACCCAACGCACACACATATCCAAATCCCTATAGCCAGCTATAGGTCCCCCCAGTATAGGTAGCCAGGCATAGGTAAGCCAGTATAGTTGCCCCCGGTATAGGTTAGCCAGGTAGGTGCCTCCAGCATAAGTAGCCAGTATAGTTGACCCCAGTATAGGTTAGATAGGCAGGCGCCGCCGGTATAGGTTAGATAGATAGGTGCCCCCAGTACAGGTTAGCTAGGTGGGTGCCTCTAATATAGGTAGCCAGAATAGTTGTCCCCAGCATAGGTTAGATAGGTAGGTGCCCCCAGTATAGGTTAGTTAGGTGCCTCCAATATAGGTAGCCAGTATAGTTGCCACCTGTATAGGCTAGCTAGGTGCCCCGAATACAGGTTAGACAAGTAAGTGCCCCCAGGTTAGATAGGTAGGTGCCCCCCAGTATAGGTTAGATTAGGTAGCTGCCCCCCAGTATAGGTTAGATGAGGTAGGTGCCCCCCAGTATAGGTTAGGTAGCTGCCTCCCAGGATAGATTAGGTAGCTTTCCCCAGGATAGGTTAGATTAGGTAGCTGCCCCCAGGATAGGTTAGAGTAGGTAGCTGCCCCCCAGGATAGATTAGGTAGCTGCCCCCCAGGATAGATTAGGTAGCTGCCCCCCAGGATAGATTAGGTAGCTGCCCCCCAGGATAGGTTAGATTAGGTAGCTGCCCCCCAGGATAGGTTAGATTAGGTGGCTGCCCCCCCCCAGATAGGTTAGGTAGGTAGCTGCCCCCCCAGATAGGTTAGGTAGGTAGCTGCCCCCCCAGGATAGGTTAGGTAGGTAGCTGCCCCCCCAGGATAGGTTAGGTAGGTAGCGGCCCCCCCAGGATAGGTTAGGTAGGTAGCTGCCCCCCAGGATAGGTTAGGTAGGTAGCTGCCCCCCCAGGACAGGTTAGGTAGGTAGCTGCCCCCCCAGGACAGGTTAGGTAGGTAGCTGCCCCCCCCCCAGGACAGGTTAGGTAGGTAGCTGCCCCCCCAGGACAGGTTAGGTAGGTAGCTGCCCCCAGGATAGGTTAGATTAGGTAGCTGCCCCCCAGGATAGGTTAGGTAGGTAGCTGCCCTCCAGGATAGGTTAGGTAGGTAGCTGCCCCCCCCCCCCCCAGGATAGGTTAGGTAGGAAGCTGCCCCCCCAGGATAGGTTAAGTAGGTAGCTGCCCCCCCAGGATAGGTTAGATTAGGTAGCTGCCCCCCCCCCCAGATAGGTTAGGTAGGTAGCTGCCCCCCCTCAGGATAGGTTAGGTAGGTAGCTGCCCCCCCAGGACAGGTTAGGTAGGTAGCTGCCCCCAGGATAGGTTAGGTAGGTAGCTGCCCTCCAGGATAGGTTAGGTAGGTAGCTGCCCCCCCCCCAGGATAGGTTAGGTAGGAAGCTGCCCCCCCAGGATAGGTTAGGTAGGTAGCTGCCCCCCCAGGATAGGTTAGGTAGGTAGCTGCCCCCCCCCAGGACAGGTTAGGTAGGTAGCTGCCCCCCCCCCCAGGATAGGTAGGTAGCTGCCCCCCAGGATAGATTAGGTAGCTGCCCCCCCCCCAGATAGCTTAGGTAGGTAGCTGCCCCCCCAGGATAGGTTAGGTAGGTAGCTGCCCCCCCAGGACAGGTTAGGTAGGTAGCTGCCCCCCAGGATAGGTTAGATTAGGTAGCTGCCCCCCAGGATAGGTTAGATTAGGTAGCTGCCCCCCCCCAGATAGGTTAGGTGGGTAGCTGCCCCCCCCAGGATAGGTTAGGTGGGTAGCTGCCCCCCCCCCAGGATAGGTTAGGTGGGTAGCTGCCCCCCCCCCAGGATAGGTTAGGTGGGTAGCTGCCCCCCCCCCCCCCCCCCCCAGGATAGGTTGGGGTAGGTAGCTGCCCCCCCAGGACAGGTTGGGTAGGTAGCTGCCCCCCCCCAGGATAGGTTAGGTAGGTAGCTTCCCCCCAGGATAGATTAGGTAGCTGCCCCCCCCCCAGATAGCTTAGGTAGGTAGCTGCCCCCCCCCCCCCCAGGATAGGTTAGGTAGGTAGCTGCCCCCCCCAGGATAGGTTAGGTAGGTAGCTGCCCCCCCAGGATAGGTTAGGTAGGTAGCTGCCCCCCCAGGATAGGTTAGGTAGGTAGCTGCCCCCCCAGGATAGGTTAGGTAGGTAGCTGCCCCCCCAGGATAGGTTAGGTAGGTAGCTGCCCCCCCAGGATAGGTTAGGTAGGTAGCTGCCCCCCCAGGACAGGTTAGGTAGGTAGCTGCCCCCCCCAGGATAGGTTAGGTAGGTAGCTGCCCCCCCCCCAGGATAGGTTAGGTAGGTAGCTGCCCCCCCAGGATAGGTTAGGTAGGTAGCTGCCCCCCCCCCCAGGACAGGTTAGGTAGGTAGCTGCCCCCCCCCCCAGGATAGGTTAGATTAGGTAGCTGCCCCCCCCCCAGGATAGGTTAGGTGGGTAGCTGCCCCCCAGGATAGGTTAGGTGGGTAGCTGCCCCCCCAGGATAGGTTAGGTGGGTAGCTGCCCCCCCAGGATAGGTTAGGTAGGTAGCTGCCCCCCCAGGACAGGTTAGGTAGGTAGCTGCCCCCCAGGATAGGTTAGATTAGGTAGCTGCCCCCCCCCAGGATAGGTAGGTAGCTGCCCCCCAGGATTAGGTAGGTAGGTAGGTCTCCCCCCCCCCCCCATAATGAAGGGGGGGAGCCGCAGCTGCGGGGAGAGCAGCCCGACCTCTCCCTCCCTTCCTCTCCCCGGGCCCCCCCCACCCCTTCAGATGCAGAGTGCGCGGCGCACGGAAGCGCTGTAGGCAGAATTCACCTCCGTCCCTGCGCCGCTGGTCTCCTCCCGCTCTGTATAGATGTTGTTACACACTGCTTCCTGTTTAGCCGGAAGCAGTGTGTAACAACATCTATACAGCGAGAGGAGATCAGCGGCGCTTGGAACGCAGGGACGGAGGTGAGTTTCAGCCTACAGCGCTTCCGTGCGCGTCACTCTGCATCTGAAGGGGGGGGGGGGGCCGGGGAGAGGAAGGGAGGGAGAGGTCGGGCTGCCCTCCCCGCGGCTGCGGCTCCCCCCCCCCCCTCCCAATAGCGCTCACGGCGCACGGGCCGCACTCAGTCCTGGCCACTACAAAAAGACATGGGCCCCCCCGGGCCCCTCCCCCGCCTCTTCAGGAGCCGGGCCCAGTCGCGCATGCGACCGCTGCGACCTCTATTGCTACGCCCCTGCTTGTGTGGGGGAGTAAGGAGGGGTCAGTATATGCTGTGTGTAAAATGTGCACCTGTTTTTTTGAAGATGTTGATCTGTTGTTTTACATATATTGTAGCTTCTTTTCTTTCTTTTTTTTTTTTTTTTGTCACAATGTTTGTATTTTTTTCTTTTTTTTTTTTTTTTCTTTTAAAGATCGGATTGTTTGTCTATTTTTACAGTGGCGTATTAGGGCCGTTACTTGCTAAAGGTTGGGGTGTTGTGATCTGATCTGCTTCTCTGTTTCAAGATTCTCCTATCTGACATTGCTGTTTGTTCTGCAGACCATCTG
This sequence comes from Hyperolius riggenbachi, assembly GCF_040937935.1. Taxonomy (NCBI): domain Eukaryota; kingdom Metazoa; phylum Chordata; class Amphibia; order Anura; family Hyperoliidae; genus Hyperolius; species Hyperolius riggenbachi. The sequence goes on from NC_090654.1 coordinate 96,951,059, forward strand.
AAGCCATTTCTGGATGACTCTACATTGCGTTTTGTTGACAAGCTTTATGATGCGGTTAAGGAAAGTCGAGGGTCCTCCAGACACTCAAAATCAAGCAGTGATAGGAGCAGAAAGCGTGAAATAAGGGTATGTCATTTTCCAAGGCATGTGAGGCTCAATCTAAATCAGTGGCTCTCCATAATCTAAGGGCGCATTCACACTGAGGATCGCAAAACGCTAGCTATTAGCGTTTTTCGGCAGTGGTTTTCATGGTAAAACATGTATTTTTTTTTTCTGTACATTTTCGTTATTTGAGAGATCAGGATTAGCGCTTTTTTAACATTGCGACCACTCATAAACCGATGTATGCACCGCTTTTCAGGGCTGTGGAGTCGGTACAAAAATCTTCCAACTCCGACTCCTCAGTTTATAAAATCACGACTCCGACTCCCGGTGCCCAAAATTGCCCCGACTCCGACTCCACAGCCCTGCCGCTTTTTGTTTTTATCATGAATTGCCGCTGATCGCTGCAGTGAGATTCCTGCCATATACTTTACATTACACTAGCGCTTTTAAAGGCTTTAGTGATTGCCGGTGATTAGCGGTAAACTGCTGCTAATTGTCCCAGTATAAATTTTTTTTTTTTGTTCTTATTCCAGGAAAAGTATTTGCAAGCATATGGCAAAGCCTTTTTAAATTGTCGTAACTGGGCTTTGCTTTCTCATCCTTTTTGGTGCCCAAACACTACATCTTATGTTTACTTTCATGGCCCCCATGTAATGACTCATACACACGTCCAAATCCACCCGAATGTCATATGAATTTGGTCTGTTGGACGATGTTTACAACCACATTCAACCTATATCACTTCAGAAACCACTTGATACAGCTTTTTACAAAGTAATCAGCAGCTTTTAATAAATAGGCATAGCTAATAGATCATGGATTATCAAAAAATGTATTAAATTTTCCACTTTAAAGAGAAACTTTGACCAAGGATTGAACTTCATCCCAATCAGTAGCCGATACCAGCTATCCCACAAGAAATCTTTTTAACTTTTCTTTGATAGATCTTCAGGGGGAGTCTGTATGGCTGATATTGTGGTGAAACCCCTCCCACAGTGTGAGGTCGTGACCATGGCCCTGACAGTTTGCTGTCTGCCAACCGCATTGCATTGTGGGTAATAGCTTTTTCCAACTACCAAGCATACATTATCTCCCTCTGTACATAGAGCTCTCAGTAAGAAACATTCTGTACAGATCACCTGGAAAATCTTAAGAGGTCACCACCAGTGATACATTTTATAATGTAAATCGGAGAGGAAAGATTTTACAATGGGCAAACCCTGACTAATCTAAGTGAATATTGTAAAAAGCAATTTTATTCATTATTTTCACTAGTTCCTATTTAAAGGACTTCCGATGCTAAATGGCTAATCCTATTTTTTTTTACTCACCTGGGGCTTCTTCCAGACCTTAGCAGCAGTCTCATTTCTCTCGCCGCAGCCCCAGTCCTCCTCAGTGTCCCTGCTTGCCCCCACCTCCGTAATGATTGCGACCCGCCGGCGGCGTAGGCTCTTCTGCCCCTGTGCGTCAACGTCATCCGGCACGTACTGTGCCTGCACACTACTGCACAGGCACAGTACATCCCAGATGATGTGGATGTGTGGGCACAAGTGCCCACGCAGGGTCGCGATCATTGCAGCCGGCTAGCGGGGACACTGAGGAGGACCGGGGCTGCGGCGAGGTACTGAGGCGGCTACAACGGGCTGGAAGAAGCCCCAAGTGAGCAAGAAAAATAATAATTGGCTATTTTGCATCAGAAGTCCTTTAAAGGGAACCTTAACTAAGAGGGATATAGATGTTTCCTTTTAAACCAGGGATGTCAAACCGGTCCTACGAGGGCCGAGATCCTCACACATTTTTGACACAGCTCAAATGAATTGATGGGTCTGATTCAGGAAAGGTGTGATCAATCAGGTAGAACACATTCCTCTCTTTCTCAGTCCATACTAAACACTGGCATGGATCTGGCCCTCCAGGCCTGGAGCTCGACACCTGTGTTTTAAACAATACCAGTTGCTTGTCAGTCCTGCTGATCTCTTTGGCTGAGGTAGGGCTGAATCGCACACCTGAAACAAGCATGCAGCTAATCCAGTCTGACTTCAGTCAGGGCACCTGATCTGCATGCTTGTTGAGGGACTGTGGTTAAAAGTATTAGAGACATAGGATCAGCAGGAGAGTCAGGCAACTGGTATTATTTTAAAAGGAAAAAATCATATCCTTCTCAGTTTAGGTTCCCTTTGAGGACAGTCTGCTCATGAATTAGTATTTTGTTTCTTTTTGTCTTTTTTTACAATGGTTGATGTATCTTATATTTGATTCACTTCTATTCCTTCTTTTCAGGATGTGTTTGGAGATGAGGAATCTAAGGATTCCTCTAATTCAAAAAGGAAGCGCGTGCCGCGATTTGAGGAGGTGGAGGAACCGGAAGTGATTCCAGGTCCGCCATCTGAAAGCCCGGGTATGCTGACCAAGATGCAGGTACGCTTGATTTTATCTATTAACATGTTGCATACGCTGTGCACTTGTAGAATGAAGGCTATATTTGCTTCCTGTCTAAATTCAATTAGACATATTTTCCGATATGAGTTAACAGCTGGAATTTTTAAGTTGTTTTCGAGTTTAAAATGCATGCCAGATTTAAAGAGAGACCAGAGCAAAAAAAAAAAAAAAAAAAATGATTTGTATGTGTAGTACAACTAAGAAATAAAACATTAGGAGCAGAGACATAAGTCTAATGTTTCCAGTACAGGGAGATTTAAGAGACTCCAGTTGTTATCTATGCAAAAAAGCCGTTGAGCTCTACGACTTTCAAAGTTGCAGAAAACTCTGAGTTCTGAAGGTTGTTAGCTGCGCTGTCATGCAAGGATATTCTTTTTCTCTGCCAGAGGACAGGTATATAGTTCACAGCCTGCTCTGTTAAAGAAAACAAAAACATTTAGAATGCTGAGTGGTGTGTAAGCTGCACATATTAAAGAATGATACAATGTTAGAAAAAACACTATATAACTGAAAATAAAAATATGAGAATATTTTTATTGCTACTAATCTTCCAGTAATTATCCGTACTACACAACTAATTCATTATATTATAATTTTTTTTCGCTTCAGTGTCTCTTTAAATGGAACCTGAAGCGAGAGGTATGTGGAGGTTGCCATATTTTTCCTTTTAAACAATTCTGGTTGTCCTACTGATCCTCTGCCTTTAAATGGAATATTTCCATTTCCTCCAATACCTCCGTGGGTGTTGCTTATCCCATCTCTGCCAATCCCCATGTACTGCAGCGTTGGTAGCAAATCCAGGAGGGGGTGTTACCATCAAAGTAGTGGCTGGGCTCCCGCATTGAGATTGCTGGAACCAGGAAGTGACAGGGGTCAGAGCGTGCCGCTGCATTGTCTGGTGTGCTACACTGCACCGGCTGGGAAGCAGAACAAAATTCTAGGCCACCTGCCTACACAAATACTGGAATTCCTAACTCCCCTGTTGCATCATCTCCATTGGAAGTTGCATTGTGTGTAGACATCCAGTCTCCTCCCAATCGATTTCCTGATAACTACCCAAAATCGATCACATTATTGTTCGGGATCTGATTGGACCTTTCAAAATTATCGGATTGATCAATCAATCAGATAGAAAATTGCATTGTGTGTACTAAGCTTTACTGCACTACAAAACACATTCCCTTAATTCTCTGCTTCCCAATGTCTCTTAGCTAGCCAAAAAGCTCAGCAATGTGTGCCGTTGGTGTTTTTGCTGATTTTCACTGTGTAAGGGCGACGCTGCAGGTGCCCATACATCTATAAATTGCCACTCAATGAGGCAAAATGATGGTTGTCTCTCTGATCTGAATCTCATCAGAGGGTGATATATTCCCTCCACTCACTTGAAATATATTTATGGTGAAATCTATTGAAAATCTTTTGCGAACGGTATGGGCTTTCAATCTACCTCCGCTCCTGCAGACGCCCTGGTGAGATAATCACTTCGGTCAAATCGATCATTGCTATCGGTTTTTCTATGTAGGAATGAGACTGTACACAGTTACCTTTTTAACTATCGTAAAGGCAACATCTCAGGGAAACAGAGCTGCACAGAAAAGCTACTCCACTTTAGCCATGCATTCATTTTAACTGACGTTGAGCACGTCACTACTTTATGTATGGGGGGGGGGGGGGGACAAGCATTGCTCAGCCATAAGTTGTCCATAAAGTCAAGTATATGTAAGCTTCTCTTGAGCTAAAATGGTAAAAACCAAATCCAAACTGCAATCTGGTTGTAATGAATCTGTTAAGGCCATGCATCTAGTGATTTTGCGGCCTGATAGACTATCTGATTCATCGAATAGGATGAAAATCAGTGACACAAGCATGCCCGTATTAACTGCAGGCTGGAATTAATTGAATGTATTGATCGAGCAAGCTGGAAAATCTCGGCCCGTTGCCATGGATCAAATGCACGGGTAGTAACGTCGTGCAATATCGAGACGAACCCGATGGAACCCCGGGTTGCTGTCCCGCCATATCTTAATGTGCTCGCCCCTCCCCATGCATCAAAATCTCTAACATTTCTGGCCTCCACTGGAGTATTTTAAAGGATACCTGAGGTGACGTGACATGAGATAGACATGGGTATGTAGAGTGCCTAGCACACAAATAACTAGGCTGTGTTCCTTTTTTTTTTCTTTTGCTGCCTGAAAGAGTTAAATATCAGGTATGTTAGTGGCTGACACAGTCCTGACTCGGACAGGAAGTGACTACAGTGTGACCCTCACTGATAAGAAATTCCAACTATAAAACACTTTCCTAGCAGAAAATGGCTTCTGAGAGCAGGAAAGAGATAAAAAGGATCAATAGTTCACAGATTTTAGCTCTGGCATACTTCAATGAATGTGTCATTGAGCAAAAACAGTAAAACAGTTAAAACTTAAAAAGTAGATTTAAACATAAAATAAAACTGTGGAATATCTTAAAAATACATTTTTAGGAGGACAATAGATTCAACGGTTTATTTCATTAATTTTCTCCTCGGGTGTCCTTTAAGGACAGCGACGAAGGTTGTGGATGTGGTGTCACAAAGCAGATACCTCAGAGATTTCGCATGGAAATCTGCCTGCGGTGTATGTGAAGCCAACAGATCTCTGTTTGATCAGAGAGTGATATGTCTCTTGGTTGGTATGCACATACATCACTAAGGCTGCTTACACACCAAGACGTTACAGGCGCACGTTAGTGCGCCTGTAACGCTCCCCCAACGCACAGCAATGTAACACAAGTGGGCTGTTCACACAGCCCACGTTGCGTTACATGTAACGCTGCACGTTCTCCGTTAGACTGTTTGCACATGCGCAGTGGGGGGCGGAGAGGAGGCGGGGAGAGCCAGCTACAGTAGCCGCGCACATGGCTACTTAATATTCACTGCACTGGCGGCCGCTGATTGGCCGGCGGGACCACGTGATGCGGAGTGTCTCGCTCCGCATCACGTGGACCCGCTGGCCAATCAGCGCCACTCTGGGAGACATTATAGGAATCGAGCCGCCTAACGCGGCTCACTCTACCGTCGGCTCTTGCAGCACCATACGTTGTGTTAGGTGCACGTTATGCGACCTTAACGTAGCACCTAACGCAACGTCTTGGTGTGCAAGTAGCCTATAGGTATGGGCACCTTTAATGCTGTTATTAAAAATGTGGTATCTCTGAACAGTTACAATCTTGCAGAATTTTGTTGAATTCATGAATGTTGTGAAGAAATTTTGTACATGTTTAATCCTTCTCAGGCCATGAGTAAATGGAGTCGTGTTTATTTTTTTTTTTTATTGAACAGATAAAACAGATGATGGAGGCTGCAACCCGGCAGATTGAAGAAAGGAAAAAGCAGCTGAGTTTTGTTAGTCCAACAGCGGTATGTCTGAGAAAAGTATTATTGCTATTACTATGTTTATAATTCCTATATATTTCTCATGTTCAGCTGATAGGACCATTATTGCAGCCCTCTTTTGAATCCCACTAATTCTTCAGGTTATGATTGTCAGATTGAGTATTCTTTTATTGCAAAACTACAGTTCAGAAACCTTCTAGTATATGCCTGACCTGCCTTAGTGCAGTGTAATGATATTGTAGAACCTGTCAACGTGCATACCTTTACTCATGACTATTCTTCTGCAGTCGCCCATGTCTGAGACCAGCCCTGCTTTTGATTGATGTGTAAAGGTTGCTTCTACCTCTGCTGTCCCTCTAACAAATTGGAATCTTGGGACTGTGCAGAGAGTCTTTGCTGATGAATTTTGTGCTGGTGGTATAAGTTTCCTTGTTCTCTTTTCACACAGCCCAAAGCTTCTTCCAACCAGTCTGATCGGGCCCTAATTGGGAGTACAATCCAGCCATCCCAAGCTGCCACATTCATGAATGATGCCATTGAGAAAGCCAGGAAAGCAGCTGAACTTCAGGCTCGAATCCAAGCCCAACTAGCCTTAAAGCCTGGTCTTATAGGAGCAGCAAACATGGTGGGCTTGGCGAATCTGCATGCTATGGGAATTGCACCTCCGTAAGTGTCATACTGTTCAACTTGTGTCCTGACTAGTGGCATTCAGAAAGACTTGTGTGTTTATATGCGAGGTTTTTTTTTTTTTTTTATTATTATTACTATATTTTTATTCAGACTTTGTTTTTTCTTAATTTAAGAGTGAGCTAGAGCTGGTCAATAATATGCAAATTTTTTTAAGTAGATGCAATTTTTTCATTTTCTGCAGCTTGGGAGTGGACCATTCAGTGCAGTAGCTTGACTTTGATTGGGCCAATTCCAAGCATTTTTTTATACAATTAATCATTAACCTTCTGCACTCACAACAAACTGGAACTCTAGGAATAATAAAAAGATCTTGCATGAAATTTCCATGAAATATGCACTAATTTGCACTAATGGAGGATATTTGCTTTGTTTCGTTGTTTCTCTCCAAAAGCCAAAAGGGTCCCTACTCTACCCACACCAGTTAACAGGCAAACATTTCATGCTTTCAAACCTGAAATTCATGCTGACGCCGGTTTGGTTCTATCATTAGGGAACACATGCATGCACATAAATCAGTCTAGGATATTCAGGGAGTGACACAATGCTCTATTTCACTCCATTATATAAAGTGCCGGCTGCTCACCTGGTAGCAGTGTTCCGGCGAGTCCTCCAGGATGGCCCTCCTGAGATTGTCAGTGTCCCCCCCCCCCCCCCATCAGAAACACCTGAAAAGAATTTACATAACAATTTAGCATAAATCCCACCCCTCCACAATCTCCTCCAGTTTAATGAAGAGAAAAAACTCAACGAACCACTATCATACCAATAAATAAATAAATAATAGGGCCGGGAACTTAGGCGGCCGTCCTGGACGACTCGCCGGAACACTGCTACCAGGTAAGCAGCCGGCACTTCCTCCCTACGTCCTCCAGGACGGCCCTCCTGAGATCTAGCGAGAAATTTGCCTTTGGGTGGGATAACGGCTTGCAGAACCTTGCGGCCAAAGGCTTGGTCCTGACTAGAGAGGAGCTCCACTCTGTAGTGTTTGATGAACGTCGAGTGGCTGGACCAGGTCGCGGCTCGGCATATCTGATCCAAAGAAGCTCCTGATCTCTCCGCCCAAGATGTTGACAAGGATCTGGTTGAGTGTGCTGTAATGTGGTCAGGCACCTGCAACTGAGCTTCTGAGTATGCTAAGGATATTAGCTGTTTAATCCATCTAGATACTGTCATTTTTGAAACGTAAGTTCCTCTTTTTGAGCCACCAAACGCTACAAAAAGATTAGTGGAATTCCTCCACTCTCTGGTCCTATCTAAATAGGTTAGTACCGCTCTTCTGACATCTAGAGTGCTCAACCTCCTTTCTTTATCATTCTGAGCGTTGGCCAAAAAGGAAGGCAGTACTATATCCTGGGTCCTATGAAAGGACGTAGCCACCTTCGGTAGGATCTAATCTAAAGACCACTTTATCAGAATGAACTACCATGTACGGGTCTTTTATTGATAATGCTTGGATATCCCCCACTCTGCGAGGTGAAGTAATGGCAACTAGAAAGGCCACTTTAAACGTAAGGAATTTTAAGGGAACTGAATCCAATGGCTCAAATTTGTCTGAGGTTAGAAAATCCAACACTAACGACAAATCCCATGGAGGAACTAGCTTCTGAGGAATCGGCTGAGAATGCTCCACCGACCTCAAGAAATTTTTAACATAAACATCGGCAGACAGCCGTTTAGAAAGAAAAACTGAAAGAGCCGACACCTGGGCTCTTAGGGTACTAACAGTCAATCCTAATAGAACCCCCTCCTGTAAAAATTCCAAAATCGAACAGACGCTGTCTGACCTAGAAACATCCTTCTGCTTCCAAGATGAAAAGGTGTACCAAACTTTATTGTACTTCCTTCTAGTAGCGGGTTTCCTACAGGCTAATAATGTCTTAACCACCCTGGCGTTCTGATTAAATCGCCAGGGTGGCTGCGGGAGGGTTTTTTTTAAATTAAAAAAAAAATCCCATTAAAAAAAAACTATTTCATGCAGCCAACTGAAATGAAAGCCCACTAGAGGGCGCTCCGGAGGCGATCTTCCGATCGCCTCCGGCGGCAAGGAATAACACGGAAGGCCGCAATGAGCGACGAGCGGAGTGACGTCATGGACGTCAGCCGACGTCCTGACGTCAGCCGCCTCCGATCCAGCCCTTAGCGCTGGCCGGAACTGTTTGTTCCGGCTACGCTGGGCTCGGGCGGCTGGGGGGACCCTCTTTCGCCGCTGCACGCGGCGGATCGCCGCGCTGCAGCGGCGATCAGGCAGCACACGCGGCTGGCAAAGTGCCGGCTGCGTGTGCTGCTTTTTATTTGGTGGAAATCGGCCCAGCTGGGCCTGAGCGGCAGCCTCTGGCGGTGTTGGACGAGCTGAGCTCGTCCAGACCGCTCAGCAGGTTAACCACTTCTTTAGAAAATCCCTGATTTTTTAACATCTGATCCTCAGGATCCAAGCAGTCAGCTTTAATGATTCGAGATTTGGATGAAACTGACCGTTCTGCATCAGCAGATCTGGTCTGCACTGAAGATGCCACGGTCCCCTGAACACTAGGGATTGAAGGAGGGGAAACCAAGCTCTCCTCGGCCACCAAGGAGCTATCAGTATCACCTCCACCCTTTCCGTCTGGATCTTTCTGAGGACTCTTGGTATTAATTTGAACGGAGGAAATGCGTAAAGCAGACCCTCCGGCCATGGAATTGATAGAGCGTCTATCCTGCTTATTGAAGATGAAGGATCCAGGGTACAAAAATCTTCTACCTTTGCGTTTTCTGGATTGGCAAACAAGTCGAGAACGGGAACTCCCCAACTCTCCGTGATTTCCCGGAAGGTGTCCGGATTGAGTTCCCATTCCGACTCTTCCACCAAGTGTCTGCTTAGGGAATCCGCCCGCCTGTTGTGAATCCCCCGAATGTGGACCACTGATATGGACTCTAGATTGGTCTCCGACCATGACATGATCTGCGATGTCAGGCGCTGAAGGTCCGGCACCCTCGTGCCCCCCTGCTTCCTGACATAACAGACCGAGACAAAATTGTCCGAGAACACCAGAACCTCCGCGTTGGAGATTATCGGATGCAGGGCCTGTAACCCGAGCAGAATTGCCTTGAGCTCCCTGTAATTTGAAGACCTGAGGGACATCTGTTGGTCCCATGACCCCTGAGCTTGGTGACCTAGGCAGTGGGCCCCCCAACCCCAAGCACTGGCGTCCGTATACAATTTTAATGGGATTTCCTGGGTCCATCTGCGACCTTGATTCAAATTGGTTGGTTGGTCCCACCAGAGTAAGGAATTCACAACCTGTACTGGCACCATCACCATTCTGTCTAGTGATTGATGATTCCTGTCCCAATTTGCCAAAAACCAGGCCTGAAGCTCTCGAGAGTGGGCCTGAGCAGAAGACATCAGACCTAGGAACAAAACTGACTTCCGAAGAGATACCAGAGGATTCAACCTGATCCCCTGAACCTCTGACCTCAACCTGTCTATTTTCTGGTCCGGTAAGAAGACACGCCTGACCGTCGTGTCCCACCTGAGACCTAAAAAAATCAGATTCTGAACCGGATCTAGGTGAGACTTCTCCGTGCTTACTATCCAACCTAGTCTGTTCAAGAGCTGAAGTGAAAAACCTAGCCCCTCTTGCAAGGCTTCCCGAGTTTCTGCCATAAAAAGAAAATCGTCTAAGTAAGGTAGAACCCTTACATTGTGGAACATCACCTCTGCAATTACCTTGGTAAAAATTCTCGGGGCCGACGATATTCCAAACGGAAGAGCCTGATATTGAAAATGGCATACCGACTCTCCCGCTTGGACTGCAAACCTCAAATACTTCTGAAAAAGAGGATGAATGGGAATGTGGAGGTAGGCATCCTCCAGATCCACCGTCGCAAGAAAAGCTCCCGGAGACATGAGGTTCCGCACTGAGGCAATGCTTTCCATCCTGAACCTCTTCTCCACAATGTAAGGGTTCAAGGGTTTTAAATTCAAAATCATGTGGAATTTCCCAGATTGCTTTTGAATTAGGAATACTCTGGAGTAGAACCCCATTCCCAGCTCCTGGATTGGAACCGGTCGAATGACGTTCTTCAGTAAAAGGGAAGACACTGAGTCCATCAAGGCGCCCGCCCTGACTGGATCCCTGGGCATCGCTTTGATCGTAAACCAGGAGGGAGGAGGGGACATAAATTCTATCCTGTAACCTTGCTGAATCAAGTTTAAAATAAACTCGTTCTGTGTTACCTCCCGCCAAGCTGGCGCAAAGTGGAGAAGCCCCCCCCCCACCGGGATCTGGGCGTCATTTTGTGGTCTTTGTTGCGGTAGATGTTGGCTGGGGCTTATTGAAAAGAAACGGCCTGCCTCTACCTGCGTTATAGGTCCACCTTTTATTTTGTCTTTGTCCTTTACTCGACTGGTCCTGCCTAAAAAAGGACTTTTTATTCTGAAAGGGCCGCTTAACTCTCCTCTTTTTATCTGGAAATTTTCTGGCCTTATTGGATGATCTCTCTAAGACCGAATCCAAATCCTTCCCAAACAAAAGATTACCTTGGAATACCATTCCACAAAGCTTCTGCTTGGAAGTGACATCTCCCTCCCAGGTATTTAACCAAATGGATCTCCGTGCAGAGTTAATCAACGCTGCCGTTTTAGCTGCTACTCTGAGAGACACTCAGTAGCTGCGTCCGCCAAAAACGCAATAGATTTAACAATAACTGGTAAGCTCTCTAAAATCTTTGCATGAGGTGTGCCATCCTCCAACCGCTCCTGAAGCCCCCGAATCCACTTATCTAGATTATGGGCAACACATACCGAGGAAATGGCTGGTTTAAAGGAGAAAGATGTTGAATCCCATGCTCTTTTAAGAAGCACTTCAGCCTTCTTATCCATAGGGTCCTTCAAGGCTCCCATATCTTCAAAAGATAAATCTGTATCTTTTGAATATTGGGAGAGAGGAGCGTCTAATCGTGGACACTTAAACGATTCATGCTCCTCTACATTAAAAGGGAACCTGCGCTTGAATGATCTAGGGACAAACAGCCTTCCCTCTGGATCCTTCCACTGAGCAGAAATAACACTCTTAATTGCTCTGTGCACTGGAAAAACTCGACCCCCTCGATCCTCCAAACCCCTATAAATATCATCCTGAGGAGTAGAGGTCGATCTAGGTTCTTCAATTTGCTCCGAATCATAAACCGCTTTAAGGAGCTCTGAAGTGTCCTCAGCATTAAACAGATATCTGGTTATCTTAGACCCAAGTTGATCCACTGAAGCATCCGACTCAATCAATTCCCCCTCCTCAGATTCCTCAGATATATCGTCTAACGACAAAGGAGAAGAATCCTCAACACATATAGCCTGCGAACCTCCTGCCTCCCCTGACGGACCACTAGGGACAACCGGCAACCGTGCAGGCTGATCAATGGGAATTGAACTAGCTTGAGGAACCTGTGACTGAGAAGTCACCACCACAGTCTGTGCAGCGGGTATCGGTGGTAAAGCTGCTGGTGCCTGCGGAAAGGGAACCATCTGAACCGGACAAGGAGGTAGAGCTGCTCTAAATGCCGAAAACGTAGTAGCTAACTCCTGCTTCATAGATTTCATTATATCTAACAATGCAATCGTAGTACTCTCGGGTCTTGGCGTATAAGACTTTGACTTATTGTAACATTCTACACGCAAAGTTTTGGAAGACCCCTCAGGTAGCCTGCAGCCACATTTAGCACACTTATTAGATTTAGCAGTGCTCTTAAGTGGTTTCTGAAAGAGAGCAGACAAAGAATCCACAAGGGATACTTAGCACCTGAGAATAATCAAATAATGCAGCTATAAAACAATTGCTATGACACCTTACCGGCTGCTGCCCTGTCTGATCACCAGTAACAGCCAAAGTAGTCTGCTGCGTCTCTGGAGCGGGCTCTGATGACTGCTCCATGGCCCCTGCAGAGATTATCTGCACCTGGTGCAGAATTCACGGCGTGCTGGGTGGTCCGCCTGCTGAGCTGCTGTGTGCGGCGTCCTGTGCAGTGCGGCGTGGTTGGGCTGAGCGGTAGCTACGTGTGGCTTCCTGTCTTTCCCCAAGCCGACTCGAGCCGCTTCCTGAGACTCCTTTTATCCACATATACGCGGTCATATTTCCGCATGACGCCATCCGCGCGTCACATCCGGCTACAACTTCCGGCCAGACGAGGAAGAAGTGTTCAGCGTCCACCCAGCTGCCATGCCGTCAGAGAGAGCGGTGGAATAGAAAAAGCCCTCCGATTCTCTCCAGTCCAAAAGTGGATGCAAGGTACCTCCTGCCCTTAGCCCCACTAGTTAGATCGCGCCCAGCGCTAACCCAACCGCTCTCCTCAAACAAATATGGATAAAAGTCCTGGTCTGATCAAAGTAGGTGCCAACAGGCTCCCCTACCACCAGGAACAACTTCATAGGTGCTTCCGTGTAGGAGTCCAGGAAACTAACAAAAAAATGGAGGAGATTGTGGAGGGGTGGGATTTACCACCTCACCTGTGATTGTGTGTGGTTTTCTGAAAAACCTTTATACTGTTGGTGGGCCTTGAGGACAGGGTTGGGGAACTCTGTTTTACACTATTAAATCCTAATGTTGACATTCTGCTATGTTTAGTCGGTAATAGAATAAACACTGAAAAAAATTGTGTTTTGCTATTTAATAACATAAATAGATCAGAAATGCAACTTATCCACATATTTTTACAAAAGGACTTCTGATGGGGACAGGGATGATCTCTCAACTTGATCTCTTAAGGCTGCTTTCACAGTAAGACGTTACAGGCGCACATTAGTGCAGCCTGTAACGCACCCCACCGCACAGCAATGAAAAATCAATGGGCTGTTCAGTGCCCACGTTGCGTTACATAGTAACGCTGCACGTTCGTTTGAAGTGCAGCATATTGTGCGTTCTAGACTGTTTGCACATGCTCAGTATGGGTGTTTTTTTTTTTTGTGGGCGGAGAGGAGGCGGGGAGAGGCCTCTATGTAGCCAGGCACATGGCTACTTTATATTCACTGCACTTGCAGTGTTTACTTCCAGGAGCGGCCGCTGATTGGCTGGCGGGACCACGTGATGCGCAGAGCTCTGCTCACGTGGTCTCCGCAGCGCATCCGACAGAGCAGGCACACAAAGAGCTGCTTTTAACGCGGCTCTTGGTAGCGTCCTGCTCCAACACCACCAGGTGTTGCGTTAGGGGCATGTTATGCGACCTTAACGTGTCATCTAACGCAACGTCTTAGTGGGAAAGAAGCCTAAACCTCACAAGCTTTCTACCTGCTGTTACTTCATAGCATAGAGTTTCAGACCTGTCAGTTGCCACCGTGAAGTAACGGCTGTTAGAAGTCTTGTCGGGTGGAAGAAATTAAATGAAGAGGTGGGTCCCTAAAACGGTCAGCAGCCCTGTTAAGGAAAGGGTCTTTTTTTTTTTTTTCTTCGCAAAAGTATTTGTGAATTGTATTCTGCTGCTATTATACAAATGACTATAGAAGTATCAATGTCAAAACATTCACTATAGTATGCTTTTAATTAATTTTGTACAGTCTCTTTAAAGTGTACACAAGGTGACATGACATGAGAAAAACATTTGTATGTGCAGTACAAACATATTAATAACCAGGCTGTTTTACTTTGCAGCCTGAAAGAGTTAATTTCTAGACATGGAAGTGGCAGCTTCTGTCTTGTCAGGAATATAATAAGCATCACTGATAAGCAAATTACAGCCATAAAAGTTTTCCTGGCAGAATACAACTTCTGAGGGCAGGGAGAGATAAAATGCATGAACTATTGACCTTTTTCTAACTCTAGGACTCTTGGTAGGCTGCCACTGATTAGAGACGGTAAAGCATTTTTTGCACCTCGGGTTCACTTTAACAAATGGCTACTGCTCCATCCAGAGACTGATTCAGGTGAAATGGGTCCCTAGGCAAGTATCAACTTTGGGCCCATACTTGATGGCCACCTGGCTTTTCTGATAAGATTAGGTGGGGGCTACCATCAGTGAGGCCCCTAGACTAGTACTTACCTAAGTTGCCTTGTGAATGATCTGGCTCGATCTTTGTGTTTATCATAACTGCAAAGAGTATATATGCACAAGATTATCCATGTACATTTTTGTTTCTCCTTTTAGAAAAGTAGAGCTAAAGGACCAGTCGAAGCCCACCCCTCTTATTTTGGATGATCAGGGCCGCACAGTAGATGCCTCAGGAAAAGAGATTGAGCTGACCCACCGAATGCCCACGTTAAAAGCAAACATCCGAGCTGTGAAGAGAGAACAGTTCAAGCAGCAGCTGAAAGAGAAACCATCAGAAGACTTGGAGTCTAATAGCTTCTTTGACCCTCGAGTACCATTAACACCTGCACAGAGAACAAAACGCTCCTTCAAGTTCCATGAAAGAGGAAAGTTTGAAAAAATTGCTCAAAGGTTGCGGACAAAGGTGATTAAAAAAAAATGGAATTTTGAATGATGAGAAAAAGCCAGAGTTTGTATAAGCAGTCGATCAAAAAGAACCTCTATATCCACCAGGTTATAAAAAAAAAAAAGAACCTTGATGGGTCGTTTGTAATAGAATCGGCTGGTGTTCTATTAAGGAATAGAAACTTGTTTCTGAACATGCGCTTTGGCTTCGGTCGTGTAACAGTCTGGAGTGGTTGAAATGGATAAACATCGATAATATACGGATATTAAAGTGGACTTGATCTCAGAGCTGCCTCTCTGGTCTAAAACGTGTGCAACAGCATAATAACCTTTAAAGAAACACCTTTTTGTTACAGCTGATACAAATCATGAAGTAAATCTGCAGTTGTCTACTTCCTGCTTTCATGGAAGCATACATATTAAAGAGGATCTGTACCGTCAAAACGTCCCCTGGGGGGTACTCACCTCGGGTGGGGGAAGCCTCCGGATCCTAATGAGGCTTCCCACGCCGTCCTCCGTCCCTCAGGGGTCTCGCTGCAGCCCTCCGTACAAGATGACGTCAATATTTACCTTCCCGGCTCCTGCGCAGGCGCTCTGACGGCTGTCAGCTCCGAAGTAGGCGGAAATACCCGATCGCCGTCGGGTCTGCTCTACTGCGCAGGCGCAAGTTTCCGGTGCCTGCGCAGTAGAGCGGACCAGACTGAGATCGGGTATTTCCGTCTACTTCGGAGCCGAAAGCAGCCACAGCGCCCCCGCTGGAGCCAGCAAAGGTAAATATTGAATTTACAGTCGGATCTGTCGCCGGCTGTTCGGAGGGCTGCAGCGAGACCCCCGTGGGACAGAGGACGACGTGGGAAGCCTCATTAGGATCTGGAGGCTTCCCCCACCCGAGGTGAGTACCCCCCAGGGGATGTTTTTGATGTTACAGTCTCTTTAACATTCTGTTCTTACAAATTAGCTGCTTTGCCATGGCAGAGGAGAATCCTGAGCTGACACACCTGAGAGATCAAATTACGGTGGTTATTAGTCACTGACAGACTAAACTCTATAACTACATACAGGGTACATTTCTCTCTGTTTACCTACTGTCCTGTGCAAGAGTTCAGGTCCACTTTAAGCTAAAATGTTACCAGATATCTCTTAGCGTGTAGTATACGCTTAGATTATTATTTGATCGATGTTTGCATTCAATCAAAAAAACAATTACACATAACTCTGTTATGGCCTGCTTTAGAAGCCACTGAAGTAAGACAATTCCCCCCCCCCCCATATCTTGTTTATTAGATGGTATAAGTTCCAACTCTTCAATTAGGTCATAATAGTTCCCAGTTATGGATTGCAAAAATATTGTGAAATAAGTTATCCATTTGAAGTCTCTTGGACACGCCGACAGATAAATATATTGTCTTGAATAAATTCTGAAAATATTTACCGTAAGTGTGTGCATACTACTGCAAAAGCTCAAAATCACTAATCTGCAATCTACGCTATGTACTGATGTGACCCAGGTAAGCTTATGACACTTAATGTGTCACTTAACAATGAGCGATGTCAAATACAGTATATTTATTGCCGAATCACTAAAGCTGTCCACTGTTCTTCACTGCTTTCATATATCAGGACTTAAAGAGAACCCGAGGTGGGAATTTATTATGCTAGTGGGGCACAGAGGCTGGTTGTGCACACTAACACCAGCCTCTGTTGCCCCATGGTGTGCCTCAAAGACCCCCCTGCGCGCCGCTATACCCCCGCAGTGCTGGCGACACGCAGCGTGTCGCCAGCACAAAGTTTACCTAAGCGCTGTCTGTCAGCGCCGCTCCCCCGCCTCCTCCTTATCGGCGCTACCCGCCTGTGTCCCTTCCCTCCCGCTAATTGGAGGGAAGTGACGTGGGTGGGTAGCGCCGATACGGAGGAGGCGGGGGAGCGGCGCTGACAGACAGCGCTTAGGTAAACTTTGTGCTGGCGACACGCTGCGTGTCACCAGCACTGCGGGGGTATAGCGGCGCGCAGGGGGGGTCTTTGAGGCACACCATGGGGCAACAGAGGCTGGTGTTAGTGTGCACAACCAGCCTCTGTGCCCCACTAGCATAATAAATTCCCACCTCGGGTTCTCTTTAAAGCATACCAGATGTCTAGTTAAACCTAAAATAGAGTGGGTAGGGGAGTAAGAGTTAATACTTACCACCTCTTCCGTTAAGTCAGCCGCCTTTCTCCTGTAGTCCTTCCCGGTCTTCTCAGTCTGTAACCACAAGTCAGACGACTCTCCTGACTTGTCTTCCGGACATACTGCGCCTCGCATGTGCAGTATGTCCTTTCTGCTTCCCCATGGCTGCGCATAATGATCTAGCAGGCTGCTACGTCATTATGCATGGCCACGGGGAAGCAGACAGGACATACTACGCATGAAAGGCGGATGACAAGTCAGGAGAGTCGTCTGACTTGTGGTCACAGACTGAGAAGACCGGGGAGGACTACAGGAGAATGGCGGCTGACTGAACGGAGCTGACTGAGGTACGGAAGGAGCAGTATTAGCTCTTACTTCCCTACCCACTCCATTTTAGGTTTTGTTAGACATCTGGTATTCTTAATCTGTGGCATACATAACTGTATGTGCTTATTAATAAAGTGAAATGTGTTTATATTAAACAGGCTCAGCTGGAGAAGCTACAAGCTGAAATCGCTCAGGCTGCCAAGAAAACTGGTATCCAGACCTCTACTAGATTAGCTCTTATTGCACCCAAAAAGGAGCTGAGGGAGGGAGAGATCCCAGACATTGAGTGGTGGGATTCCTTCATCTTACCGACAGGCAATGATCTGTAAGTTCATGTTGTGCTACAATAAAGTTCCTTCTGTGTTGCTTAGCTGCATGTTAACCTCTGCAGGCTAGTCAATAGCTGGATGGCACCATAACTGTCCATTGTTGTGATAAAGGGTGAGCCTAGTTAAAACAGATTATTTGTATCTGTTGGGAGATAAATAAGCTTGTGAGATATAAGGGCCATGCGCACCAGGAACAACACCCCGCAGTGTTAAAGCGAACCCAAGCCAAACATTTTTTTTAATTCAAAATACTTAGTTACACCACTCTGACACATACAAAGATAAACATGCTCATTCAAGCCTATGACCATTTCAGTGCATGCTTTTCACCCTTCTCTTTTTATAACTAACTATAAGTTATACAGGTGGCAGCAATTAGCAATTCCTCCATTGCCGGACACCACCTACTCCACCAGATTATTTCCCGGCAATATGAAAAGAACGGAGGGGTTTCTCCAATAAATGTAAAATATTTTATATTTGTCATCATGCAGCTGAAAAAAGGCTGCTATTCATTATTATAATTTAGAAAATGGATTTTATTTCTGAAATCGTGTATTTTTAATTTGGGTCCACTTTAAGCCCCCCTAGTGATTAGGCCATTTTTTACTAATTGGGCCACTGCAGCTTTAAAGAACAAGCGACACCCATGCTAACCTAGAAATAAAAAACACATATAGAAGTAGATAAATACTACTTCAACTTACATAACCGATGTATTGTGCTATCCACATGATGATTCCTGTGAATTTTATAAAGGAAAAGCAGAAAATCCTATTCTAGGCAGTAGCCATCTTGCCAAGCTAATGCTGACATTATATCCTCCCTGACTCTTGTTTCTCTCTCCCCCCCCCCCCTTCTCTTGCTCATTGTGTATTCATTAGCTGCCCTCCTCCAAGTCTTCAGACACTCCCACTGAGGTGTACACTAACTGTACTGGTTTTTTTATTTTATTTACACATCCAATCACTGAGTCACCTCAGCCTTGCTTGTAAACACAAGTAATCAGAGGGTGTTTCTGATAAGCAGCTAGGAAGGGAAACAAAATGGAAAGGGAGGAATATATTATAGATAAAAAGAACTCCCAGCATTCAACTCTTTGGCACTAGTGCCAGTGCTCCTAAAGTATGTGATAACTATAAACCATAACAGCAGAAAAAGTTGTGCAAGTTTTGAATGCAGGATTAGCATCTTTATCATTTAACCTGCTGAGCGGTCTGGACGAGCTCAGCTCGTCCAACACCGTCAGAGGCTGCCGCTCAGGCCCTGCTGGGCCGATTCTGATGAAATAAAAAGCAGCACACGCAGCCGGCACTTTGCCAGCCGCGTGTGCTGCCTGATCGCCGCCGCTCTGCGGCGATTCGCCGCGAGCAGCGGCGAAAGAGGGTCCCCCCAGCCGCCTGAGCCCAGCGTAGCCGGAACAAAAAGTTCCGGCCAGCGCTAAGGGCTGGATCGGAGGCGGCTGACGTCAGGACGTCGGCTGACGTCGATGACGTCACTCCGCTCGTCGCTATGGCGACGATGTAAGCAAAACAAGGAAGGCCGCTCATTGCGGCCTTCCTTGTTTATTCTG
The DNA here is from genome assembly GCF_040937935.1 of Hyperolius riggenbachi. Classification (NCBI taxonomy): domain Eukaryota; kingdom Metazoa; phylum Chordata; class Amphibia; order Anura; family Hyperoliidae; genus Hyperolius; species Hyperolius riggenbachi. The sequence continues at coordinate 96,970,456 of NC_090654.1, forward strand.
GGCGCCGGAGGCGATCGGAAGATCGCCTCCGGAGCGCCCTCTAGTGGGCTTTCATGCAGCCAACTTTCAGTTGGCTGCATGAAATAGTTTTTTTTTTATTTAAAAAAAACCCTCCCGCAGCCACCCTGGCGATTTAATCAGAACGCCAGGGTGGTTAATACACTCAGACCAGTTGCTGTTGATATTTGATTTTTATGGTGACAATACCGCTTTGAGGCCTAGCTGCAGGGCCGCATAACTCAGCACACAAGTGACTCCCCCCCCCCCCCCCCCCCCAACTCCCCTTCCCCCCCCAACTCCCCCTCCTTTTCTCCCCATAAACAGAGCTCTCTGTTGGTGGAGTCTATTCACTCCCCAGTTTGTCTTTTTTATATAAATATTTTATTATTTTTAGAATACATTAAATTTTTTAATTTATTTTATATACCTCCCTCCCCTGCCAGCCAATCAGCATGATCGGCTGTCATAGGCTTCAGCCTTTGACAGCCGATCACTTCCTAGACTACAGAGGGGACAGCCGTGACACACGGCTGTCCCCAGTACAGCACTGCCTTAGATCGCAGCGCTGTACAGGTATATTGGATGGGGGTTGTGCTGTCTAACAGTCTCCGGGCGGCGATCGCCGCTGGGAGACTGAAGGCTGAGCTCCGCCTTCCAAGCAAAGATGCGCGCACATCGGCGTGCGCGTTCTCCTGCTAACCCCATTCCCAGCCATTCACGCAAATTGACGTGGAGTGGTCCTAGGGCTGCCGCCACGTTCACGCCAATAAGCGTGGAGCGGTCGGCAAGTAGTTAATGAATATCCCCATAATGGAGGTTCGAAATGGTGTGCCGTTAGGATGAGCCTCACTACTTCCGGGGTGCTGCTCCTCTTGCCCCTGGTCCATACGGGATCCGCCATTTCTTCATAGTTCATCAGCAGCTGACAAATTTTCTGCTTCCCGGAAGTGTCTCACGTGCCGCAGTACGTACCAGGAGATGTTGTCCGTGGGTGCGAATACAGAGATGTGCACTCGTGTTTTTCCTCCGTACAAAAAACCCACTCTACTGGAGATGTTCGGACCTTACTTGCGCATGTCCAGTATGGATGCACTTGTGCTCGGACAAGAGCCTGGACAAAACATAAGAGGGTCCTATGGTGGAACTGGGAATCCTCTACTAGACTATCAAGAGGTCCTCCAACCCCACCATTCTTTTTTACTTTTAGTTTACTTTGAGCATTACCGTATATACTCAAGTATAGGCCGAGTTTTTTGGTCCAAAAAAGTGTCCTGAAAGTGGGGGGTCTCGGCCTATACTCGAGTCACTTTCCCCCACCCTGAACAAATATAAAATAAAGTGTCCCCCCGTCTCCACCAGAGCAGAGCGGCCGCCGCAGATTTGCATACAAAAGTGACAGCTTTGTGCTGTCTCCCGCTGTGTTCCGTGTCCCCCGCCAGAGCTGTTTGGCTGCCGTGCATTTACATACAGCACAAAGCTTGTGCTGTCTCCCGCTGTGTGCTTTGTCCGGCGGAGTGGTGCGCGTGGCATATTTACCTGCGACGATGCACGGGTCCGCCACCTTCCGAGTGTCCCCGCCGGCATATGTCTTACGCTCTCCAATCCACGCTGCCCACCAGGAAATATCTTTCATTGGTCAGACGGAGTCTCATCTCAATGATGCCACTAGCCACATAGCCACATGTTTTTATTGTTACTTCAATAAAGAGCTTGATACTTCTGCAGTGCCAGCCTCCATCGCTTGTTTGTAATCTTTACTACGTGCGCAGAACTGGGAGCCATCTATGAGAGTGCACTTTAAGGGCGGCAATGAACAAAGGGAGTGGAGGGAATGAGGGTTCACTCCCCATACATGCCTATAAACCTCAGTTTCTACAGGCGAGTTCACCTCTTGTATCCTTTCACACTATTTAATGTGGAGTTTTAGTTAGTAATAGAAAAAGCTGGCAGCTCTCTCTGCTACATATTACTACTAACTGGTTTGGTATTGGAGATCTCTGCATAGTCAGTTAATGCTGTAGGCAGTCAGACAATCCAGCATTTCTCTGTTAGTTTACAAATGCCCATTTGTTTCTAGGAGAGCAGAGGTATTAGCAGAGCATGACGATTTCCATGGAATCACTAATCTTGTAGAACACCCAGCACAGCTCAATCCTCATGGTAAGAAGAATCAGTCTTTTTCCCTAGTGTTGGTTATTATTGGATAATTGGCAGGCTCTAAATTAATGTGCTTGACATTGTTATTATCTCAGTTGACATAGATGCTCCTGTGACTCTGGGGATTTACCTCACCAAGAAAGAACAGAAGAAACTACGTCGACAGACTAGGAGAGAGGCTCAAAAGGAGTTGCAAGAGAAAGTACGGCTAGGACTTATGCCTCCACCAGAACCCAAAGGTACCTGACGGAGTATTTATGCTTCCTTGTGTCAGGGTTGGCAGGACCGATCATATATAAACATTGACCAGTAGGCTATTCTTTATGTCCTTTAGGGTGCCAATATATTACTCAATTTGCAGCATCGATATCCAGCCGATTCAATCACAATGATCAAATCTGGCAGAGATTGATGTCACAATGTGTCCATCCAATAGATTTTCCCAGACAAAATGATAGTAATGATCCGGCATGCTGAAAAGATCTCACTTGAAAGAGCTCGGTCAGATGTGCATCCATAGTGGCACTCCTTTTCCTGATGGCCCCCCGTCCCCGAGCCTGTGCAGCGTGTCATAGGGTCACTTATCCCCTAGTGAGCTTTCTCCTGTGTCCTGCATCTTTCTCAGTGGCCACCAGGGGTGCCTGTACTACGTGACATTGCCACAGGTACGTGGCGTCAGTACAGGCCGACATGGAGAAATATACGGGGACACAGGAGGAGGCGTGCCAGCAGATAGGTGAGCCTGCAACTCTCACCATGAGCGTGGAGGTGTACACAATATATGGTAGGGGCGGGGGTGGCATGCACAGAAATATATTGAAAACCTGTTTGCACTACACTGGCAGCAATAGATGCTTCTCTGATCAGAACATCTGCCAGTGTATGGGCACCTTCAGTCTTTACTCTGCCTAGACTGGAGTAAAGATTTTCACTCAGATTCTAAAATAATGATCACATGCAGACTGAGAAATGCAGTTATAAAAACTGTACCTGAACAAGGGCTTTAGCCTGAGGCAGTGGTCACACTTGAGGCAATTGCTCACACTGCTTTGACTGCATGCAGAGTTGCACCAGATGCGTCAGCCCATAATAATAATGATGAAAGAAAAGAGGGATTTGAAAAACACCTTGAGAAAGCCCCGTGGGCGGGGCGAAACGCGTCGCTGGGCGTGGCTACCGCAGGAGTGCTCGCGCGGTGTCCCCACGTGTGAACACCAACACACGCCGATCCGGCTCCTAGCAAAGGAGGTGAAAGGGAGCTGCGCTGAGGCCTCAGTAGAAGATAATCATATACAGCACAGCAGCGGAGACAGCTGAAAACATCCAGTGCACTGCGGACAACGGAAGGGCCCTGTGAGCTGGAGCTCACCAACTATTGTGCGCAAGTATCTTAGGCTGCCAGCCAAACGATAACGCCATGTTGTGGAGGCTCAATTGCTAGTTGTGACCCCCTGTCTGCGTATGCCTTTGCCGGGACTGATTGCAACGCTGACTGTCATGCTATAATTGTAGTGGAATTGGAAGGCCTCATATGGTGCAGCTACTAACCAAACCAGCTATGGGAAGCCAGAAATAGAAGTATTTCACAGTGTGTGTGGTGATCTGGTGGTGGCTGAGGACCAATAGATCGAGGTAGCTGGGCGTTTTCTGCATGAGGCTACGGCTGGGCGACTACACCATGCATAAAACCTGATCTGGTCCCATTTAGAGTTAAGCGCGCATATCCTGGCCAGGTACACTTGTTTTTAAGTTGTGGGGTTTTTTTAACATGTTGTGCGAAATTCATGTAGCTAAGGCTTCTAATTAAACAAGATTTTGTATGTGTATTGAGACAGTAGTCCTTTGTGTTTGATCGTGGACCACAATTAAAATTAGGCTACAGGCTCCTTGCTAATGTGAGTTGCACCTATCTTCATTAAAGGGGCGGCTCTCCATATAATCGTTTTAGCCGGATTTGAAAAACACTGCACCACTCTAAATGTCAAATGTTGCATCTTTATTCCATACCAAAAATATCAAATACTATAAAAACCATTAAAACTTGATAAAGGGTGGCACACTTATAATAAGCATCATATATATATATATATATGCTGTAGAGGGAGAGAGCAGGCTCAGAAAAAAAACTCCACAATGACAGTATTGCTGTTACACTGTCTGTAAATATCCATGTACAAAAACCAATAGCAATTAGAAACAAATTGCAAACCATCCCTAAAGCTACGTACACACATACGATCGTTCGTTGTGAACGACAAGTGATCTTTTAATTGATGAAAGAACGACTTTAAGGGACACTGTAGGGGGGTCGGGGGAAAATGAGTTGAACTTACCCAGGGCTTAACGGTCCCCCGCAGACATCCTGTGCCCACGCAGCCACTCACTGATGCTCCAGCCCTGCCTCCAGTTCTTTTCTGGAATTTCAGACTTTAAAGTCTGAAAACCACTGCGCCTGCGTTGCCGTGTCCTCGCTCCCGCTGATTTCACCAGGAGTGTCTAGCACAAGCCCAGTATGGTCTGTGTATGCGCAGTACGCTCCTGGTGACAACAGCGAGATTGAGGACATGGCAACGCAGGCGCAGTGGTTTTCAGACTTTAAAGTCTGAAATTCCAGAAGTGAACTGGAGGCGGGGCCGGAGCACCGGTGAGTGGCTGCGTGGGCACAGGATGTCTGCGGGGGACCGTTAGAAGCCCCGTGTAAGTTCAACTCATTTTCCCCCGCCACCCCCCCCCCCCCCTTACAGTGTCCCTTTAAGGAAAAGTAGCTTTTAAAAAGTGTGTAACGATCTGATCGTTTGTGAATGAACTATCTGGAACAACATCACAGTACAATACAGGAAAATTCGTGTTTTCTGCAATGGATGTGATGCCAACGAATGGCTCACATCTAGCCATTATTATATCTTCTGTACAGTGAAGATGTCACATACTGTTCCTGGAAAAGACATCATAGGAAGTTCCGCCTGCACGTAACGAACGTTTCAAAGCGTACGTTACACTATAAAACTAACGTTACGTATATTACATTACAATATGAGAACTCATACTTTAGGCATGTAGGTAGCGCATTTAGATAATACAGCGTTGAAAACACATAAAAAAAAACCACTCTGTCCTGTTTTAGTGTCCATTAAAATTACATTATGGTATAATTATGGAGCAATTAACGTGTCACAGGACACATTCATAGAACGAACGTTAAATAACGAAAACCACGTGTTGTGCTTGCGGATTGAAATGAAAACTTCTATGGCGATATAACGAAATGCGCATGTCAAGCCTAGTACAAATGACCGTTTTCTGACGATATACTCGTTTTGCAAACGATCGTCATTGTTAAAAAAATCCGCCAAGGCAGATCTTTCGTTTTTAACGATCTAGCTCGTCCAGTGTTTGGCTTAAAGGGAAACTTAAGCCAGAAAAAAGAGTTTTACCCACCTGGGGCTTCTACCAGCTCCCTGCAGCAGTCCTGTGCCCTCGCAGCCACTCACTAATCCTCTGGTCCCCCGCTGCCAGCTGGTTTCGTTTTTGCAGACAGGCCCGTCAGGACTGGCCACGCGTAGCTCTCTCCGCATTCCCGACTGTAATTAGCGATATTGCGGGCCGCAACGTGTACAAAAATAGCGTTGCCGCATTACAAATGCATAGATATGCGGCAACGCATATTTTTGTACGTGTTGCGGTCCGTAATATCGCTAATTGCAGTCAGGAATGCGGAAAAAGCTACACGTGGCCAGTCCTGTCGGGCCTGTCGCAAAAATGAAACTAGCTGGCAGTCGGGGACCAGAGGATTAGTGAGTGGCTGCGAGGGCACCGGACAGCTGCAGGGGGCTGAGGGAAGCCCCAGGTGAGTTAAACTCATTTGTTTTCTGACTTCAGGTTCACTTTAATGATGGTTGGAGGTTTTTTTCTTTTAAACGATCGTCATTTGAAATGATCAGGGAATGATCGTTTCAAACTACTATAGTCACGTGTGTATGCACCTTTAGGGAAAATTGTGTAGTAAAATAGTTTAATGTGAAACCTGTTCAAGGAAGTGGGCATAGATGCTCACTGCCCAGTGTGGAGTGTATAAATAAGTGGAATATACAGAGAATGGATACGCTGTCCCTGGAATTTTGAGCAAAGGAGGCAGTGAGAGTCTGACATTTGCATACATTTACACAAAATTTGCATCAACTCAGCTGACTGTTGATGATGCACACTTTAAAACACGTATCACTGAGACGTATGTGTGAACACTCCCATAAGTGTCCCATAAGAAATCTTTAAATTTGTTTTTTGTTTTTTTACATGTACTTGTTGGTGAATAAATATATATTTTATTGTTAGACTTTGCTTTTTAATGTTAATATCATAATGTGTTTAGTTACTCTGTTTTACTTCTAACAAGATATGTTTTCTTTATTTTCAGTTAGAATATCTAATCTTATGCGAGTTCTGGGGACAGAAGCTGTGCAAGATCCCACAAAAGTAGAAGCACATGTTAGAGCACAGATGGCAAAACGTCAGAAGTGAGTAGGCATTTGCTATTTTTGGGCTGGTGCACACCAGAACGGTTCTGAAGCGTTTTTAAAACGCTTGCAGGGGGAGAACCGCTTGGCTAATGAAAGTGAATGGGACGGTGCACACCAGAGCGGCTCTTTTATTCCACAAACGCGAACTCAGGGGCTGCAGCATTTTTTTTTAGATTTCTGAGGCGTTTCTACCTCAATGTTAAAGTATAGGAAACTGGAAAACCGCTCTGAAAAAGGCTAGATCAGAGCGGTGTTCCAGGCGTTTTTGTTACAGAAGCTGTTCAGTAACAGCTTTACTGTAACAATATTTGAAATGCGCTACACAAAAACGCTCCAAAAACCGCTAGGCATGTTTAGAAAACGTCTCTAAACATGCCTAGAATCGCTCTGAAATCTGCTTCAAAAACCTCTAGCCGTTTGCAGATCTGCTTGAGGTTTTTGGTGTGCACCAGCCCTTTGTTCATGCCAGACCTGATCTTCTAAACCAGTGCTGTCCAACAGGCAGCCCAACAGTTGTACTTAGCCTGCCACATGATTTTCTAAACTAGTGCTGTCCAGCTGGCACCCCATTAGCTGTACTTGGCCTTTTACATGATCTTCTAAAGCAGTGCTGTCCATGCAGCTTGGAACTTAGTGGAGTTCACTTCCTGACAATTTTTTCTCCCAGTGCCAAGCTGCATACAATTTGCATTAAATGTACGTGCAACCTGGAATTCTGGGATTATTAATACTTAGTATACTAATAAATTATCAAGAAATGGAACCACCAGAACTTTTTGAACTGGGCTAACATGAACCTGAAAGCCCTCTACTGAAAATACCCTGAAAACTGCATTATTGTCCTCTACTAACAGAAGATGTTCAATTAAAAAGGAAATCTGCATTTGCTATTGGGGCACCTGGGCCCATAAAGACATTTTCCCAGTTAGTAGCAGCAAATTGTACTTTGGTATGCCAAACAAAAAACAGCTACTGTGAGTTGCTATTTACTCTCTTTTGCTAAATATGCCTCTAGAAACTGGTTCTCTTTATGACTAGACCTGTGCAGACTGATGGTGTACCAGTTCTCATGAGTCTCTCACTGTTCTTAACAGGGCTCACGAAGAAGCCAATGCAGCCAGAAAGCTAACAGCAGAGCAGAGGAAAGAGAAGAAAGTAAAAAAACTAAAGGAGGACATCACACAAGGTGTCCATGTATCTGTATATAGGTAAGCTTCACCTAGCTATACTTGACATTTATCTAGGGATTCACATATATTTTGCAAAAACGGTAGATACTCCTCTATAGAGAGGGAAGGCTCTGTATCCTATAGAGCTTTCCCAGTCTTCTTCCCAGTTGCTGACCACCACAATTCCCCCCCGCCCCCCGCCCCCCGCTCCAATCAAGCACTGGGAGATTGGAGTCAGAGGACTGCCGAGGGTGGAACATTTTAGTGGTGGACAGCAGAGGAATGTGGGCACCGGACCGTCAAGGCTCTGTGAGATCTTCCCTCTCCATAGGTGAATATCTGTCTTTTTTTCCTTCAGGAATCTTCACGTTTGCTTCAACAGGTTTCCATTTTTTTTTTATTTTTTTTTTTATACTTTTTTGCTTTATTGAACCTTTATACTGTTTAGCAATACAAAGCATGAACATAACTGATATTGCCTTACTGATGTGTGACTTAAAGGATAATTTTACTTTAATTTCTTTGGTCTCTCCTATGGGAAAATCTTACTTTATCATTCCTTCAATGTCTGCATCCCTTTTGTCAGGCTCACCTAGCTCTGTGTCTCTCAGTGATGGTTGTCTCCGTGTCGCAAAACCTCCCCTCGTGCGCAAGAATGGCCATCATTTTAAAGTTATAGCTGGGTGCGTCACGTCCTACGTCACCTGCAGACAAAAGTACACATGCGCACTAATGCGGATGCTAATGCGCATGCGGAAATTGAATCTGGTGCCAATCAGTGGTGCTATAAAAGGCAGTCTCGCCCTGACATCCTGCTGTGTATCTATCCTGTCCAGAGACTCTGTACCAGTTTGTTTGATTGCCGTTGTGACCTCAGCTTGTGACCACGATTACGCTTATTGGCTTCCACTGACCTTGATTACGCTATAGTCTGCCGCCTGCCTCTGACCTCAGCTTGTTATTCTAGTCATGCCTGTTTCCATTAACCCTGAGCATCCTGTCTCCAACTATCATCATTAGTTCTACCTATACCCGCCTCTCGTTTGGCTCTACAGCGCAGCTTCTCCTGTTCTCTTACTCGCTGTTAGGGTCCCTCCTTGAGCGTAAACTGGTGAACAATAGGCAGCTTGAGTCCGTCTTTCCTTGCGGGGCGATTGGTGATTACCTGTGGGCACTTAGACTCTACGCTCTTGGAGGTCCCTGACCTCAGTGGGAAGATTAACAGGTCTGCCACCAGTCTTAACAACTTTCATCCAGAACTGTTAATTTTGTGCTCCTCAGTGCAGTCCAGTGCTAAACAACCGTGCGTGATTCTCCCCTCTTCTACTTGCACAGGGATTTTCCAACATATCCAATCACTTTCCAATGGATAAAATGTCTGAAATGGAAGGGGAAAAAAAGTGAATTGGTTATGTTGGGGCAATAGGTTTCCAGCAGGTTCAATCAGTGATTGAATCGGTTGGAAAAATTGTGTATGGTCTATGTTAAAGAGAATGTGTACTGTGAAAATCTTACATAAATAAAAGTACCAGCCTGTTTGTAGTCTTCTCCTACCCCCCTCTGTGACATATCCGCTGCTCCTGCTGCTTTCTTGGTGATAAAATCGCTGATTTATTCATTGTTTTTGTAAACAATGTAGATGGCTGCTAAACAGGAAATACATCATCAGAGCAGGTGCCTAATTGCAGAGGCTCCTCTCAAACGTGACTTCACTGCTGTAATATTTCTCCCACTTGTTGCCTTGGCTGCTCGTCTGGGCGTTGAACTGATCTTTCTGCACTCTCAGCTGTTCAGAAGGTCACAGACAGGCTGGCTGTGAGCAGAGACGCTGGCTGTGACTCATACACACAGCACACACACAGCCTGCAGGGGGCGTGGGGGAGGTGTGCATAACTACTCCCTATCACAGCATTCCTCTCTGGGCTGACAAGGCTCGACAAAGGAAAGAAGATTAGATATAATACAGAGACCGTGCAACTAGAAAAGGCTGCAGTAATCCAGACCATATTAGAACAGGTATAGGAATTTATAGGATAGAAGAAATAAGACTGAACATTTTGTTACAGAGTCACTTTAAGGCTGTGTACAATACCACACTATAGAAAGACAGTGACTTCCTACAGGGAATTTTTATTAAGGATGATTTTTTTCCCCCCCTCTGTGGAATAAGATCAGATTATTAGAACTAACCAGTCCAATCATTTCAATAATGTTCAATCGGGTTCTTTTTAATGAATTTAGTTTTAAATTACCTCAAAATCTGTCTGTGGTCAGCATATTCCTACACATGATTGATAACACGTTTTATAATTAAAACTTGTTTTGTAAGATTTTTTTTTTCTTTTGTTTTTCCTTTGTAATTGTTGTGTATATATATTTTTTTTTATTCCAGTATTCGCAATTTAAGCAATCCTTCCAAAAAATTCAAAATTGAAGCCAATGCAAATCAACTCTACCTGACAGGAGTAGTCGTGTTACATAAAGACGTTAATGTTGTCGTAGTAGAAGGAGGTAAGACCTATATTTGTTATTACCTTTCCTTGTCTATCTTATTGGTGTAGCAGTGTTTGAAGAGATAAGCAACTTCATAGGCATAAAGCAACATTGAATTCAACCCGGGGTGAGAGAGTTTATAGCATGAACACCTCTAATGCTGGGCATAGATGATACGTTTATGCGCCGGAATCAAGCCAACGGCTCGATGCCGGTGCGTCACCGCTCGTCCGCGCGAATCGATTCCCGCTCGGCCTCGCGGGCACTTCCTTATCAGCGCTTCGTTTTTGCCCATTGTCCGCCTGCGGGGATCGAGCGGGGAATCGATCCACACGGTGATCGGACACGTCGGAAATTATCAATCGAGCCATCAGCGGCTCGATTGATAAGTAAAAAACGTATCGTCTCTGCACAGCTTTAGACGGCAAATACTAAATGGCCAACATGTACCATTACCAGTCTTTCTAGGAGTGTTTTGTTTAACCCTCCTGGCGGTTAATTTTTTTCTGCCAATTAGGCAGAAATCCATTTTTTTTTTAATTTTTTTGTTTTGTTTCATGTAAAGCTACCAGAGTGGTAGCTACATGAAACACCACTAGAGGGCGCATGTGTCCCTCTAGTGCGATCGTCGCCGGCATCAATAGCAAACAGGGGAATGCGTTCCCCTGTTTGGCTTCTTCTATCGCCATGGCGACGATTGGAATGACGTCATGGACGTCAGCTTGCGTCAGACGCCTCCGATCCAGCCCATAGCGCTGCCTGGAACTCATTGGTCCGGGCAGCGCAGGGCTCTGACGGGGGGCCCTCTTCCGCCGCTGCGTGCGGGCGATCACCGCAATCAAGCTGTACGTGCGGCTAGCAAAGTGCTAGCTGCGTGTACAGAACTTTGAATGGGGCGAATCGCCCCACTAGGGGCTGAGATATCCTCCTGCTCAGCTCGGGCTTACCGCCAGGAAGGTTAAATATATTGTTAAATAATAAATAATTACATTGTTTTTTTTCAAAGGTCCTAAAGCACAGAAGAAATTTAAACGATTAATGCTTTCTCGAATAAAGTGGGACGAGCAGACAACAAATTCAAAGGCAGATGGTAAGTATAGAAAGGTCATATCATTAATCAAACTCTCATCACTTCTTTTTGGCACTGGATTGTAGATAAATGATACATAACCCAATTACTATTGAAATAGCATCTAAGTTCAGGAAGTGTAGCCAAATTGCGTCCTTGCGTTGCCCCTATGTACCTACATCTTAAAACGGAGTAATATGATATGCTTCCTGGGAGCCTCTGCTGCTGTCCATACAAATGGTGTTCCACTTTTCCACACTGCGGAATAAAGTCTGTTTAAGATGGCTCCATAGAGTGCAGGTAGGAGCTGAGGCCTTTTGGGGCACCTAAAATTCTCATTAAGGCTAGGTCCCCGCCCCATTCCCCCCCCCCCCCTCCCCCGGTTGGTACAAAAATTATGATGACTCAGATTATGAAACCACAGACTTCAGGTACCTAAAATTGCTTTGACTCCGACTCCACAGTCTTTGCAAGACTATGGAGTTAGTACAAGAATAATCAGATGACTCAGTCTATGAAAACACGTATTCAGGTACCCAAAAATTACTCCTGACCCCTCAACTTCAAATAAAAAATAATAAAGTAAAATGTGTACCCCGTGCTGTATACTTAACCTGTCAGTGTCCCCCACTGGCTCCGTGCTCCGTCCACATACATGCGCCTTATAAAAGCGTAGTATAAGCTGGCAACCACGTGTGGAGCGTGTATGAGGACACAGACAGGTAAAGCATACAGCATGGGGCACCAGGGCTCACAGTTTACACTAGCGGCAACAGTGCTGGGATTATTGTCCCGATATCGCACGGTGTTACAGATTTTCATCTGATTTTAATTGGTTGGTCAATTGGCCGCCAAGTCGCCTGATGCCTTGCCACCTTTAGATCTAGTACAGGCTTTGGCACCACTTCAGGGGTTTGCATCATCTACGTCTTAAAATAAACCTGTATTGAGGAAAAGGAAACAAATAGATACTTGGCTAAACAGAGTGAAGCCTCTGTATGCTCCAGATGCTTCCTGTGTCCTCTTAGACCGCACTCCACAATCTGGGATGATCTTGTTGTTGGCCACACTCCCCTCTATGAATAAGCAAGAATTATGAATGCACTTTGTGTCCCTAATTTGGTGACACTCTTTGATGTGATTTTTAAAACGCCCTTCCTTTCCTTTGATGTTCAGAGTGTAGGCAGTGGGAACACTCCTCTGTCTGGCACGTGTCTTCTCTCCATACCCGCTGGACACTCCTTACTTTTCTCTTGGGGTGCCAATGTTGCGTGAGAAGCTCTAAAGGTCTAACACTACAGGCACTGTGGGGCGTACATTACATGATTAGGGGCCTCTGGCATTTGACATGTGACACAGGGACCCGGGAGAGCAGAGACAGGAATGCCCAACAGAAATGGAAAAGGCGCCATCGGATAGGTCTGTGAGCTCTGCTGGCAACATGTCAGTTGTCCCTTAATCGAATGCTGCTACCGCCACAACCCGCCGCCAATCCAGCAAAATCTTCTGGTTGGCCAAATTGATTAGGCATTGTTTGAAGCATCCAATTCCTAGCAGATTCGATCACATCTGCCGGATATCGAGGGCAAACACTGATAAGTGTATGGCCACCTTCATTATGCTTCCCTTGTGCACGGATAATTTGGTGTTTGCATGTACCTCTGCTAATGAAATGCAATTCAGTTTAGGAGCCATTTCTGTTCACCTGAGGAGCCCCCAGTATTCACTATACAAGTATTATAATCTTCAAACTTGTGACTGAGTTGAAGTATAGTAGAGCGATAAGCCATTTATTCTACAGTATAGTGCCAGGGCCTCAATGGCCAGTAAAGACTGTCACACTGATATAGCAGGACTAAGCCCACTGTATCCAGGCAGGGCAAGGTGTTTACTGCTTTTACCTGTTAGTGATGACAAAGAGTGGGGTACATGTAACTCCAAAGGTGCGTACACACGTTCAGCGTATCGTTCAGAAACAGCCTTCTCAGTCTGCTGACAGCGCGTACATATGTGCGACTGTCAGCTGAACGTCCGGCTAGCGGGAGGGCCTGAAGGACCCGTCGTTGGCGGCGGTAGTGCGTGTGTACGCACCTTTAGCGAATCAAAGCCATCTTCAGCTCTCAGATACACATTTGTTATGGGTTACATGTGTTGTTATGGGTTACATATGTTGTGAGTTACAGTGATAGGTCTTCTAAAATAAAGAGCAGTGACTGGTTCCCTCATGAATTACATTTTCTTTTTCTTTTGGCAGATGACGATGAGTCCGATGAAGAAACTGTAAAGAAAACCAATAAGTGCACTTTAGTGTGGGAGGTAAGAAAACTCTTTCTGCATTTTGTGTATTATAGTTGTCAGCAGTAATGTCCCCACATAAAGCATTTAAAGGAAAATAAAGTTATGAAATAAACAATTGTATCTATCCTTCTTCTAAAAAAAAAATGACTTAAGATATCCAACAGTTCTATTTTATTTGTAAATCTTTTTAAGTTTTTACTGTTTTATAATCTCTGTTCAATGACACATGCATTGCAGTATGCCACAGCTAAAATCCATGAACTATTGATGCTTTTTATCTCTTTCCTGCTCTCAAAAGCCATTTTCTACCAGGAAAGTGTTTTATGGCTGCAATTTCTTATCATGGAGGGTTATGCAATAGTCCAACCCTATCCCAACCCAGACAGAAAGTGTCCACTTGCATACTAGATTTTTACCTCTTTGAGGCAGAGAATGAAAAAAAAGGAACACTGCATAGTCATTTGAGTGCTTGGCACTGTACATACATATGTTTATCACATCATGCCACATGTCACCTCGTGTGTCCTTTTAAGTATAAGGCTAGGTTCACACTACATGCCAGAATCGGACCAGCTTCCGCAGCGCATCCATGCACAATAGACATGACTACAGATTCTATGTTAACTATAGGATCTGTTGCATATTCTTTGTAGCAACAAAATGTAAAGTCCAGTTTTGCTTTACTTTTCCAAACACTGCATGGAACATGGACATGCTGTAGTTTGCAAAGCTGTTGCTATGTATGTCATATCTGGTGGACTTGGTTCACACATAAAAAGGTGCTCCGGTTCTTGAGTTTCTATGGCTGCGGTCACACAAACATCTGTACATATCCAGTCCTGTAAGTTTTTTGCATCCGTTTTGTATGTGTTTTTATGGCTGTGTGTGTCCACACCTAAAAGGTGTACATTTCCAGTCCATTCAGAGAAAACTGATACAAAACTGACTAGACTGGACCGGAAATATACAGATTTATGTGTGACCCAAGCCTTAACACGGACACCAACAGATTTGGATGCACGCAGCAGATTGTACATCAAATCCACTGTGACTGTCCATGTTCAATCTGTCGTGTCTGATTCCCATCTTGATTTTGGAGCTAAGAAAACTTACTGTAATCAAATCATGATTTATTCTACTGTTAGTGCTGTCTGTGGACATCCACTCCTGTTTACTTTTTACTTTTGTTCTGCTTTATTGCTGTTTGATCAGGTGGTATGTTTATAAATTCCTGCTTAGTTGTATTTATGCGTTTTATATCCCACTTATGCTTTGGCTTATGCAGAAAACATAAATAAAACTTGTTAATGTCTGTGATTAAACCATGCCATTTTTTTTCCTTAGGGGACAGCCAAAGAACGCAGCTTTGGAGATATTAAATTCAAACAGTGCCCCACAGAGAACATGGCTCGAGAGCATTTTAAGAAGAACGCGACTGAACACTACTGGGACCTCGCATTAAGTCAGTCTGTATTGGAAACTGCAGACTGACCTCTCTTACCCTGGCTGTAGGTCAAGGATAGATTTACCAACACAGCACTTCCAACTGCTGAGAACTAACCTCAGACTCTGGACGCCTACAAACCCTCCTGAGCTGTGTGGTTTCCGAACACCGGACTCAGACCATTACCGCCATCTTCCAGATTGCTGAATTTACAGACCAGTCCCTTTCTAAATACTGCTGCAGAATGGATGTTAACCCCATAATTGCCTGATTCCTCTGAAATGCACTGTTTGAGGCTTTTGTAGTGATGGATATCGTTATGGGATCTCAACTTATTAAACAAAACAAACGGCCCACTTTGGTAAAACTGTGTCTCAATTGGATGTAAAAATGCTCACTCTTTTGTCCTTCCTAGGATTATCAAAGTAAAAAGTATGTCTGTTTTGCTCTTGGCCACCAATTTTTTTATTTTTTTATTTTTTTTTTACCTTTTTCAACACTGATCACGAAACTGAATGGGAACCTCTGACTGGTGAGGGCATTGTAGGCACTTGTAGTGTCTCCTTAAGTTATGTGCAATGATTACTACTCTCAGTTCTGGTGCAAACCTTCCTCTTTCATCAAATACGCTACTTGGTTTAAGAAGAAAAATTTAAAATTGGATGCTATCCATTTGGATAGGGTAGGGAAGGTTTGTAACCTTTTCATGTATTTTTATTTCTGTCTGACACAAACGTACATAATGTTCTTTAATAATCAAGTGACCTTTCGTCACTGGAACAGGAAGAAAGGGGATTTCCCTACTGGCAGTGAATCCCTTAGGGTACCTGAGATGGGCAGTGGAGAATAAAATATACATACCTGGGGCTTCCTTCAGCCCCCTCCACGCTGGTCGCTCCCTCACTGTCCTCCTGTGCCTCCTGGATCTTAGGCAATTCGCCCTGGTAAGTCCCTCATTCGGGGCCAGTCAGCGCAGTCCGCCCTCATGCGCGTTCCCAGTGGCTGGAGGACTTAACGGGATGAATCGCCGAAGATCCAGACAGCACAGGAGCAAGGTTGAGTAGAGTTTGGGCTGGAGGAAGCCCCATGTGTGTATTTTATATCTCCACTGCCCATCTCAGGTTCACTTTACAGGGCATCTAAGCTGAAGGGGAACAGTTCAATTTTACTTAGCTGAGGCTTCTTCCATTCCCTAGCAGTCTATGTGGTCCCTCGCTGCAGTTCCGCTGCCCTCCAGAGCGTCGCTAGCCCCTCCAAAAGATCGATACAGTTGTGGTTGCGGGCTTCTGCACATGCACCAGCGAGTCCATGCGCTTTTATCGATCAAGCCCCCATGGCCAGGAGCATTATGCACTCGCACAGTTTAAGTCTTCATGAACCACGCAAACGCAGAACGTTCCCGGCTGCGGGAGTGCAATTGTGCAGACGCTAGCAACCACAGTTTTGATCGGTGATCTATCAGAGGGGCTGCGGAACTGCAGCGAGGGGCCACATAGACTGCTAGGGGCTAGAAGAAGCCCCAGGTAAGTAAAGCTTAACCACTTCCCGACCGCCTAACGCACAGAGGCGGCCGGGAAGTGGAGCCCTTAAGGACCGGCTCACCCACAGAGGCGGCGGTCCATTTAAGGGCATGGGCGGAGCGATCGCGTCATCCGTGACGCGATCCTCCGCCGGCGCCTGTCACCGCTCGCTCGCCGCAACATCCCGCCGGCTATACGGAAGCGCCGGCGGGATGTTAACCCCGCGATCGCCGCATACAAAGTGTATAATACACTTTGTAATGTTTACAAAGTGTATTATACAGGCTGCCTCCTGCCCTGGTGGTCCCAGTGTCCGAGGGACCACCAGGGCAGGCTGCAGCCACCCTAGTCTGCACCCAAGCACACTGATTTCTCCCCCCCCCCCTGCCCCAGATCGCCCACAGCACCCATCAGACCCCCCCCTGCCCACCCCCCAGACCCCTGTTTGCACCCAATCACCCCCCTAATCACCCATCAATCACTCCCTGTCACTATCTGTCAACGCTATTTTTTTTTTATCCCCCCCCCCTGCTCCCTGCCCCCTCCTGATCACCCCCCACCCCTCAGATTCTCCCCAGACCCCCCCCCCCCCCAGACCACCCCCCCCCCTGTTTACTGTATGCATCTATCCCCCTGATCACCTGTCAATTACCCGTCAATCACCCCCTGTCACTGCCACCCATCAATCAGCCCCTAACCTGCCCCTTGCGGGCAATCTGATCACCCCCCCACACCAATAGATCGCCCACAGATCCGACATCAGATCACCTCCCAAATCCATTGTTTACATCTATTCTCTCCTCTAAACACCCACTAATTACCCATCAATCACCCATCAATCACCCCCTATCACCACCTGTCACTTTTACCTATCAGATCAGACCCTAATCTGCCCCTTGCGGGCACCCAATCACCCGCCCACACGCTCAGATTGCCCTCTGACCCCCCCTTATCAATTCACCAGTGCATTAATTACATCTGTTCTTCCCTGTAATAACCCACTGATCACCTGTCAATCACCTGCCAATCACCTATCACCCATCAATCACCCCCTGTCACTGCCACCCATCAATCAGCCCCTAACCTGCCCCTTGCGGGCAATCTGATCACCCACCCACACCATTAGATCGCCCGCAAACCCGCCGTCAGATTACCTCCCAAATGTATCGTTTACATCTGTTATCTTCTCTAAACACCCACTAATTACCCATCAATCACCCCCTATCACCACCTGTCACTGTTACCTATCAGATCAGACCCTAATCTGCCCCTTGCAGGCACCCAATCACACGCTCAGATTGCCCTCAGACCCCCCCCCCCCTATCAATTCGCCAGTGCATTAATTACATCTGTCCTTCCCTGTAATAACCCACTGATCACCTGTCAATCACCTGCCAATCACCTATCACCCATCAATCACCCCCTGTCACTGCCACCCATCAATCAGCCCCTAACCTGCCCCTTGCGGGCAATCTGATCACCCACCCACACCAATAGATCGCCCGCAGATCCGACATCAGATCACCACCCAAGCGCAGCGTTTACATCTATTCTCTCCTCTAAACACCCACTAATTACCCATCAATCACCCATCAATCACTCCCTATCACCACCTGTCACTGTTACCTATCAGATCAGACCCTAATCTGCCCCTTGCGGGCACCCAATCACCCGCCTACACGCTCAGATTGCCCTCAGACCCCCCCTTATCAATTCGCCAGTGCAATATTTACATCTGTTCTCCCCTGTAATAACCCACTGATTACCTGTCAATCACCTATCAATCACCCATTAATCACCCCCTGTCACTGCCACCCATCAATCACCCGCTGTCACTGCCACCCATCAATCAGCCCCTAACCTGCCCCTTGCGGGAAAACTGATCACCCACCCACACCAATAGATCGCCCGCAGATCCGACATCAGATCACCACCCAAGCGCAGTGTTTCCATCTATTCTCTACCCTAAACACCCACTAATTACCCATCAATTACCCCCTGTCACTGCTACCTATCAGATTAGACCCCTATCTGCCCCTAGGGCACTCAATCACCCGCCCACACCCTCAGAATGCCCTCAGACCCCAGCCCCTGATCACCTCGCCAGTGCATTGCTTGCATCTATTCCCCCCTCTAATCACACCTTGAGACACCCATCAATCACCTCCTGTCACCCCCTAGCACACCTACCCATCAGATCAGGCCCCAATTTGCCCCGTGTGGGCTCCTGATCACTCGGCCAAACCCTCAGACCCCCTTCCGATCACCTCCCCAGTGCATTGATTGCATCTATTTTCCCCTCTAACCACCCCCTGAGACACCCATCAATCACCTCCTGTCACCCCCCTAGCACTCCTATCCATCAGATCAGGCCCAATACAACCTGTCATCTAAAAGGCCACCCTGCTTATGACCGGTTCCACAAAATTCGCCCCCTCATAGACCACCTGTCATCAAAATTTGCAGATGCTTATACCCCTGAACAGTCATTTTGAGACATTTGGTTTCCAGACTACTCACGGTTTTGGGCCTGTAAAATGCCAGGGCGGTATAGGAACCCCACAAGTGACCCCATTTTAGAAAAAAAAGACACCCCAAGGTATTCTGTTAGGTGTATGACGAGTTCATAGAAGATTTTATTTTTTGTCAAAAGTTAGCGGAAATTAATTTTTATTGGTTTTTTTTCACAAAGTGTCATTTTTCACTAACTTGTGACAAAAAATAAAATCTTCTATGAACTCGCCATACACCTAACGGAATACCTTGGGGTGTCTTCTTTCTAAAATGGGGTCACTTGTGGGGTTCCTATACTGCCCTGGCATTTTAGGGGCCCTAAACCGCGAGGAGTAGTCTAGAAAACAAATGCTTCAAAATGACCTGTGAATAGGACGTTGGGCCCCTTAGCGCACCTAGGCTGCAAAAAAGTGTCACACATGTGGTACCGCCGTACTCAGGAAAAGTAGTATAATGTGTTTTGGGGTGTATTTTTACACATACCCATGCTGGGTGGGAGAAATTTCTATGTAAATGGACAATTGTGTGTAAAAAAAATCAAACAATTGTCATTTACAGAGATATTTCTCCCACTTAGCATGGGTATGTGTAAAAATACACCCCAAAACGCATTATACTACTTCTCCTGAGTACAGCGGTACCACATGTGTGGCACTTTTTTACACCCTAAGTACGCTAAGGGGCCCAAACTCCAATGAGTACCTTTAGGATTTCACAGGTCATTTTGCGACATTTGGTTTCAAGACTACTCCTCACGGTTTAGGGCCCCTAAAATGCCAGGGCAGTATAGGAACCCCACAAATGACCCCATTCTAGAAAGAAGACACCCAAAGGTATTCCGTACGGAGTATGGTGAGTTCATAGAAGATTTTATTTTTTGTCACAAGTTAGCGGAAAATGACACTTTGTGAAAAAAAACTATTAAAATCAATTTCCGCTAACTTGTGACAAAAAAATAAAAACTTCTATGAACTCACCATACTCCTAACGGAATACCTTGGGGTGTCTTCTTTCTAAAATGGGGTCATTAGTGGGGTTCCTATACTGCCCTGGCATTTTAGGGGCCCTAAACCGTGAGGAGTAGTCTTGAAACAAAAATGACCTGTGAAATCCTAAAGGTACTCATTGGACTTTGGGCCCCTTAGTGCAGTTAGGGTGCAAAAAAGTGCCACACATGTGGTATCGCCGTACTCGGGAGAAGTAGTACAATGTGTTTTGGGGTGTATTTTTACACATACCCATGCTGGGTGGGAGAAATACCTCTGTAAATGACAATCTTTTGATTTTTTTACACACAATTGTCCATTTACAGAGGTATTTCTCCCACCCAGCATGGGTATGTGTAAAAATACACCCCAAAACACATTGTACTACTTCTCCCGAGTATGGCGATACCACATGTGTGGCACTTTTTTGCACCCTAACTGCGCTAAAGGGCCCAAAGTCCAATGAGTACCTTTAGGATTTCACAGGTCATTTTGAGAAATTTCGTTTCAAGACTACTCCTCACGGTTTAGGGCCCCTAAAATGCCAGGGCAGTATAGGAACCCCACAAATGACCCCATTTTAGAAAGAAGACACCCCAAGGTATTCCGTTAGGAGTATGGTGAGTTCATAGAAGATTTTATTTTTTGTCAAAAGTTAGCGGAAATTGATTTTAATTGTGTTTTTTCACAAAGTGTCATTTTCCGCTAACTTGTGACAAAAAATAAAATCTTCTATGAACTCGCCATACTACTAACGGAATACCTTGGGGTGTCTTCTTTCTAAAATGGGGTCATTTGTGGGGTTCCTATACTGCCCTGGCATTTTAGGGGCCCTAAACCGTGAGGAGTAGTCTTGAAACGAAATTTCTCAAAATGACCTGTGAAATCCTAAAGGTACTCATTGGACTTTGGGCCCTTTAGCGCAGTTAGGGTGCAAAAAAGTGCCACACATGTGGTATCGCCGTACTCAGGAGAAGTAGTATAATGTGTTTTGGGGTGTATTTTTACACATACCCATGCTGAGTGGGAGAAATATCTCTGTAAATGGACAATTGTGTGTAAAAAAAAATTAACAAATTGTCATTTACAGAGATATTTCTCCCACCCAGCATGGGTATGTGTAAAAATACACCCCAAAACACATTATACTACTTCTCCTGAGTACGGCAATACCACATGTGTGGCACTTTTTTGCAGCCTAACTGCGCTAAGGGGTCCAAACTCCAATGAGCACCTTTAGGCTTTACAGGGGTGCTTACAATTTAGCACCCCCCAAAATGTCAGGACAGTAAACACACCCCACAAATGATCCCATTTTGGAAAGTAGACCCTTCAAGGTATTCAGAGAGGGGCATGGTGAGCCCGTGGCAGATTTCATTTTTTTTTGTCGCAAGTTAGAAGAAATGGAAACTTTTTTTTTTTCTTTTTTTTTTTTTCTCACAAAGTGTCATTTTCCGCTTACTTGTGACAAAAAATAATATCTTCTATGAACTCACTATGCCTCTCAGTGAATACTTTGGGATGTCTTCTTTCCAAAATGGGGTCATTTGGGGGGTATTTATACTATCCTGGAATTCTAGCCCCTCATGAAACATGACAGGGGGTCAGAAAAGTCAGAGATGCTTGAAAATGGGAAAATTCACTTTTTGCACCATAGTTTGTAAACGCTATAACTTTTACCCAAACCAATAAATATACACTGAATGGGTTTTTTTTTATCAAAAACATGTTTGTCCACATTTTTCGCGCTGCATGTATACAGAAATTTTACTTTATTTTGAAAAATGTCAGCAAGTCAGAAAGTTAAAAAAATCATTTTTTTTGCCAAAATTCATGTCTTTTTTGATGAATGTAATAAAAAGTAAAAATCGCAGGAGCAATCAAATAGCACCAAAAGAAAGCTTTATTAGTGACAAGAAAAGGAGCCAAAATTCATTTAGGTGGTAGGTTGTATGAGCGAGCAATAAACCGTGAAAGCTGCAGTGGTCTGAATGGAAAAAAAGTGGCCGGTCCTTAAGGGGTAGAAAGCCCTAGGTCCTCAAGTGGTTAAAGGACAACGGAAGCAAGAGGGATATGAAGTCTGTCGTATGTATTTCCTTTTTTATTTCCTGGCAGCCCTGCTGATCCTCTGCATTTTAGCTATAGACCCTGATCAAGCATGCAGCAGATCAGGGGTTTCTGACATTTTTGTCAAATCTGACTACATTTACTGCATGCTTGTTTCAGGTGTGATTCAGACACTACTGCAGCCAAAAAAAGACCAACAGGGCTGCCAGGCAACTGGTATTGCTTACAAAGTAATAAATATGGCAGCTTCCATATCCCTCTTTCTCCAGTTGTCCTTTTAACTTTCTCCATTCAGTTTGGATATCCTTTAAGGATGTTCTAAACTCTTCTCCACGCTATCCAAAACTAACAAAAAAGCTTGCGTTCCACTTTTTTCTATTCTTTTGAAGGAAATGTTTAACAAATGTGACCTATAGAGGGTTTGAGGACTGCACTCCTGAGTCGTGTAAAAAGGTGGCTGGAGACTTGGGTCCAGCCGAGACCACCATAGGCCGTAATGTGAATTACGGGTATAGTGGTGCTCAGTCAATAATTTGGGCACCGTCAATAAACAGAGTTCAAATTACGATAAAAACTGCAATTTGACCAGCAGCAATAACTGGAAACTGAATTGTCTTACCCGTGACTCAGTGGCAGCATGGAAGCTGCATATTAATTACATACATACCCACTGATGGGTGCTACTCATTGATTCCCCCCCCCCCCCTTAAATGTTGCCTGTTGCTTCCACCTGTGATTTTAATCAACACAATTAACAGATAAGTGCCATCTTAATAAACTGTTCTCCTATGCAAGTTTGTCACCCCAGAGTTTCACCAAGCACCTGCGCAGATTTTTTTCTGCAACGCTGCTGGGCCAACCAGCTGCCAAGAGCTCCTGTTACTCGGGTCTCATTCTAGAGGTTGCAATTTGGTGTATTGGTGATGAGCTCTGTACTGTTATAAGAAACTAGCCGACCCGCGGCGTAGCATACGCTGCATAAGTGGGTAGCGGGCAGGAAGGGGGTATTGGGCACAGCGGCGGGTCGAACCTCCCCTCCCTCACCTGGGTTCCCCATGTGCGCTCCCCCGCCAGCTTAAGTCCGCGGCGGGGAGGGGGGGTCAGACCTCCCCTCACCTGCGTCCCCCATGTGCGCTCCCCCTCCAGCTTAAGTTTGCGGCGGGGAGGGGGGGCGGTGTCCCCCTCACCTGGGTCCCCCATGTGCACTCCCTCTCAGCCTAATTTCGTGGCGGGGAGGGGGTTGGATCCCCCTCTCACGTGGGTCCCCCATCTGTGCTCCCCCTCTAGCTGAAGTTGAGCTGCAGCCGCCGCTATTAGTAAGAGGCAGCGGGCGGGGATGACTCACCTCTTCCGCGTTCCAGCGTGCGTTCCACTGTCGACACTTCCTGCAATGCCGCCCACTGTATTGTAAGTGGACGGCATTGCAGGAAGTAACGACAGTGGAACGCACGCTGAAACGCGGAAGAGGTGAGTCATCCCCGCACGCTGCCTCTTACTAATAGTGGCGGCTGCTGCTCAACTTAAGCTAGAGGGGGAGCGCAGATGGTGGACCCAGGTGATAAACTCCCCACCGCTGTGCTCAATACCCCCTTCCTGCCCGCTACCCCCTCCAGCTTGGTGGCAAGTCTAGGACCGCCCCTGGGGTAATCTTTTTAACTCTGGGTGTTTCAAGCCCTACCACATAGAGCCACGTTAATCCATGCCATGCACTGATGAGGATCAACCAATCCGAAATAGTCTGTATGCATGTTGGGTTATTGTGGCTCTGTATATTTAACAAGCAAACACATCATTGCATTCCAGCGGATCTGGAGGCGTGGTTAGCTATCAGGGACAACATTGTATGATTTGCATATTCAGCAGTGATGCACTGGGAGACGTCTTGGAGCTCATTCCAACCTGAATAATTGCAAATACTTTGTTTTAAGAAGACATAATTTTGTTTTCCATAGCTTTTAATCAACAGTGCATTTTTGTCTATTGTAGCCCCTTACACACTCCAAGGAGTTCTGGTTCACCATGAGCTTGCTGGGTACTCTGTACATCAGTGTGAGCTTAAAGTGATTCGCTGTTGATTCAAAGTTAAAAAGTTTCTATTGCAAAATAACTTCCTACTTCATGCTTCAGAGTTCCAATGGTGTCTGTTGAGCAGCTTCTGACATCCAAAGTAGACTTCAAAACTTCTAAAAGTTTTTCAAGGTAGCTGGTACAACCTTCCCTTGTCCAGGAAATTTGGGAAGTCAATGGAAGTACCTTTTTCATTTTATAAAGCTTAGTTCATGTGGAACAGGGCTTGTTGGCTTGCTAATGCTATGGTCTCTACAAGATCAGCCAAGATTATTTTGTCACCAAGGCATTGGGAAGGAAGAAGACCACTTTGAATCTCTGAAGATGCTGGCACTAGTAGCACTCGGAAGGATAAAGTGAGAATGACAAATTCTCCCTGCATGTACTTATAAAATAAAAGCATAAATCAACTAGGAATATAACAGATGCAAAACCATAATGCTTAGTACACATAATGCAATTTTCTGTCAGACTGAGGGTTGAATCAGTTATTTTTCCCACAATCCTTCAGGGCAAGGTGAGACGTTGCTCCTCCCAGACGCAGGAACAGACAGCACTTCCCCTATAAAAAAAAGTCAGTACACCCTCAGTGCTGTTTGTTCCTGCGTCCAGGCAGGTCGGCATCTCCTCTAGGAGTGGGAACTGTGTGCTGGGCTGCAGGTTGCATTCTTTAGGGTAGGCTGAGACTGTGGTACTGAGGCAGTCTAGCCTGCCATTCCACGCTGGACTGGGTGGAATATGCCTACCTTTCCTTTCCTCTGAGGGACGGCAAGAGTAGAAGGCGTGGGTGCTTTCCCTAAGGCTTTCAGCAGGACCGGGACCCGGAGCTATGGCGGCTTAGCGTGCAGCGTGGTGAGTCTGGCGCGTAGGAGCAGTGATTGTTGCGACCTTCCGGTCGCATGGGGCTTCCGTATTGCGTAGTTTCCGGCGGGTCTGACGGAACTACTTTTTTTTATTGGCCAGCCGTGTTTGTCTGTCTCTCGGCTACTTCCCGTTCTGCCCCCTATTAGCTGATGGCCGGAAGGGATTTAGGGAAGGCCACGCGAGCTGCATTACCGAGACAGCATCTTGTGCTGGACGTGCGGCAGCATATCGGCTGTAGACAAGACGGAGAACCGCTCATCCGGGCAGAAGGTGAGATGGGGCATCTCTTTCTGCATATATGTTAATGTTATGCACATTTGTCTGGGGCAAAGTGGAACAGGAGCATTTGTATGGCTATTTTTTTCTTGCAGGCAAAATCATCTGATAGTGCTGCTGCTGCAAGTAGTAGGCCTCCGCCTACATATAAAAGATGCCCTGTGTGTAATGCTAAGATGGCCTTGCCATATGCCAAAACTTTGTGCCAGATATGTATGGATAAGGTGATTGGGGAACAGCCTGTTCCATCTGTGCAGGATACATTGAATGCATTTAGAGAAGAAATTAATGCTTCCTTAGCATCTTTTAAATCTTCTTTGACTAATGAGGGTTCGTCAACTTCTCAGGATGTTGGGGTGGTCTCAGTACCTGATAATGAGAACCAAGACTGCTGATAATGTTGCTAGTTCTGAAGATTCAGATACTAGGGAATTTGAGAAAGTCTAGCTCTCGATTTAAATTCCGTATTGAGGATACTGAAATGTTAATTTCAGCAATTAATGACACTTTGGAATTAAATAAGGATGTGTCTGCAAATGTATCTAATCATGATCAATTATATAAAGGTATGGAGGAGAAAGAGGGCCTTGTCTTTCCATTACATAAGGCTATTAAACAGACGATTCTAAAGGAATGGACTGAGCCAGAAAAAAGACTGTTATCCAAAGCGATGAAAAGGAGATTTCCTTTTTCGGCTGAGGATTCCATGCTTTGGGATAGGTGTCCTAAATTAGATTTACCCGTTTTCCCAGGTTACAAAACGGGGAGATCTGGCTTTTGAAGATTTGGGGAATTTGAAAGACCCTATAGATAAGAAGATTGACGCTTATCTCAAAAGAACTTGGGAAGCTAGCGCCACTTCATTTAGGCCGGCGGTAGCTTCTACATGTGTTGCCAGAACTTTGGAATTATGGATTAATCAGCTGAAGTCAAGTATTTTGGCAGGTGCTTTGGTAGAACAATTGCTAAATTCGATTACTATTTTGCTGAAGGCAGCGGCTTATATAGCAGATGCTTCGGCAGAATTGGTCAGATTTACAGCTAGATCCAAAGCTCTCGGACAAATGCGGACTTCTGCTTCTATACTTTGTGTGGGCCTTGCTGACCTGGTCGAGCACTGTCGGAGGTGATTGGTGGGTGTAGCGGTGTACACACTACGTTTTTCTGCAGTAGATCCAAAGCTCTTGTAAATGTTTGCCGTAGGGCCCTATGGCTAAAAACATGGGACGGTAACTTAACATCAAAAAATAGATTATGCGAGGTACCTTTTTACAGGGGACCTTCTGTTTGGGCCAGAACTTGATTTGGCTTTAGAGAGGACGTCTAAGAGAAAACTTCTCCTAAGAAACAGAGAGTTGTTGCTAACAAAAGGTTTATTCGTAAAACCAGAAATGACCAGAAGGATCAACCGAGAGACCAGAAAAGGAAAAGGTGGTCTTTTGACAAATCGGCTAAGACGTGTTTCAGAGCAAAGCCTCAAGAAACCCAGTCTAAGTCACAATGACGCATTCCTGGCGGTGGGGGGGAAGGTTGAGATATTTTGCTCTCAGTTGGGCTCGAATGTCAAAAAATCTGTTCATTCGACAGCTAATTTGGTTTGGTTACCGGATAGAATTTGCCAGTCCCCCTTTGTCAAGGTATGTGGTATCAAAACCACCAAAGGATATTACTCTTATTCCAGAAATCCTGGAATATTACAGAATATGTTGTATCAAAAAGTGATCTGCAGAGTACCAACAAGACAACAAAAAAGGGGGTTTTATTCCACGATATTTGTGGTAAAGAAACAGTCAGGGAAATACAGGTTAATTCTAAACCTGAAATCCTTAAATCCATTCATGAAAAATAAAAAATTTCGAATGGAGTCAATTTTCTCGGTGAGAGATCTTTTGTTTTCAGAAGCTTTTATGGCGTCTCTGGATCTAAGAGACGCCTATTGGCATGTTCCCATTCATGTAAAATCACAGGAATTTCTCAGATTCGCAGTGAAGGTACACTGAATTGTAATGCATTTTCAGTTCGTCTGCCTCCCATTTGGAATAACTTCGGGCCCCAAGGATATTCACGAAAATTCTTGGAGAAGCATTAATTCCATTAAGAGAAAAATCAATTCTAGTAATACCTTATCTAGACGATCTGCTAATATTGGGCAGTTCAGTTCAAGAGCTAAAAGGTCATTTGGAGGTAGTGTCCAACCATCTTCAATCTCTCGGATGGATTATCAATCTGGAAAAATCCTCAATTGTTCCAACTCAAAAAGTGGTCTTTTTGGGAATAATAATAGACTCAGGCAGTCAAAAAATGTTTCTGCCCACAGAAAATGTTCTGAAACTATCACTAGCTGTTCAGTCATTACAAATGGAGATCAGACCAACCTTGAGAAAAATTTCTCGGGTGTTGCGGCTTATGTCTTCAACGATTGTGGCAGTGCCTTGGGCACTGGCTCACATAAGAAGTCTGCAAAGATTTTTTCTGCAGAATTGGGATGGAAATCATCACACTACATTTCAGGGTATCTATTCCAAAAATTGTTGTCGTCCCTTCAATGGATTTTATTCTAACCACGGACGCAAGTTTGTGGGAATGGGGAGCCCATATAGGTCACAGAGCTTTCCAAGGAAAATGGACGAAAGTAGAATCTCAAAGATCATCCAATTGGAGGGAGTTGAAGGCGGTCCATCTGGCATTGATTGGATGCACAGCCAGTAGTGAATCACTCTCATGTCTTTATACAGTCAGACAATGTGACGATGGTGGCCTTCTTAAACAAGGTGGCACGAGATCCCTGTTGTTACAGGAGGAAGCGGAGAAAATGTTTTCATGGGCAGAAAGCCAGGTATTATTGAGCGGTCCATCTCAAGGGAACGCTGAACATAGATGCGGACAAGTTGAGCAGAAACAGGATTCTGTCAGCGGAATAATCATTGAACAGGGAAGTGTTCTTAGAGATAACAAAGAGATGGGGAACTCCATCGATAGACCTATTTGCAGCAGTTTTTTTCCCTGAACCCAAGGGACAATTGCCTGGGAGTGGATGCGTTCAGTCAAGAGTGGAATTTTCCACTCCTATATGCATTTCCACCCCTGAAATTAATTCCAGAGGTTCTAAGCAAATGGAGAAATTGCAGAACTCCAATGATAATAATTGCTCCTTTTTGGCCAAGAAGGAGTTGGTTTGCAGTAATCAGATCATTGTCAGTGGGGGAACCTTGGAGACTTCCAAACAGGCCAGACTTGCTACAGCAGGGAGAGTTATGGCATCCTCATCCAGAATTTATGAGTTTAGCGGCCTGGATCCTGAATTAATGTTGCTGAAGAAAATGGGAGTTTCTGATAAGGCAGCCTGTACTCTGATTTCTAGTCGGAAGGAGGTAACTAGAAAATTTTACTTAAAGTATTGGAAAAATTTCCATTCCTGGTTGAAAGAGTCTAAATTTGATAGCCTCTCGGTCCCAGCAATCTTGGATTTTCTCCAGGACGGTTGGGATAAAAAGATTTCTCTGAGTACCTTAAAAGTACAGATTTCAGCCCTGTCGGCTTTTTCTGGGGTTCCTCTTTCTTCCACACCTTTGATTATTAGATTTTTAAAGGCGATTTCTAGAAAATCCCCGGTGTTTAAACCTTATGCCTCTCCCTGGGATTTATCTGTAGTTCTAAAGGGATTATGTAAGGGTGTTTTTGAACCCATGGAGGAGTGTTCATTAAAGTTTTTAACCCTTAAAACAGTATTTCTGGTAGCCGTGACCACAGCTAGAAGAGTTAGTGAGATTCAGGCATTATCCATGAAAAGTCCATATTTTCAGGACCTTCAGGATAGGATTGTTCTGCAGACTGATCCAAAATTCTGTCCTAAGGTAATGTCTAGGTTTCATAGATCCCAAGACATTGTTCTTCCTACTTTTTCAGTTAATCCTAGTTGTGAAAAGGAGAAGATGTTTCACATGATGTTAGGTGTGTGCTTGAATATTTAAGCAGAACGTCAGACATCAGAAAGTCAGATTCTTTGTTTATTGTACATTCAGGAAAGTCTTTAGGTCAAAGGGCTTCAAAATCCACTATTGCTAGCTGGATCAAGTTAGCTATTGTTGAGGAATACAAAACCATGCAGTTAGAAGTGCCAGCATCATTCAAAGCACATTCAACTAGGTCTATGGCAATGTCAAGGGCTAATTGCGCAGGGGCATCACCTGAGCAAATTTTGTAAGGCAGCTACTTGGTCAAGCTTTTCAACATTTATTCGGCATTATCGAATTGATACGATGTCGGCTAATCACCAGGCGTTTGGAAGGAAAGTTCTTCAAGCGGTGGTCCCACCCTGCGGTTGTATTACTTTTTAATCGTCTTACCTTGTCCTGAAGGATTGTGGGAAAAAAACAGTACTTGCTAACGCTGTTTTGAACAATCCTTCAGGGCAACGATCCCACCTGGGTGTATTTGTCTTTGTGATATAGGAGCACATGTCTGGGTTAGAGGTTGTTCACCTGTCAGGTACTTGACTTAAAGTGAACCTAAAGGCATAAAAAAAAATGAGATGAACTCACCTGGGGCTTCTCTCAGCCCTCTGCAGCCGATCGGTGCCCTCGCAGCTCCGCTCCGATGCCTCTGGACCCGCCGGTGACGACTTCCGGTTTTGCCGTCGCCGGCCGACAGGTTAGCCAGGAGCCGCAATAGCAGCATAGGGGGTGATATACAGGCTGGAACCGCGAACAATCACTCGCGTTCCCATGCCTGTCGGCCGGAGACGGCGAAACCGGAAGTCGTCGCCGGCGGGTCCAGAGGCATCGGAGCGGAGCTGCGAGGGCACCGATCGGCTGCAGGGGGCTGAGGGAAATCCCAGGTGAGTTCATCTCTTTTTTTTTTTTTTTGACTTAAGATTATCTTTAACGCACTGAGGGTGTACTGACCATATGACTTTTATAGGGGAAGTGCTGTCTGTTCCTGCGTCTGGGAGGAGCGACGTCTCACCTTGCCCTGAAGGATTGTTCAAAACAGCGTTAGCAGGTACTAACTCTGGTTTTCTGATAGGTCCAATGGATTTTCTGATTGTTTCTATACAAAATCAATCAGAAAAAACAATCTGGAATCAGATCAGACCTCTCGGAAATAATATGTGTACTAACCATTACATACTGTACGTCAAGGATGGGTTATATATGCCTGAGGGTTGGTTTTTTTTCTCTCAGATGTTTCTTTGACATTCGAGACACAGAGATGAAGTAAGGCAGGCGTTGGAGAGGCGGAGGGAGTCACTGCGCAAGCGTAAAACTTCCCAGTCACGGCCAGTTTTACGCATGGGCAGTGACTCTCTCTGGCGCCTGCCTTACGCATGTGCCTGTACAGTACATAGGGAGCGCACTGTGCTTGCTCAGACTGGCCGAAGTTACGGGACCCAGTACCGGCGATAGAGAAGGCTGAGGACGGCGGCGTGGGAGCGATCCTTGCGGATAGGGCTGGAGGAAGCCCCAGGTATGTATAAATCTATTATGTTACTTCATCTCTGGGCCTCTTTAAAGAGTAACTGTCAGGCTGCAGAAGCTAATTTAAACCTCTATTCTCCTGTGTTAAACAGTTTAGAAGGAAGCCCAAAAGCCATTAGTGAAGATAAAAATCTCAGTTACCTTTGATGTGTGCTTATCAGCAAGGCTGTTATAGACCCATAAGGACGCAAGCCGCATACTAAACTGCAAAGCATTCTGGGGCCCTCCCCTCGGCTGCTAATGAGACGTTACAGCAGCTTGTAATCAGTCCAGCGCGTAGCACTGATAAATCTCCCGGCAGAGTACACTGCAAGAGTCAGCTATTGTTCCTAGCCACATGGCTCATTAATATTCACTGCACACTGTGTTGTTCAAGTACGAGCTTATCTGTGATCAGGAAGCAGGCAGGACATGACGACACATTTGACAGAAAAACATGGAGCCTGCCATGAGCTGTCAGGAGCATCTATCTCTGCATATACTATATACAAATTCTGTGAAATCCAAACGTGGACAGTGAAATGCATATGTAATGTAAGTACAGCCTATATTTAGCTACTGATATATGTGTTTATTTTCTCTGAGACCCCATACCTAACAGCTCCTCTTTAAGGCTGTGACATTTAATGATGTTCAATATCTTATTTTCCAAGGGTAAAGCTCCATACACACTCCAGGTTGTGGCTGTCAGAAATGACAAATCAGCTAAGCATCATTTTTTAAAAAAGGGTCCCAATGATGGTAAGACAGCAATTATTGTCCATGTAGGCTGATCTTTCCTGGTGGATCGGTTTGGATGATAATCGCTGTTAGTAGTTCATACCAAACGATACTTATGTCTGGTTAATCTTGCACTTCATGGTCCTCGTTTTCACGCTTTTCGTAACGACACAATCGGCAGACCATTGTTGTGCCGTCGCTGAATTTAAATGTGTGCCGGTGTCTTTTGCTCATCCCTAACCATTTGATCACTCTTTTTCCAATGACTGTGGTATAGCATGTGTACAAAGCTTTAGTGCAGTGATCCTCAACTAAGGCCTGCGGGCCGAATGTTGCCCCCTGAGGCTTTTTTTTTTTTTACTGCCCCCCCCCCCCCCCACAAAATGTATTACTTATAGATGTGGTCAGCTACATATTTAAATATTGGAGGTCCTTACATAGAATAGCAGTGCTGGCACCACACATCCACATGGAAGCCAGAAAGCAGTAATTCGCTGGTTTCCAATCAAATTCCACATCAGGTGACCCTGCTGTCCAATTGGACTGCAGGTTGTCACCTGGGTATGCTTCACTGTCTGGCCTGCAAAGACTTCTACATCATTTTATGTATACTCCGGCCCACCAGCATTCTGAAGTATGTTGACCCAGCCCTCGACCTAAAACGTTTGGGGAACCCTGCGTTAGTGTATTTTGGTGCTTAAGCAGTGTCTTGCAGTGTCTTGTCACAAAGCCATGCTCAACACACTGAAAGAAGGTATTGGAACACCTCATGTAGGTAATAAAAAGTAAACAAATTCTCCCAACCAATAGACTAGCATCTAGATATATGAAGCCATCTCCAGATCATCTATGTTCCCCTCAGTAAGCTTTATGCAAGTTATACTGGAATGTTCTAATCCATGGCAATTAATTGGTCTCGCTTTACACACTGTACCATACAGACCTGTAAGAAGCGATTTGCTTGGTTGCCATGATTTACTGTACACAGTTGATAAGCGTCACATTTTTGGTTGCTATGAGTTACTGTTACAGTTGCTGATAAGCCTCACACGCTACGTTGTAAATCTTTTAGAATTCAGAACTACAGTCTCACATGTATACAAATTTATAGGAATGAGAGCAAGAGGCTGTTCAAAAATGCATTGAAAAGTAGTACTAATCAGGGACCACTTCTCTATAGAGCAGAGTTTCGGTTATCCGGCACGGACGGGGGATCGGCTAATGCCGGATAAGTGTGGTTTCTGGTTGTTTGAGACTCAATGTTAAAAATAGTCCTAGCAAATACAGAGCTATTTACCACTCTATATACATACACTAAACTCTGTATTTAATGTTAAAATACAGTCATAGAAAGTATATTATTCTTGGGAGAGCCGTGGAACCCAGTTTTTCCATTTCTGTGCAGACACAGCTGAGAGATCAAATTACACTTGTGACTACTTAAAGATGAGGGGGAATTAGACAAGCTCTTCTCTCTAAAAACACACGGTACATTTCTCTCTGTTTTCCTTGTGTCCTGTGCAAGAATTCAGGTTTACGTCAAGCACAGCAGAGCCCTCAAACAGCCTAAGCAGTTGGCCTTCATCACTGTGAGTACTGCTGGTGATTTGTGCTGGTTGGTTGAGACTGCTAATTAGTTGAGTTCTGTAAAAGAAAATCGGACTACTGTATATAGAAAAATGGGTCCTCCTCACTGATCTAAGAGAGAATGGAGATCTGAGGAGAGACTGAAAAGATGAGCAGACTTCTTGTCTGTTCAGCATGAGATTCATGGCAGATAGGTAGCCAACTCTGGATGTAGAATGAATGCTGTCTGTAGCATACTGCAGTGCATGGTATCTCTGTGCACACATAGCAAAGGAGGGGTGAGGAACAGATATGTGCTTATCCCCATCTGCATCTAGGTAAACATGAGTGTTTTCAGTTCAGTTTTAGACCAGGGTGCCAAAAATCTTTGT
Organism: Hyperolius riggenbachi; assembly: GCF_040937935.1. Lineage (NCBI taxonomy): Eukaryota > Metazoa > Chordata > Amphibia > Anura > Hyperoliidae > Hyperolius > Hyperolius riggenbachi. Next base: position 97,004,052 of record NC_090654.1, read on the forward strand.
TGCCCTGGTGAAGGCGCTCTTGTTGATCTGAGGAAGTGGGCAGAGACCTGTGAAATGCGTTGTCGTAAACCTGTTCGAATAAATCTGACTTGATCTAAAACACATTTTTGTCTGAGTTGAGTCATCTGGAGAGGTAGGATACCTCATTTTATAGTCTTAACCACTTTACCCCCGCCCGTACGAATTTCTTCGTCCCTTTTTCCATCCTTTCACCCCCAGGGATGGAGAAATCCGTACTTTCTGCGCTCCCGCCTCTGCCCGCGCTCCCGCTCGCTCTAGCGCGCACTCCCGCTCGTAAACATGCCGCTCGCCCGGAGATCAATGAACGGGAAAATCCATTCCCGTTCGTTGATCTGAGCCCCGCAATGATCTGCTGCTTTTCCGCTAAGCAGTGCGATCATTGTGAAAAAAAAAAAAACTTACCCAGCCTCCTAGTACTTCCTCCAAGCGTCCGGAAGGACGCTTGGAGGTCGCATTAAACAAAAAGTTACTGTTGCCATCTTGTGGCCAAATAGTAAAACTACACCCTAAAGGATTTTTCACATACAAATCATTACTTATACACAAAAAATTAACTCATTACCTCCCACACTCCTCATTTATTTATTTTTTTGTAATTAAACAAAAAATTAAAAAATTTACAATTAAAAAAAATACATAAATAGTTACCTTAGGGACTGAACTTTTTACATTTTTATGTCAGGAGGGTACAACACTGTTACTTTATAAACTATGGGCTTGTAATTAGGGATGGACGCAAAACTGAAAAAAATGCACCTTTATTTCCAAATAAAATATTGGCGCCAAACATTGTGATAGGGACATAATTTAAATGGTTTTATAACCGGGACAAATGGGCAAATACATTTCATGGGTTTTAATTACAGTAGCATGCATTATTTAAAAACTATAATGGCCGAAAACTGAAAAATAATGATTTTTTTCCCACATTTTTCCTATTTTCCCATTAAAACATATTTAGAATAAAATAATTCTTGGCATAATGTCCCACCTAAAGAAAGCCTAATTGGTGGTGGAAAAAACAAGATCTAGTTCATTTAATTGTGATAAGTAATGATAAAGTTATAGACGAATGAATGGAAGGAGCGCTGAAAGGTGAAAATTGCTCTGGTGCTCAAGGGGTAAAACCCTTCAGTGGTGAAGTGGTTAATTATTCCCTATTTACATACAATCTGACAATCAGTTTTGGTGACTCCACCCCTCATCATTGCTTATCACACTTTTCTGGAGGTAGTCTTCCCACTGGTGTGGCGCTATCAACAGCTAGTACAGATCCTAGGAAAACAACCATCTATTACCATCCGGAGATACTGTGCGAGTGTGCGGAGACGTCTTTTTTTTTTTTTTTTTTTTTCCCTGTAGGCGACATATGGTGGCTGCAGGTTCTGCAACCCACCTTTGCGAGTATAACTACTTTGTATTTGAACTATTCCCGTATCCAACGATACTGCACCATTTGGCTCTTGGTCTATCATCTTGTCACACAAGCTACTGTGGATCCCCCATGGTGACCGCTCCTATCATTACATATACAAATGTACACCTTTTTTTAAGGTAAACCGACCTTATTTTCCATACTTTAATTTACCTGTATTATTTCATGGAAATGTAATCAAACTGAAAAAACTAAATGTGTGTGTTCATTTTCAGTATTACCTGTGTATATTTAGCATGCAAGACGTGGAATTGTAATGCTGCTGGTAGAGAACCAGTCAGGGCTTGTACAGGAGGGCTTACTTTTACGGGCTTGTTTTTACAGGTATCCGTGCTGAAGCTAGTTGCCCTTATTGATTACTGATGTGTGTGGACCATGAATACAGATGAGGTGTTCCAGCACCTCACTAGTTGTACTGTTACTCTGAAACACTAATGCTAGGTACACACTGAGATTTTCTGGCTGATTTACTGTCAGATCGATTATTTCCAACATGTCAGATTTGCTTTCCGATCGATTTCCAAGCATTTTCCGATTGATTTCCGTGCACTTTAATAGGAAATTGATCAGAAAATGCTCGGAAATCGATCGGAAAGTAAATCAGACATGCTGGAAATAATCGATATGACAGTAAATCGTCCAGAAAATCTCATAGTGTGTACCCTGCATTACAGGGATAGAGATAACATCCTTAAAGCAAAGTAGCTTTATAAACAGTTTGGCAATGTTGGCTCCCATATGAGCATACTGAATGGTTTTCCTGAAAAATATATTTCATTTATGAACCCCTGGAAATGAGCATTCTTTGTGCTAAAACACTAAAGGCCGATTCACACTGTGCGGATCAAAAACTGATCCATCAAATAGATCACTTTGGACATTAGTTTTCATGACCCTCTGAAACGGTGCGTTGAATGGATCATTTACAATGGAGAAATGTGAACTGATCCTATTGCGTAACAAAGGATCCATTAGGATACGGTCTGCTAAATCTTTTTTTATGGCCAATGTGAACTGACTCTAAGAAGCACCAGTCCAACAGTGGTTTCATGGGGTCATTTGTGTACTTGCAACCTAGGATTTCACTTTAAGTGCCACCTTCTGGTCAATGGCTAAAGAAACCCTATCCTTATTCATTTTTATTTTATTTATTTTGTTGCAAGTTAGTACTGGTATTTGTGTATAAGTATATTTTTTCTTGTAAAATTAATGAAGTTTTATATTTGACCTTTCTATGTTGTACTTCCTTGTTTTCTTTTGTGTCCTTCCTTTCTCTGTAGCCCTTCCTTTATAGCAAAAAGACCTTACTTTTCAGGCTGTTCTGTTGTCAGAGTATACATTGAATCAAATGACTCACACTCAGATACCACAAAGGTGTAACTGTTGATCTGAGTTCTCCTCTAGTGAAAAGTTGGTAAGCGCAGCAGAGTACAGCTGTAAGGGCTAGTTCACCGCGTCTGCGATTGCAATTCAGCGGGGAAAATCTTGCGATTTATGCTTGTGATTACTGTTCAATAGAACGAACATCACAGCGTGATCATCATTAAAGCACTGCATGCAACACATTTGCAAATTATCGTAAACACTGCAGTGAGAATGTATCCATAGGGATACCTTTATCAGCAGCACTTTGCTGATCGCCGGCGATCAGCAATGCTCTGAAAAAGTGCCAAGTGTGAACCAGCCCTAAACCTTGATGTTCTCAGGAGGTGCCATTGTGCCTAAAACAGCTTCTTAATGGACTTGTACAGTCATGGCCCTAACATTTGAGAATAGCACAGATACTGTTTTTCACAAAGTTTGCTGCTTTAGTGTGTTTAGATATTTTTGTTTGTTGTTTCTGTGGTGTATTGAAGTAGAATTACATGCATTTCATATGTTTCAAAGGCGTTTATTAACCATTACATCAAATGTATGCAGTTTGTCAGAATGTATGGGGTTTTTGTTTTTCCACCCACCTCTTGAGGATTGACCACAAGTTCTCAATTGGATTCAAGTCTAAGTAGTTTTTTTTGTGTTACAAAAGTTTTATTGTTTTATTATTTTAACAGTGTAACATAACAAGCATAATTGACATGTGTAATGAAACATCGCCATGTACATCAAGCGATAATCGTAACAGTGTGAAACATAGAAGTAAATAAACATTAACAGGAACAGGGTTAGCTTGACTAATAAACCTTAAAGAGAATCTGTATTGTTAAAATCGCACAAAAGTAAACATACCAGTACGTTAGGGGACATCTCCTATTCCCCTCTGTCACAATTTCGCTGCTCCCTGCCCCATTAAAAGTGGTTAAAAACAGTTTTAAAAAGTTTGTTTATAAACAAACAAAATGGCCACCAAAACAGGAAGTAGGTTGATGTACAGTATGTCCACACATAGAAAATACATCCATACACAAGCAGGCTGTATACAGCCTTCCTTTTGAATCTCAAGAGATCATTTGTATGTTTCTTTCCCCCTGCAGCTCTTATGCACTGAAGTGTCAGGCTGATTCTTCCAGCAAACAGCTCTGCCTGTGTTTGTAATTCCTCAGTATGTGAAAGCCCAGCCAGCTCAGATGACGAATTATCCAGCTTGTAAAAGATAAGAGAGCAGAGAGAAGCTGCCTTAATCTAAATAACACACAGTCAGTGTGCATAGAGGGGGCCTGGAGGAGTCGTGCATAGCAGAACCACAACACTGAAGAACTTGGCAGCCTTCCAGACACAGAGCGACAAGTCCGACAGGGGAAAGATAAGCTGATTTATTGCAGAGATGGTGATAGTAGAAAGTGCTGCAGTAAGCCAAAATACATTAGAATAGATTTTGGAACTTGTAGGATGGTAGAAAACCGGATCAAATTTTTGTTACGGAGTCTCTTTAAGGCGCGTACCCACGCCTGATTTATTCAAACGACAGGTCGTCAGACCCACCCGCGGGGAGGCTGTTCTAGCGACAGTTTTCCTGTGTGTACAGTCTGTCGGCAGGCTGATAAGGCTGGTTTTGACAGATCCGCTGAGTGGATCTGTCAAAACCAGCCTTATCAGCCTGCCAACATACTACACACAGGAAAACTGTAGCTAGAACAGCCACCCCGTGGACGGGTCTGATGATCCGTCATTTGTGGGAATCCGGCGTGTGTACGCGCCTTTAGTTGTACTCCAGAGGACTATGGCCTACTGTCTGGATCATGTATAGAGGTAAACAGGAGTACTAGCCCAGTCGAGGAGGGCCAGAGTACGCCAAGACTCTCGATCTATCTGCAGGGTAGACAGAAAACCTAGAGAAGTGTATAGACTGAGTATTGTTGGTAGAATGAGGGAGAGGATATGATAAAAGAAAAGAGAGACCCAACCTAGGGCCACTTAGTTATCGCTTTGGCCTTATGGCACAATGCTTCATCATGTTGGAAAAGGCATTGTTCTTCACTGAACTGTTCCTGTCTGGTTAGAAGAAGTTGCTGTTGGAGGATGTTTTGGTACTGTTCTTTATTCATGGCTGAGTTCTTAGGCAAAATTGTGAGTGAGCCCACTGGATGAGAAGTAGCCCCACACATGAATGGTCTCAGGATACTTTACTGTTGGCACGAGACAGGAGTGATGTTAGCTTTCACCTTTTCTTCTCTGTACAATCATTTTGCCAGATGCCCCAAACATTCTAAACTTTAGTTTTTAGCTTGATGAAAGGGGGTCCAGTCCCCTGAAAAGTGTAGCCAATTACTTTGGTAAAACTTTTTACTCTACATAGCAGCTGCTGTTTATTCATCCTTACACACATCCTCCCTTACAATCAACTCCACCGCTCCAGCTGCCTGCAGCTTGTCCTTTATGAGACCTGTAGAGGGCGTGGAGCCTTTCCAAGCCTTTACCTCTTGAGGTTTACAGCTATCCCCCGCAGTCTTGCTCCAGCTGTCTGCGGCTTACTGGTGTAAGGTGCGTGGAGCCTCCCGCAGCTGCAGCTTCTCTCCCTGCACATTTTAATCTCTGTGCATAGATTCTCACCTTCTGGTGCAGTTGCCTATAGCGCTCTGTAGCACCTATGTTAAAGGGAAGCTTAACTGAGAGGGATATGGATGTTTCCTTTTAAACAATACCAGTTGCTTGTCAGTCCTGCTGATCTCTTTGGCTGCAGTAGTGGCTGAATCACACACCTGAAACATGCATGCAGCTAATCCAGTCTGACTTCAGTCAGAGCACCTGATCTGCATGCTTGTTGAGGGGCTGTGGCTAAAAGTATTAGAGACATAGGGCTTGATTCAGTAAACGGTGCTAACCCAGTTAGCACGCCTAAAGACTTTGGGCACGATAACTAGGGTGCTAACTGGGTCAGCACTGTTTACTAAATTTACATCGCGCGCAAAGTCCCACACTGAAAACTTTGCGTGCCCACAGCGCGGTGTGCGCGAATTGTCGCATCGCGGTGCGACGAAAACGGTGCGTTTATGCGCCTATAAGGTCGCATTGCGTGCGACTTTAACGTCACATGGTGCGACATTAAGGTCGCACCCAATGCGACCTTATAGGCGCATCGGGTGCGCTGTTTTCGCGGTGCGCGCGCAAAGTTTTGCGTGCGGGACTGTGCGCGCGATGTGAATTTAGTAAAGGGTGCTAACCCAGTTAGCACCCTAGTTATCACGCCTAAAGTCTTTAAATGTGAATTTATCATGCCTAAACTAACTTTAGGCATGATATAGGGCTTTTCACAGGCGTGCTAACACTTAGCACGGTTTACTGAATCGAGCCCATAGGATCAGCAGGAGAGTCAGGCAACTGGTATTATTTTAAAAGGAAAAATCCATATCCTTCTCAGTTTAGGTTCCCTTTAACCACTTGAGGACCACAGTCTTTTCGCCCCTTAAGGACCAGAGCCTTTTTCTCCATTCAGACCACTGCAGCTTTCACGGTTTAATGCTCGGTCATACAACCTACCACCTAAATGAATTTTACCTCCTTTTCTTGTCACTAATACAGCTTTCTTTTGATGCTATTTGATTGCTCCTGCGAGTTTTACTTTTTATTATATTCATCAAAAAAGACATGAATTTTGGCAAAAAAATGATTTTTTTAACTTTCTGTGCTGACATTTTTCAAATAAAGTAAAATTTCTGTATACATGCAGCGCGAAAAATGTGGACAAACATGTTTTTGATAAAA